>NW_028322244.1:1848947-2157105 GCF_059928025.1 Delphinapterus leucas
CAAACACTTACCCGAAGCCTTACCCTAACCCGTCCACTAATCCTAACCCATACGCTAACTCTAACCCGTACCCTAACACTTAGGCTCTCCCTAAACCGTTGCGTACCCTAACCTGTACGCTAAACCATCCCCGTCCCCTAACCCTAACCCTAACATTAACCCTAACCCTAACACTTACCCGAAGCCTTACCCTAACACGTCCCCTAATCCTAACCCGTACGCTAACACTAACATGTACCCTAAAACGTACGCTCACCTTAAACTGTTATCGTACACTAACCTGTACCTTAAACCGTCCCCGTCCCCGTCCCCTAACCCTAACCCTATCCCTAACCCTTACCCAAAGCCTTACCCTAACCCGTCCCCTAAACCTAACCCGTACGCTAACACTAACCCGTACCCTAACACGTACGCTCAACCTAAACCGTTGTCGTACCCTAACCTGTACCCTAAACCGTCCCTGTCCCCGTGCCCGTCCCCTAACCCTAACCCTAACCCTAACCCTTACCCGAAGCCTTACACTAAACCGTCCCCTAATCCTAACCCATATGCTAACACTAACCCGTACCCTAACACGTACGCTCACCCTAAACCGTTGTTATAGCATAACGTGTACCCTAAACCGTCCCCGTCCTCTAACCCTAACCCTAACCCTTACCTGAAGCATTACTCTAACACGTCCCCTAATCCTAACCCCTACGCTAACACTAACCTGTACCCTAACACATACGCTCACCCTAAACCGTTGTCGTACACTCACCTGTACCCTAAACCGTCCCCGTCCCCTAACCCTAACACTTACCCGAAGCCTTACCATAACCCGTCACGTAATCCTAAACCGTATGCTAACACTAACCCATACCCTAACACGTATGCTCACCCTATACCGTTGTCGTACCCTAACCTGTACCCTAAACTGTCCCCATCCCCGTCCCCTAACCCTAACCCTAACCCTTACCCGAAGCCCTACCCTAACCTGTCCCCTAATCCTAAGCCGTACGCTAACACTAACCTGTAAGCTAACACGTACGCTCACCCTAAATCATTGTCATAGCCTAACCTGTACCCAAATCTGTCCCAGTCCTCTAACCCTAACCCTAACGCTAACCCTTACCCGAAGCCTTACCGTAACCCGTCCCCTAATCCTAACACGTATGCTAACACTAACCCATACCCTAATACGTACGCTCACCCTAAACCGTTGTCGTATCCTAACCTGTACCCTAAACCGTCCCCGTCCCCGTCCCCGTCTCCTAACCCTAACCCTTAGCCTAAGCCTTACCCTAATACGTCCCCTAATCCTAAACCGTACACTAACACTTACCCGTACCCTAACATGTACGCTCATCCTAAACCGTTGTCATAGCCTAACCTGTACCCTAAACCGTCCTCGTCCTCCAACCCTAACCCTAACCCTAACCCTAACACTTACCCGAAGCCTTACCCTAACCCGTCCCCTAATTCCTAACCCGTTCGCTAACACTAACCCGTACCCTAACACGTATGCTCTCCCTAAACCTTTGTCATACCCTAACCTGTACCCTCAACCATCCCCGTCCCATAAACCTAAACCTAACCCTAACGCTAACCCTAACCCTGATCCGAAGCCTTACCCTAACCCGTCCCCTAATACTAACCCGTACGCTAACACTAACCTGTACCCTAATACGTACGCTCACCCTAAACCGATGTCGTACACTAACCTGTACCCTAAACCGTCCCCGTCCCCTAACCCTAACCTTAACCCTAACCCTTACCCTTACCCTAAGCCTTACACTAACCCGTCACTTAATCCTAACACGTACGCTAAAACTAACACGTACCCTAACTCGTACGCTCACCCTAAACCGTTGTCATTGCCTATCCTGTATCCTAAACCCTCCCCGTCCTCTAACCGTAACCCTAACCCTAACACTTACCCGAAGCCTTACGCTAACACTTCCCCTAATCCTAAACCGAACGCTAACACGAATCCGTACCCTAACACGTACGCTCATCCTAAACCGTTGTCGTACCCTAACCTGTACCCACAAATGTCCCAGTATCCGTCCCCTAACCCTAACCCTAACCCTAACCCTAACCCTTACGCGAAGCCTTACAATAACCCGTCCCCTAATCCTAACCCGTACGCTAACACTAACACGTACCCTAACACGTACGCTCACCCTAACCGTTGTCGTACCCTAACCTGTACCTTAAACCGTCCCCGTCCACTAACCCTAACCCTAAACCTAACCCTAAAACTTATCCAAAGCCTTACCCTAACCCGTCCCCTAATCCTAAACCGTACGCTAACACTAACCCATACCCTAACACGTATGCTCACCCTATACCGTTGTCGTACCCTAACCTGTACCCTAAACTGTCCCCGTCCCCGTCCCCTAACCCTAACCCTTACCCGAAGCCTTACCCTAACCCGTCCCCTAACCCTAACCCGTACCCTAAAAGTAACCCGTACCCTAACACGTATGCTCTCCCTAAACCGTTGTCGTACCCTAACCTGTACCCTGAACCGTCGCCGTCAACTAACCCTAAAACTAACCCTATACCTAACCCTTACCCGAAGCCTTACCCTAAACCGTCACCTAATCCTAACCCGTACGCTAACACTAACCCGTATCCTAACACGTACGCTCATCCTAAACCGTTTTTATAACCTAACCTGTATCCTAAACCGTCCCCGTCCTCTAACCCTAACCCTAACCCTAACCCTTACCCGAAGCCTTACCCTAACCCATCCCCTAATCCTAACCAGTACGCTAACACTAACCCGTACCCTAACACGTATGCTCTCCCTCAATCGTTGTCGTACTTTAACCTGTACCCTAAACCGTCCCCGTCCCCTAACCCTAACCCTAACACTAACCCTAAACCTAACCCTTACCAGAAGCCTTACCCTAACACATCCCCTAATCCTAACCCGTACGGTAACACTAACCTCTACTCTAACACGTACGCTCACCCTAAACCATTGTCGTACACTAACCTGTACCCTAAACCGTCCCCGTGCCCTAACCCTAACCCTAACCCTAACCCTAACACTTACCCGAAGTCTTACACTAACCCGTCTCCTAATCCTAACCCGTACGCTAACACTAACATGTACCCTAACACGTACGCTCACCCTAAACCGTTTTCGTACCATAACCAGTACCCTTAAATGTCCCCGTCCCCGTCCCCTAACCCTAACCCTAACCAAAACCCTAACCCTAACCCTTACCCGAAGCCTTACCCAACCCGTCCCTTATTCCTAACACGTACGTTAACACTAAAACGTACCCTAACACGTACGCTCACCCTAAACTGTTGTCGAAACCTAACCTGTACCTTAAACCGTCCCCGTCCCGTAACCCTAAACCTAACCCTAAACTTTACCCGAAGCCTTACCCTAACACGTCCACTAATCCTAAACCGTACGCTAACACTAACACATACCCTAACACATATGTTCACCCTAAACCGTTGTCGTACCCTAACCTGTACCCTGAAATGTCCCCGTCCCCGTCCCCTAACCCTAAGCCTAACCCTAACACTAACCCTTACCCGAAGCCTTACCCTAACCCGTCCCCTAATCCTGATCCGTACGCTAACACTAACCCAAAACTTAGCACGTACGCTCACGCTAAACCATTGTCATATACTAACCTGTACCCTAAACCGTGCCCGTCCCCGTCCCCGTCCCCTAACCCTAACCCTTAGCCGAAGCCTTACCCTAAACCGTCTCCTAATCCTAACTCGTACGCTAACACTAACACAAACCCTAACACGTACGCTCACCCTAAACCGTTGTCGTGCCCTAACCTGTACCCTAAGCCGTCCCCGTCCCCTAACTCTAACCCTAACACTAACCCTAACCCTTACCCGAAGCCTTACCCTAACCTGTCCCCTAATCCTAACCCATACGCTAACACTAAACTGTATCCTAACTTGTACGCTGACCCTAAACCTTTGGCGTACACTTTCCTGTACCCTAAACCGTCCCCGTCCCCTAACCCTAACCCTAACCCTAACCCTAAACCTTACGCAAAGCCTTACCCTAACCCGTCCCCGAATCCTAACACGTACGCTAACACTGACACGTACCCTAACATGTACATTCACCCTAAACCGTTGTCGTACCCTAACCTGTACCCTAAACCGTCCCCGTCCCTGTCCCCGTCCCCTAACCCTAACCCTAAACCTTACCCGAAGCCTTACCCTAACCCGTCCCCTAATCCTAAACCGTACGCTAACACGAACCCGTACCCTAACACATATGCTCACCCTAAACCATTGTCGTACCCTAACCTGTACCTTAAACTGTTCCTGTCCCTGTCCCCTAACACTAACCCTAACCCTAACCCTAAAACCTAACCCTTATCCGAAGCCTTACCCTAACCCGTCCCCTAATACTAACCTGTACGCTAACACTAACCCGTACCCTAACACGTACGCTCACCCTAAAACCTTGTCGTACACTAACCTGTACCCTAAAACGTCCCCGTCCCCGTCTCCGTCCCCTAACCCTAACCATAACCCTAAGCCTTACCCGAAGCCTTACCCTAAACCGTCCCCTAATCCTAACACGTACGCTAACACTAACCCATACCCTAATATGTACTCTCACCCTAAACCGTTGTCATAGCCTAAACTGTACCCTAAATCGTCCCCATCTTCTAACCCTAAACCTAACCCTAACCCTAACCCTTACACGAAGCCTTACCCTAACCCGTCCCGTAATCCTAACACGTACGCTAACACTAAACCGTACCCTAACACGTACGCTCTCCCTAAACCATTGTCGTACACTAACCTGTACCCTAAAGAGTCCCCGTGCCCTAACCCTAACCCTAACACTAACCTTAACCCTAAACGTTACCCGAATCCTTACCCGAACACTTCCCCTAATCCTAACCCGTATGCTAACACTAACTTGTACCCTAACATGTACGCTCAACCTAAACCATTGTGGTACACTAACCTGTACCCTAAACCATTCCCGTCCCTTAACCCTAACCCTAACCCTCAACCTAAACCTTATCCCAAGCCTTACCCTAACCCGTCTCCTAATCCTAACCCGTAGGCTAACACTAACACGTACCCTAACACGTACGCGCTCCCTAAACCGTTGTGGTACACTAACCTGTACCTTAAACCATCCCCGTACCCTAACCCTAACCCTACCAGTAACCCTAACCTTTACCCGAAGCCTTACCCTAACCCGTCTCCTAATCCTAACCCGTACGCTAACACTAACCAGTATCCTAACACGTACGCTCTCCCTAAAACGTTGTCGTATGCTAACTTGTACTCTAAACCGTCCCCGTCCTCTAACCCTAACACTAACCCTAACACTAACCCTTACCCGAAGCCTTACCCTAACCCGTCCCCTAATCCTAACCTGTACGCTAACACTAACCCGTACCCTAACATGTACGATCAACCTAAACCGTTGTCATAGACTAACCTGTACCCTACACCGTCCCCGTCCTCTAACCCTAACCCTAACTCTAACCCTAAACCTAACCCTTACCCGAAGCCTTACCCTAACCCGTCCCCTAATCCTAAACCGTACGCTAACACGAACCCGTACCCTAACACATATGCTGACCCTAAACCATTGTCGTACCCTTACCTGTACCTTAAACTGTCCCTGTCCCCGTCCCCTAACCCTAACCCTAACCCTAAACCTAACACTTACCCAAAGCCTTACCCTAACCCGTCCCCTAATCCTAACCCGTACGCTAACACTAACCCATACCCTAACATGTGCGATCACCCTAAACCATTGTCGTACCCTAACCTGTACCCTCAACTGTCCACATCCCCTAACCCTAACCCTAACCCTAACCCTTACCCGAAGCCTTACCGTAAGCCGTCCACTAATCCTAACCCGTACGCTAACACTAACATGTACCCTAACATGTACGCTCACCCTAAACTGTTGTCGTACACTAACCTGTACCTTAAACCGTCCCCGTCCCGTCCCCTAACCCTAACCCTAACCCTATCCCTAACCCTTACCCGAAGCCTTACCCTAAACCGTCCCATAAACCTAACCCGTACGCTAACACTAACACGTACCCTAACAGGTACGCTCACCCTAAACCGTTGTCGTAACCTAACCTGTACCATATCCCGTCCCTGTCCCCGTCCCTATCCCCTAACCCTAACCCTAACACTAACCCTTACCCAAAGCCTTACCCTAAGCCGTCCCCTAATCCTAACCCGTACGCTAACACTAACCCGTACCCTAACACGTATGCTCACCCTAAACCGTTGTTATAGCCTAACCTGTACCCTAAACCGTCCCCGTCCTCTAACCCTAACCCTAACCCTAACCCTTACCCGAAGCCTTACCCTAACCCTTCCCCTAATCCTAACCCGTACACTAACACTAACCCGTACCCTAACACGTACTCTCTCCTTAAACCGTTGTCGTACCCTAACCTGTACCCTAAACCGTCCCCATCCCCTAACCCTAACCCTAACACTAACCCTAACCCTAACCGTTACCTGAAGCCTTACCCTAAACCGTCCCCTAATCCTAACCCGTACGCTAACACTAACCTGTACCCTAACACATACGCTCACCCTAAACCGTTGTAGTACACTAACCTGTACCCTAAACCGTCCCCAATCCCGTCCCCTAACCCTAAACCTAACACTAACCCTTACACGAAGCCATACCCTAACCCGTCCCCTAATCCTAACCCGTACGCTAACACTAACACGTAACCTAACACGTACGCTAACACTAAACCGTTGTCGTATTCTAACCTGTACCCTAAACCGTCCCCATCCCCATCCCCTAACCCTAACCCTAACCCTAAACCTTACCCGAAGCCTTACCCTATCCCGTCCCCTAATCCTAAACCGTACGCTAACACTAACCCGTACCCTAACACGTATGCTCACCCTAAACCGTTCTCGTACCCTAACCTGTACCCTAAATTGTCCCCGCCCCCGTCCCCTAACCCTAATCCTAACCCTTACCCGAAGCCTTGCCCTAACCCGTCCCCTAATCTTAAGCCGTACGCTAAAACTAACCCGTACCCTAACACATACGCTCACCCTAAACCGTTGTCATAGCTTAACCTGTACCCTAAACCGTCCCCATCCTCTAACCCTAACCCTAACCCTTACCCGAAGCCTTGCCCTAACCCGTCCCCTAATCCTAACACGTATGCTATCACTAACCCATACCCTAACACGTACGCTCTCCCTAAACCGTTGTCGTACCCTAACCTGTACCCTAAAACGTCCCCGTCCCCTAACCCTAAACCTAACACTAAACCTAAGCCTAACCCTTACCTGTAGCCTTACCCTAACCCATCCCCTAATCCTAACCCGTATGCTAACTCTAACCCATACCCTAACACAAACACTCACCCTAAACCGTTGACGTACACTAACCTGTACCCTAAACCGTCCCCATGCCCTAACCCTAACCCTAGCCCTAAATTTTACCGGAAGCCTTACCCTAACCCGTCTCCTAATCCTAAACCGTACGCTAACACGAATCAGTACCCTAACACGTACGCTCTCCCTAAACCGTTGTCGTACCCTAACCTGTACCCTCAAATGTCCCCGTCCCCATCCCCGTCCCCGTCCCCTAACCCTAACCCTAACCCTTACCCGAAGCCTTACCCTAACCCGTCCCCTAATCCTAACCCGTTTGCTAACCCTAACCCGTACCCTAACACGTATGCTCTCCCTAAACCGTTGTCGTACCCTAACCTGTACCCTAAACCATCCCCGTCCCCTAACCCTAACCCTAACTCTAACCCTAACCCTAACACTTACCCGAAGCCTTACCCTAACCCGTCCCCTAATCCTAACCCGTACGCTAACACTAACCTGTACTCTAATACGTACGCTCACCCTAAACCGTTGTCGTACACTAACCTGTACCCTAAACCGTCCCCGTTCCCTAACACTAACCCTAACCCTTACCCTAAGCTTTACACTAACCTGTCACTTAATCCTAACATGTAATCTAACACTAACATGTACCCTAACACGTACGCTCACCCTAAAACGTTGTCGTACCCTAACCTGTACCTTAAACCGTCCCCGTCCCCTAACCCTAACCCCAACCCTAACCCTTACCCAAAGCCTTACACTAACCCGTCCCCTAATCCTAATCCGTACGCTAACACTAACACGTACCCTAACACGTACGCTCACCCTAAAACGTTGTGACAGCCTAACCTGTACTCTAAACCGTCCCCGTCCTCTAACCCTAACCCTAAAGCTAAGCCTTACCCGAAGCCTTACGGTAACCCGTCCCCTAATGCTAACACGTATGCTAACACTAACCCGTACCCTAACACGTACGCTCTCCCTAAACCGTTGTCGTACACTAACCTGTACCCTAAAACGTCCCCGTCCCCTAACCCTAACACTAACACTAACCCTAATCCTAACCTTACCCTAAGCCTTACCCTAACCCGTCCCTTAATCCTAACCCGTATGCTAACACTAACCTGTACCCTAACACAAACGCTCACCCTAAACCGTTGTCGTACACTAACCTGTACCCTAAATCGTTCCCGTGCCCTAACCCTAACCCTAACCCTAACCCTAACCCTTACCCGAAGCCTTACACTAACCCGTCTCCTAATCCTAACCTGTACGCTAACACTAACACGTACCCTAACATGTACGCTCACCCTAAACTGTAGTCATAGCCTAACCTGTACCCTAAACCGTCCTCGTCCTCTAACCCTAACCCTAACCCTAACCCTATACCTAACCCTTATCCGAGGCCTTACCCTAACCCGTCCCCTATTCCTAACCCGTACGCTAACACTAACCTGTACCCTAACACGTACGCTCTCCCTAAATCTTTATCGTACCGTAACCTGTACCCTAAACCCTCCCCGTCCCCTAACCCTAACCCTAACACTAACCCTAACCCTAACCCTTACCCGAAGCCTTACCCTAACCCGTCCCCTAATCCTAACCCGTACGCTAACACTAAACTCTACCCTAACTCGTACGCTTACCCTAAACCGTTGTCGTACACTATCCTGTACCCTAAACCATCCCCGACCCCGTCCCCTAACCCTAAAGCTTACCCAAAGCCTTACCCTAAACCGTCCCCTAATCCTAACCCATACGCTAACACTGACACGTACCCTAACATGTACGCTCACCCTAAATGTTTTCGTACACTAACCTGTACCATAAACCGTCCCCGTCCCCGTCCCCTAACCCTAAACTTAAACCTAACCCTAAACCTTACCCGAAGCCTTACACTAACCCGTCCCCTAATCCTAAACCGTACGCTAACACGAACCCATACCCTAACACATATGCTCACCCAAAACAATTGTCGTACCCTAACCTGTACCTTAAACTGTCCCCGTCCCCGTTCCCTAACCCTAACCCTAACCCTAAACCTAACACTTACCCTAAGCCTTACCCTAAACCGATCTGTAAACCTAAACCGTACGCTAAGACTAACACGTACGCTAACACGTATGCTCACCCTAAACCGTTGTCGTTCCCTAACCTGAACCCTAAACTGTCCCCGCCCCATCCCCTAACCCTAACCCTTACCCGAAGCCTTACCCTAACCCGTCCCCTAATCCTAAACCGTACTCTAACACTAACCCGTACCCTAACACGTACGCTCACCCTAAACCGTTGTCATAGACTAACCTGCACCCTAAACCCTCCCTGTCTTCTAACCCTAACCCTAACCCTAACCCTAACCCTTACCTGAAGCCTTACCATAACCCGTCATCTATTCCTAACACGTACGCTAACACTAACCCGTACCCTAACACGTATGCTGTCCCTAAATCGTTGTCGTACCCTAACCTGTACCCTAAAACGTCCCCGTCCCCTAACCCTAAACCTAACACTATCCCTAACCCTAACCCTTACCCGAAGCCTTACCCTAACCTGTCTCCTAAGCGTAACCCGTACGCTACCACTAACACGTACTCTAACACGTACGCTCACCCTAAACGGTTGTCGTACACTAACCTGTACCCTAAACCGTCCCCGTCCCCTAACCCTAAACCTAACCCTTACCTGAAGCCTTACCCTAACCCGTCCCCTAAACCTAAACCGAACGCTAACACGAATCCGTACTCTAACACGTACGCTCACCCTAAACCGTTGTCGTACCCTAACCTGTACCCTCAAATGTCCCTGTATCCGTCCCCTAACCCTAACCCTAACCCTAAACCTTACGCGAAGCCTTACAATAACCCGTCCCCTAATCCTAACCCGTACGCTAACACTAACACGTACCCTAAAATGTACGCTCACCCTAAACCGTTGTCGTACCCTAACCTGTACCTTAAACCGTCCCCGTCCCCTAACCCTAACCCTAACCCTAAACCTAACCCTAACCCTTATCCGAAGCCTTACCCTAACACGTCCCCTAATCCTAAACCGTACGCTAACACTAACACGTACCCTAACACATATGCTCACCCTAAACCGTTGTCGTACCCTAACCTGTACCCTAAACTGTCCCCGTCCCCGTCCCCTAACCCTAAGCCTAACCCTAATTCTTACCCGAAGCCTCACCCTAACCCGTCCCCTAATCCTAACACGTATGCTAACACTAACACGTACCCTAACACGTACGATCACCCTAAACCGTTGTCATAGCCTAACCTGTACCCCAAACCGTCTCCGTCCTCTAACCCTAACCCTAACCCTAACCCTAAAACTTATCCGAAGCCTTACCCTAATCCGTCCACTAATCCTAACCCGTACGCTAACTCTAACACGTACCCTAACACGTACGCTCTCCCTAACCCGTTGTCGTACCCTAACCTGTACCCTAAACCTCCCCGTCCCCTAACCCTAACCCTAACATTAACCCTAACCCTAACACTTACCCGAAGCCTTACCCTAACACGTCCCCTAATCCTAACCCGTATGCTAACACTAACATGTACCCTAACACGTACGCTCACACTAAACTGTTGTCGTACACTAACCAGTACCTTAAACCGTCCCCGTCCCCTAACCCTAACCTTAACCCTTACCCGAAGCCTTTCACTAACCCGTCCCTTAATCCTAACACATACGCTAACACTAACACATACCCTAAAACGTACGCTCACCCTAAACCGTTGTCATAGCCTAACCTGTACGCCAAACCGTCCCCGTCCTCTAACCCTAACCCTAACCCTAATCCTAACACTTATCCGAAGCCTTACCCTAACCCGTCCACTAATCCTAACCCGTACGCTAACTCTAACCCGTACCCTAACAGGTACGCTCTCCCTAAACCGTTGTCGTACCCTAACCTGTACCCTACACCGTCCCCATCCCCTAACCCTAACCCTAACACTAACCCTAACCCTAACACTTACCCGAAGCCTTACCCAAACACGTCCCCTAATCCTAACCCGTATGCTAACACTAATATATACCCTAACACGTACGCTCACCCTAAACTGTTGTCGTACACTAACCTGTACCTTAAACCGTCCCCGTCCCCTAACCCTAACCCTAACCCTAACCCTATCCCTAACACTTACCTGAAGCCTTACCCTAACCCGTCCCCTAATCCTACCCCGTACGCTAACACTAACCCGTACCCTAACACATACGCTCACCCTAAACCGTTGTCGTACACTAACCTGTACCCTAAACCGTCCCCGTCCCCGTCCCCTAACCCTAACTCTTACCCGAAGCCTTACCCTATCCCGTCCCCTAATCCTAAACCGTACGCTAACACGAACCCGTACCCTAACACGTATGCTCACCCAATGCAGTTGTCGTACCCTAACCTGTACCCTAAACTGTCCCCGTCCCCGTCCCCTAACCCTAACCCTAACCCTTACCCGAAGCCTTACCCTAACCCGTCCCCTAATCCTAACCCGTACCCTAACTGTAACCCGTACCCTAACACGTATGCTGTCCCTAAACCGTTGTCGTACCCTAACCTGTACCCTAAACCGTCGCTGTCAACTAACCCTAACACTAACCCTATACCTAACCCTTACCCGAAGCCTTACCCTAAACCGTCACCTAATCCTAACCCGTACGCTAACACTAACCCGTATCCTAACACGTACGCTCACCCTAAACCGTTTTTATAACCTAACCTGTATCCTAAACCGTCCCCGTCCTCTAACCCTAACCCTAACCCTAACCCTTACCCGAAGCCTTACCCTAACCCATCCCCTAATCCTAACCCGTACGCTAACACTAACCCGTACCCTAACACGTATGCTCTCCCTCAACCGTTGTCGTACTTTAACCTGTACCCTAAACGGTCCCCGTCCCCTAACCCTAACCCTAACACTAACCCTAAACCTAACCCTTACCAGAAGCCTTACCCTAACACGTCCCCTAATCCTAACCCGTACGGTAACACTAACCTCTACCCTAACACGTACGCTCACCCTAAACCACTGTCGTACACTAACCTGTACCCTAAACCGTCCCCGTCCCCTAACCCTAACCCTAACCCTAAACCTTACGCAAAGCCTTACCCTAACCCGTCCCCGAATCCTAACACGTACGCTAACACTGACACGTACCCTAACATGTACGTTCACCCTAAACCGTTGTCGTACCCTAACCTGTACCCTAAACCGTCCCCGTCCCTGTCCCCGTCCCCTAACCCTAACCCTAAACCTTACCCGAAGCCTTACCCTAACCCGTCCCCTAATCCTAAACCGTACGCTAACACGAACCCGTACCCTAACACATATGCTCACCCTAAACCATTGTCGTACCCTAACCTGTACCTTAAACTGTTCCCGTCCCTGTTCCCTAACACTAACCCTAACCCTAACCCTAAAACCTAACCCTTATCCGAAGCCTTACCCTAACCCGTCCCCTAATACTAACCTGTACGCTAACATTAACCCGTACCCTAACACGTACGCACACCCTAAAACTTTGTCGTACACTAACCTGTACCCTAAAACGTCCCCGTCCCCGTCTCCGTCCCCTAACCCTAACCATAACCCTAAGCCTTACCCGAAGCCTTACCCTAAACCGTCCCCTAATCCTAACACGTACGCTAACACTAACCCATACCCTAATATGTACTCTCACCCTAAACCGTTTTCATAGCCTAACCTGTACCCTAAATCGTCCCCATCTTCTAACCCTAAACCTAACCCTAACCCTAACCCTTACACGAAGCCTTACCCTAAACCGTCCCGTAATCCTAACCCGTACGCTAACACTAAACCGTACCCTAACACGTACGCTCTCCCTAAACCATTGTCGTACACTAACCTGTACCCTAAACACTCCCCGTGCCCTAACCCTAACCCTAACACTAACCTTAACACTAAACGTTACCCGAATCCTTACCTGAACACTTCCCCTAATCCTAACCCGTATGCTAACACTAACTTGTACCCTAACATGTACGCTCACCCTAAACCATTGTCGTACACTAACCTGTACCCTAAACCGTTCCCGTCCCCTAACCCTAACCCTAACCCTCAACCTAACCCTTATCCCAAGCCTTACCCTAACCCGTCTCCTAATCCTAACCCGTAGGCTAACACTAACACATATCCTAACACATTCGCGCTCCCTAAACCGTTGTGGTACCCTAACCTGTACCTTAAACCATCCCTGTACCCTAACCCTAACCCTACCACTAACCCTAACCCTAACCTTTACCCGAAGCCTTACCCTAACCCGTCTCCTAATCCTAACCCGTACGCTAACACTAACCTGTACCCTAACACGTACGCTCATGCTAAACCATTGTTCTACACTAACCTGTACCCTAAAACATCCCCGTCCCCTAACCCTAACCATAACCCTAACTCTTACCCGAAGCCTTACCCTAGCCCGTCCCCTAATCCTAACCCATACGATAACACTAACCAGTATCCTAACACGTACGCTCTCCCTAAAACATTGTCGAATGCTAACTTGCACTCTAAACTGTCCCAGTCTCCTAACCATAGCCCTAACCCTAACCCTTACCCGAAGCCTTATCCTATCACATCCCCTAATCCTAAACCGTACACTAACTCTAAACCATACCCTAACACGTACGCTCACCGTAAACCTTTGTCGTACCCTAACCTGTACCCTAAACCGTCCCCGTCCCCGTCCCCATCCCCTAAGCCTAACGCTAACCCTTACCCGAAGCGTTACCCTAACCCGTCCCCTAATCCTTACTCGTACGCTAACACTAACCCGTACGCTAACACGTACGCTCACGCTACACCATTGTCATAGCCTAACCTGTACCCTAAACCGTCCCCGTCTTCTAACCCTAACCCTAACCCTAACCCTAAACCTAAACCTTACCCAAAGCCTTACCCTAACACGTCCCCTAATCCTAACACGTACGCTAACACTAACACGTACCCTAACACGTAGGCTCACACTAAACCGTTGTTGTATCCTAACCTGTACCCTAAAAAGTCCCCGTCCACGTTCCCTAACCCTAACCCTTACCCGAAGCCTTACCCTAACCCGTCCTGTACTCCTAACACGTAAGCTAACACTAACCCGTACCCTAACACGTAGGCTCACCCTAAACCATTGTCATAGCCTAACCTGTACCCTAAACCGTCCCCATCCTCTAACCCTAACACTAAACCTAACACTAACCCTTACCTGAAGCCTTACCCTAACCCGTCCCCTAATCCTAAACCGTACGCTAACACTAACCCGTACCCTAACATGTACGATCAACCTAAACCGTTGTCATAGACTAACCTGTACCCTACACCGTCCCCGTCCTCTAACCCTAACCCTAACTCTAACTCTAAACCTAACCCTTACCCGTAGCCTTACCCTAACCCGTCCCCTAATCCTAAACCATACGCTAACACGAACCCGTACCCTAACACATATGCTGACCTTAAACCATTGTCGTACCCTTACCTGTACCTTAAACTGTCCCTGTCCCCATCCCCTAACCCTAACCCTAACCCTAAACCTAACACTTACCCAAAGCCTTACCCTAACCCGTCCCCTAATCCTAACCCGTACGCCAACACTAACCCATACCCTAACATGTGCGATCAACCTAAACCATTGTCGTACCCTAACCTGTACCCTCAACTGTCCACATCCCCTAACCCTAACCCTAACCCTAACCCTTACCCGAAGCCTTACCCTAACCCGTCCCCTAAACCTAACCCGTACTCTTACACTAACTCGTACCCTAACACGTACGCTCTCCCTAAACCGTTCTCATACCCTAACCTGTACCCTAAAACGTCCCAGTCCCCTAACCCTAACCCTAACACTAACCCTAAACCTAACCCTTACCCGAAGCCTTACCCTAATCCATCCCCTAATCCTAACACGTATGCTAACACTAACCTGTACCCTAACACGTATGCTTACCCTAAACAGTTGTCGTAATTTAACCAGTACCCTAAACTGTCCCCGACCCCGTGCCGGTCCCCTAACCCTAACCCTAAACCTAACCGTTACCCGAAGCCTTACCGTAAGCCGTCCACTAATCCTAACCCGTACGCTAACACTAACATGTACCCTAACATGTACGCTCACCCTAAAGTGTTGTCGTACACTAACCTGTACCTTAAACCGTCCCCGTCCCGTCCCCTAACCCTAACCCTAACCCTATCCCTAACCCTTACCCGAAGCCTTACCCTAAACCGTCCCATAAACCTAACACGTACGCTAACACTAACACGTACCCTAACACGTACGCTCACCCTAAACCGTTGTCGTAACCTAACCTGTACCATATACCGTCCCTGTCCCCGTCCCTATCCCCTAACTCTAACCCTAACACTAGCCCTTACCCAAAGCCTTACCCTAACCCGTCCCCTAATCCTAACCCGTACGCTAACACTAACCCATACCCTAACATGTGCGATCACCCTAAAACATTGTCGTACCCTAACCTGTACCCTCAACTGTCCACATCCCCTAACCCTAACCCTAACCCTAACCCTTACCCGAAGCCTTACCCTAACCCGTCCCCTAATCCTAACCCGTACGCTTACACTAACCCGTACCCTAACACGTACGCTCTCCCTAAACCGTTCTCATACCCTAACCTGTACCCTAAAACGTCCCAGTCCCCAACCCTAACCCTAACACTAACCCTAAACCTAACCCTTACCCGAAGCCTTACCCTAATCCATCCCCTAATCCTAACACGTATGCTAACACTAACCTGTACCCTAACACGTATGCTTACCCTAAACAGTTGTCGTACCTTAACCAGTACCCTAAACTGTCCCCATCCCCATGCCCGTCCCCTAACCCTAACCCTAACCCTAACGCTTACCCGAAGCCTTACCGTAAGCCGTCCACTAATCCTAACCCGTACGCTAACACTAACATGTACCCTAACATGTACGCTCACCCTAAACTGTTGTCGTACACTAACCTGTACCTTAAACCGTCCCCGTCCCGTCCCCTAACCCTAACCCTAACCCTATCCCTAACCCTTACCCGAAGCCTTACCCTAAACCGTCCCATAAAACTAACCCGTACGCTAACACTAAAACGTACCCTAACACGTACGCTCACCCTAAACTGTTGTCGTAACCTAACCTGTACCCTAAACCATACCCGTCCTCTAACCCTAACCCTAACCCTAACCCTTACCCGAAGCCTTACCCTAACCCATCCCCTAATCCTAACCCGTACGCTAACACTAACCCGTACCCTAACACGTATGGTCTCCCTAAACCGTTGTCGTACTTTAACCTGTACCCTAAACCGTCCCCATCCCCTAAACCTAACCCTAACACTAACCCTAAACCTAACCCTTACCAGAAGCCTTACCCTAACACATCCCCTAATCCTAACCCGTACGCTAACACTAACCTCTACCCTAACATGTACGCTCACCCTAAACCATTGTCGTACACTAACCTGTACCCTAAACCGTCCCCGTGCCCTAACCCTAACCCTAACCCTAACCCTAACCCTTACCCGAAGTCTTACACTAACCCGTCTCCTAATCCTAACCCGTACGCTAACACTAACACGTACCCGAACACGTACGCTCACCCTAAACCGTTATCGTACACTATCCTGTACCCTAATCCATCCCCGAGCCCATCCCCTAACCCTAAAGCTTACCCAAAGCCTTACCCTAAACCGTCCCCTAATCCAAACACGTACGCTAACACTGACAGGTACCCTAACATGTACGCTCACCCTAAACCTTTTCGTACACTAACCTGTACCCTAAACCGTCCCCGTCCCCGTCCCCTAACTCTAAACCTAAACCTAACCGTAAACCTTACCCAAAGCCTTACACTAACCCGTCCCCTAATCCTAAACCGTACGCTAACACGAACCCGTACCCTAACACATATGTTCACCCTAAACCATTGTCGTACACTAACCTGTACCTTAAACTGTCCCCGTCCCCGTTCCCTAACCCTAACCCTAACCCTAACACTTACCCGAAGCCTTACCCTAACCCGATCTCTAATCCTAAACCGCACGCTAACACTAACCCATACGCTAACACGTATGCTCACCGTAAACCGTTTTCGTACCCTAACCTGTACCCTAAACTGTCCCCGTCCCCATCCCCTAACCCTAACCCTTAACCGAAGCCTTACCCTAGCCCGTCCCCTAATCCTAACCCGTACGCTAACACTAACCCGTAATCTAACACGTACGCTCACCCTAAACCGTTGTCATAGCGTAACCTGTACCCTAAACTGTCCCCGTCCTCTAACCGTAACCCTAACCCCTACCCGAAGCCTTACCCTAACCCGTCCCCTAATCCTAAACCGTACGCTAACACTAACCCGTAACCTAACACATACGCTCACCCTAAACCATTGTCATAGCCTAACCTGTACCCTATACCGTCCCCATCCTCTAACCCTAACCCTAACCCTAACACTTACCCAAAGCCTTACCCTAACCTGTCCCCTAATCCTAACCTGTACGCTAACATTAACCTGTACCCTAACACGTACGCTCTCCTTAAATCGTTTTCGTACCCTAACCTGTACCCTAAACCGTCCCCGTCCCCGTCCCCTAACCCTAACCCTAAACCTAATCCTAACCCTTATCCGAAGCCTTACCCTAACTCGTCCCCTAATCCTAACCCGTACGCTAACACTTACCCGTACCCTAACACGTACGCTCAGCCTAAACCGTTGTCATAGCCTAACCTGTATCCTAAACCGTCCCCGTCCTCTAACCCTAACCCTAACCCTAACCTTTACCCGAAGCCTTACACTAACCCGTCCCTTAATCCTAACCCTTATGCTAACACTAACACGTACCCTAACATGTACGCTCACCCTAAACCGTTGTCGTACACTAACCTGTACCCTAAACCATCCCCGTCCCCATCCCCGTCCCCTAACCCTAACCCGAAGCCTTACCGTAATCCATCCCCTAATCCTAACACGTATGCTAACACTAACCCGTACCCTAACACGAATGCTCACCCTAAACAGTTGTCGTACCCTAACCAGTACCCTAAACTGTCCCCGTCCCCGTGCCCGTCCCCTAACCCTAACCCTAACACTAACCCTTACCCGAAGACTTACACTAACCCGTATCTTTATCCTAACCCGTATGCAAACACTAACACGTACCCTAACACGTACGCTCACCCTAAACTGTTGTCATATACTAACCTGTACCTTAAACCATCCCCGTCCCCTAACCCTAAACCTAACCCTAACCCTATCCCTAACCCTTACCCGAAGCCTTACCCTAACCCGTCCCCTAATCCTAACCCGTACGCTAACACTAACCCGTACCCTAACACGTACGCTCACCCTAAACCGTTGTCGTACCCTAACCTGTACCCCGGGCCCGTCCCCTAACCCTAACCCTAACCCTAACACTTACACGAAGCCTTACACTAACCCGTCCCCTAATCCTAACCCGTATGCTAACACTAACCCGTACCCTAACACGTACGCTCACCCTAAACCGTTGTTATAGCCTAACCTGTACCCTAAACAGTCCCCGTCCTCTAACCCTAACACTAACCATAACCCTAACCCTTACCCGAAGCCTAACACTAACCCGTCCCCTAATCCTAACCCGTACGCTAACACTAACCCGTACCCTAACACGTACGCTCTCCCTAAACCGTTGTTGTACACTAACCTGTACCCTAAACCGTCCCCATCCCCTAACCCTAAACCTAACACTAACCCTAACCCTAACACTTACCCAAAGCCTTACACTAACACGTCCCCTAATCCTAAACCGTACGCTAACACTAACCTGTACCCTAACACATACGCTCACCCTAAACCGTTGTCGTACACTAAACTGTACCCTAAACCGTCCCAGTCCCCTAACCCTTACCCTAACCCTTACCCGAACCCTTAACCTAACCCGTCCCCTAATCCTAACCCGTACGCTAACACTAACACGTAACCTAACACGTACGCTCACCATAAACCATTGTCATAACCTAACCTGTACCCCAAACCGTCCCCGTCCTCTAACCCTAACCCTAACGCTAACCCTTACCCGAAGCCTTACCGTAACCCGTCCCCTAATCCTAACACGTATGCTAACACTAACCCGTACCCTAACACGTACGCTCACCATAAACCGTTGCCGTACACTAACCTGTACCCTAAACTGTCCCCATCCACGTCCCCGTTCCCTAACCCTAACCCTAACCCTAACCCTAACTCGAAGCCTTACCCTAACCCGTCCTCTAATCCTAAACCGTACGCTAACACGAACCCGTACCCTAACACGTACGCTCACCCTAAACCGTTGTCGTACCCTAAACTGTACCCTTAAATGTCCCCGTCCCCGTCCCCTAACCCTAACCCTAACCAAAACCCTAACCCTAACCCTTACCCGAAGCCTTACCCTAACCCGTCCCCTAATCCTAACACGTACGCTAACACTAAAACGTACCCTAACACGTACGCTCACCCTAAACCGTTGTTGTACACTAACCTGTACCCTAAACCGTCCCCGTCCCCTAACCCTAACCCTAACCCTAACCCGAACTCTTACCCGAAGCCTTACACTAACCCGTCCCTTAATCCTAACCCGGACGCCAACACTAACACGTACCCTAACATGTACGCTCACCCTAAACCGTTGTCGTACACTAACCTGTACCCTAAACCGTCCCCGTCCCCGTCCGCTAACCCTAACCCTAACTCTTACCCGAAGCCTTACCCTAACCCGTCCCCTAAACCTAACCCGTATGCTAACACTAACCTGTAACCTAACACGTACCCTCACCCTAAACCGTTGTCGTACACTAACCTGTACCCTAAACTGTCCTCGTCCCCTAACCCTAACCCTAACCCTACCACTAACCCTTACCCGAAGCCTTACCCTAACCCGTCCCCTAATCCTAACCCGTACGCTAACACTAACACGTACCCTAACACGTACGCTCACCCTAAACCGTTGTCGTACCCTAACCTGTACCCTAAGCCGTCCCTGTCCCCTAACCCTAACCCTAACCCTAGCCCTTACCCGAAGCCTTACCCTAACCCGTCCCCTAATCCTAACCCGTACGCTAACAGTAACCCGTACCCTAACACGTATGCTCACCCTAAACAGTTGTCGTGCCCTAACCTGTAACCTAAACTGTCCCCGTCCCCGTCCCCTAACCCTAACCCTAACCCTTACCCGAAGCTTTACCCGAACCTGTCCCCTAATCCTAACCTGTACGCTAACACTAACCCGTACCCTAACACGTACGCTCTCCTTAAACAGTTGTCGTACCCTAACCTGTACCATAAACCGTCCCCATCCCCTAACCCTAACCCTAACCCTAAACCTAATCCTAACCCTTATCCGAAGCCTTACCCTAACTCGTCCCCTAATCCTAACCCGTACGCTAACTCTTACCCATACCCTAAAACGTACGCTCAGCCTAAACCGTTGTCATATCCGAACCTGTACCCTAAACCGTGCCCGTCCTCTAACCCTGACCCTAACCCTAACCCTAAACCTTACCCGAAGCCTTACGCTTACCCGTTCACTAATCCTAAAGCGTACGCTAACACTAACCCGTACCCTAACACGTACGCTCTCCCTAAACAGTTGTCGTACACTAACCTGTACCCTAAACCATCCCTGTCACCCAACCCTAACCCTAACACTAACCCTAACCCTAACCCTTACCTGAAGCCTTACCCTAACCCGTCCCCTAATCCTAACCCGTACCCTAACACTAACCTGTACCCTAACACGTACGCTCACCCTAAACCATTGTCGTACCCTAACCTGTACTCTAAACCGTCCCCGTCCCCTTAACCTAACCCTAACCCTAACCCTTACCTGAAGCCTTACCCTAACCCGTCCCCTAATCCTAACATGTACGCTAACACTAACACATACCCTAACATGTACGCTCACCCTAAACCGTTGTGGTACCCTAAACTGTACACTAAACCGTCCCCGTACCCGTCCCCTAACGCTAACCCTAACCCTAACCCTAACCCTTACCCGAAGCTTTATATTAACCCTTCAACTAATCCTAAACTGTACGCTAACAAGAACCCGTACCCTAACACGTACGCTCACCCTAAAACGTTGTCGTACCTAACCTGTACCCTAAACTGTCCCCATCCCCGTGCCCATCCCCTAACCCTAACCCTAACCCTTACTCGAAACCTTACCCTAACCCGTTCCCTAATCCTAACCCGTACGCTAACAGTAACCCATACTCTAAAACGTATGCTCACCCTAAACCGTTGACATACCCTAACCTGTACACTCAACCGTCCCCGTCCCCTTCCCCGTCCCCTAACCCTAACCCTTACCCGAAGCCTTACCCTAACCCGTTCCCTAATCCTAACGCGTACGCTAACACTAACCCGTACCCTAACACGTACTCTCTCCCTAAACTGTTGTCGTACACTAACCTGTACCCTAAACCGTCCCCATCCCCTAACCCTAACCCTAACACTAACCCTAAGCCTACCCCGTACCCGAAGCCTTACCTTAACCCGTCCCCTAATCCTAACCCGTACGCTAACAGTAACCCGTACCCTAACACATACGCTCTCCCTAAACCGTTGTCGTACCCTAACCTGTACCCTAAACCGTCCCCGTCCCCTAACCCTAACCCTAACCCTAACCCTTACCCGAAGCCTTACACTAACTCGTCCCTTAATTCTAACCCGTACGCTAACACTAACACGTACCCTAACATGTACGCTCACCCTAAACCGTTGTCGTACACTAACCTGTACCCTAAATCATCCCCGTCCCCATCCCCGTCCCCTAACCCTTACCCTAACCCTAACCCTTACCCGAAGCCTTACCCTAATCCATCCCCTAATCCTAACACGTATGCTAACACTAACCCGTACCCTAACACGAATGCTCACCCTAAACAGTTGTCGTACCCTAACCAGTACCCTAAACTGTCCCCGTCCCCGTGCCCGTCCCCTAACCCTAACCCTAACACTAACCCTTATCCGAAGCCTTACACTAACCCGTATCTTAATCCTAACCCATACGCAAACACTAACACGTGCCCTAAAACGTACGCTCACCCGAAACCGTTGTCATAGCCTAACCTGTACCCCAAACCGTCCCCGTCCTCTAACCCTAACCCTAACCCTAACCCTAACCCTAACCCTAACCCTTACCCGAAGCCTTACCCTAACACGTCCACTAATCCTAACCCGGACGCTAACACTAATATGTACCCTAACACGTACGCTCACCCTAAACTGTTGTCGTACACTAACCTGTACCTTAAACCATCCCCGGCCCCGTCCCCTAACCCTAACCCTAACCTTATCCCTAACCCTTACCTGAAGCCTTACCGTAACACGTCCCCTAATCCTAACCCGTACGCTAAAACTAACCCGTACCCTAACACGTACGCTCACCCTAAACCGTTGTCGTACACTAGCCTGTACCCTATACCGTCCCTGTCCCCGTCCCTATCCCCTAACCCTAACCCTAACCCTTACCCAAAGCCTTACCCTAACCCGTCCCCTAATCCTAACCCGTACGCTAACACTAACCCATACCCTAACACGTACGCTCACCCTAAACCGTTGTTATAGCCTAACCTGTACCCTAACCCGTCCCTGTCCTCTAACCCTAACCCTAACCCTAACCCTTACCCGAAGCCTTACCCTAACCCGTCCCCTAATCCTAACCCGTACGCTAACACTAACCCATACCCTAACACGTACTCTCTCCCTAAACCGTTGTCGTACACTAACCTGTACCCTAAACTGTCCCCATCCCCTAACCCTAACCCTAACCCTAACCCTTACCCGAATCCTTACCCTAACATGTCCCCTAATCCTAAGCCGTACACTAACACTAACCTGTACCCTAACACATACGCTCACCCTAAACCGTTGTAGTACACTAACCTGTACCCTAAACCATCCCCGTCCCCTAATCCTAACCCTAACCCTTACACGAAGCCTTACTCTAACACGTCCCCTAATACTAACCCGTACGCTAACACTAACACGTACCCTAACATGTACGCTCACCCTAAACCGTTGTCGTAATCTAACCTGTACCCTAAACCGTCCCCGTCCCCTAACCTTAACCCTAACCCTAAACCTTACCCGAAGCCTTACCCTATCCCGTCCCCTAATCCTAAACCGTATGCTAACACTAACCCATACCCTAACACGTATGCTCACCCTATACCGTTCTCGTATCCTAACCTGTACCCTAAACTGTTCCCGTCCCCTAACCCTAACCCTAACCCTAACACTTACCCGAAACCTTGCCCTAACCCGTCCCCTAATCCTAAGCCTTACGTAACACTAAACCGTACCCTAACACGTACGCTCACCCTAAACCGTTGTCATAGCCTAACCTGTACCCTAAACCGTCCCCGTCCTGTAACCCTAACCCTAACGCTAACCCTTACCCGAAGCCTTACCGTAACCCGTCCCCTAATCCTAACACGTATGCTAACACTAACCCGAACCCTAACACGTACGCACTCCCTAAACCGTTGTCATACCCTAACCTGTACCCTAAAACGTCCCTGTCCCCTAACCCTAACCCTAACACTAACCCTAATCCTAACTCTTACCTGTAGCCTTACCCTAACCCGTCCCCTAATCCTAAACCGTATGCTAACTCTAACCTGTACCCTAACACAAACACTCACCCTAAACCGTTGTCGTACACTAACCTGTACCCTCAACCGTCCCCCTGCCATAAACCTAACCCTAACCCTAACCCTAACCCTTACCCGAAGCCTTACCCTAACCCGTCCCCTAATCCTAACACGTACGCTAACACTAACACGTACCCTAACACGTACACTCACCCTAAACTGTTGTCGTACCCTAACCTGTACCTTAAACCGTCCCCGTCCCCTAACCCTAACCCTAACCCTAAACCTAACCCTAACCCGAAGCCTTACCCTAACACGTCCCCTAATCCTAAACCGTACGCTAACACTAACACATAACCTAACACATATATTCACCCTAAACCGTTATCGTACACTAACCTGTACCCTAAACTGTCCCCGTCCCCGTCCCCTAACCCTAAGCCTAACCCTAACACTAACCCTTACCCGAAGTCTTACCCTAACCCGTCCCCTAATCCTGACCTGTACGCTAACACTAACCCATACCCTAACACTTACGCTCACCCTAAACTGTTGACATATCCTAACCTGTACCCTAAACCGTGTCCGTCCCCGTCCCCTAACCCTAACCCTAACCCTTAGCCGAAGCCTTACCCTAATCCGTCCCCTAATTCTAAACCGTACGCTAACACTTACTCGTACCCTAACATGTACGCTCACCCTAAACCGTTGTCATAGCCTAAGCTGTACCCTAAACCGTCCTCGTCCTCTAACCCTAACCCTAACCCTAACCCTTACTCAAAGACTTAACCTAACCCGTCCCCTAATCCTAACCCGCTCGTTAACACTAACCCATACCCTAACACGTATGCTCTCCCTAAACCGTTGTCGTACCCTAACCTGTACCCTAAACCATCCCCGTCCCCTAACCCTAACCCTAACACTAACCCTAACCCGAAGCCTTACACTAACCCGTCCCCTAATCCTAACCCGTACGCTAACACTAACCTGTACCCTAATACGTACGCTCACCCTAAACCGTTGTCGTACACTAACCTGTACCCTAAACCGTCCCCGTCCCCTAACACTAACCCTAACCCTAACCCTTACCCGAAGCCTTACACTAACCCGTCACTTAATCCTAACACGTACGCTAACACTAACACGTACCCTAACATGTACGGTCACCCTAAACCGTTGTCGTAATCTAACCTGTACCCTAAACCATCCCCGTCCCCATCCCCTAAACCTAACCCTTAACCGAAGCCTTACCCTAACCCGTCCCCTAATCCTAACCCGTACGCTAACACTAACCCGTACCCTAACACGTACGCTCACCCTAAACCGTTGTCATAGCCTAACCTGTACCCTAAACCATCCCCGTCCTCTAACCCTAACCCTAACGCTAACTCTTACCCGAAGCCTTACGGTAACCCTTCCCCTAATCCTAACACGTATGCTAACACTAACCCGTACCCTAACACGTACGCTCTCCCTAAACCGTTGTCGTACACTAACCTGTACCCTAAAACGTCTCCGTAACCTAACACTAACCCTAACCCTAACACTTACCCGAAGCCTTACCCTAACCCATCCCTTAATCCTAAACCGTATGCTAACACTAACTTGTACCCTAACACAAACGCTCACCCTAAACCGTAGTCGTACCCTAAACTGTACCCTAAACCGTCTCTGTCCCCGTGCCCGTCCCCTAACTCTAAACCTAACCCTAACCCTAACACTTACCCGAAGCCTTACACTAACCCGTCCCCTAATCCTAAACCGTATGCTAACACTCACCCGTACCCTAACACGTACGCTCACCCTAAACCGTTGTTATAGCCTAACCTGTACCCTAAACCATCCCCGTCCTCTAATCCTAACCCTAACCATAACCCTAAACCTTACCCAAAGCCTTACCCTAACAGGTCCCCTAATCCTAACCCATAGGCTAACACTAACCTGTACCCTAACACGTACGCTCACACTAAACCGTTGTCATACACTAAACTGTACCCTAAACCGTCCCCGTCCCCTAACCCTAACCCTAACCCTTACCCGAACCCTTACCCTAACCCGTCCCCTAATCCTAACCCGTATGCTAACAGTAACACGTACCCTAACACGTACGCTCACCGTAAACTGTCGTAATCTAACCTGTACCCTAAACCGTCCCCGTCACCGTCCCCTAACCCTAACCCTAACTCTTACCCGAAACCTTACCCTATCCCGTCCCCTACCCTAAACCGTACGTTAACACTAACCCATACCCTAACACGTATGCTCACCCTATACCGTTGTCGTACCCTAACCTGTACCCTAAACCGTCCCCGTCCCCGTCCCCGTCCCCGTCCCCGTCCCCTAACCCTAACCCTTACCCGAAGCCTTACCTTAACCTGTCCCCTAATCCTAAGCCGTACGCTAACACTAACCCGTAACCTAACACGTATGCTCACCCTAAATCATTGTCATAGCCTAACCTGTACCCTAAGCCGTCCCCGTCCTCTAACCCTAACCCTAACGCTAACCCTTACCCGAAGCCTTACCCTAACCCGTCCCCTAATCCTAACCCGTACGCTAACACTAACCCGTAACCTAACACGTACGCTCACCCTAAACCGTTGTCGTACCCTAACCTGTACCCTAAACCGTCCCCGTCCCCGTCCCCGTCCCCGTCCCCTAACCCTAACCGTAACCCTTACCCGAATACTTACCCTAACCCGTCCCCTAATCCTAACCCGTACGCTAACACTAACCCGTACCCTAACAGGTACGCTCACCCTTAACCGTTGTCGTACCCTAACCTGTACCCTAAACTGTCCCCATCCCCTAACCCTAACCCTAACCGTAAACTTAACCGTTACCCGAAGCCTTACCCTAACCCGTCCCCTAATCCTAACCCTTACTCTAACACTAACCCATACCCTAACACGTACGCTTATCCTAATCCGTTGTCGTACCCTAACCTGTACCCTAAACTGTCACCGTCCCCTAACCTAACCGTAACCCTAACCCTTAACCGAAGCCTTACCCTAACCCGTCCCCTAATCCTAACCCGTACACTAACACTAACCCATACCCTAAAACGTACGCTCACCCTAAACCTTTGTCGTACCCTAAGCTGTACCCCAAACCGTCCCAGACCCATAAACCTAACCCTAACCCTAACCCTTACCTGAACCTTACCGTAACCCGTCACCTAATCCTAACTTGTACGCTAACACTAAACCGTACCCTAACACGTACGCTCACCCTAAACCGTTTTCGTTCCCTAAACTGTACCCTAAACCGTCCCCGTACCCGTCCCCGTCCCCTAACCCTAACACTAACACTTACCTGAAGCCTTACCCTAACCCGTCCCCTAATCCTAAACCGTACGCTAACACTAACCCGTACCCTAACACGTACTCTCACCCTAAACCGTTGTCGTACCCTAAACTGTACCCTAAACGGTCCCCATCCCCTAAACCTAACCCTAAAACTAACCCTAACCCTAACACTTACTCGAAGCCTTACCCTAAACCGTCCCCTAATCCTAACCTGTACGCTAACACTAACCCGTACCCTAACAGGTAAGCTCACACTAAACCGTTGTCGTACCCTAACCCTTACCCTAAACCGTCCCCCTCCCCTAACCCTAACCCTAACTCTAACTGTAACACTTACTCGAAGCCTTACCCTAACCCGTCCCCTAATCCTAACCCATACTCTAACACTAACCCATACCATAACACGTACGCTCATCCTAATCCGTTGTCGTACCCTAAACTGTACCCTAAACTGTCACCGTCCCCTAACCTATCCGTAACCCTAACCCTTACCCGAAGCCTTACCCTAACCCGTCCCCTAATCCTAACGGGTACGGAAACACTAACCCATACCCTAAAACGTACGCTCACCCTAAACCGTTGTCATACACTAAGCTGTACCCCAAAACGTTCCAGTCCCCTACACCTAACCCTAACCCTTACCCGAAGCCTTATGCTAACCCGTCCCCTAATCCTAACCCGTACGCTAACACTAACCCATAGCCTAACACTTATGCTCACTCTAAACCGTTGTCGTACCCTAACCTGTACCCTAAACCGTCCCCGTCCCCTAACCCTAACCCTAACTCTAACCCTTACCTGAAGCCTTACCCTAATCCGTCCCCTAATCCTAACCCGTACGCTAACACTAACCTGTACCCTAACACGTACGCTCACCCTAAACCGTGGTCGTACCCTAACCTGTACCCTAAACCGTCCCTGTCCCCTAACCCTAACCGTTACCGGAAGCCTTACCCTAACCCGTCCCCTAATCCTAACCCGTACGTTAACACTGACCCGTACCCTAATATGTACGCTCAACCTAAACCGTTGTCGTACCCTAACCTGTACCCTAAACCGTCCCCTAACCCTAACCCTAACCCTGACCCTAACCCTTACCCAAAGCCTTACCCTAACCCGTCACCTAATCCTAACACGTACTCTAACACTAACCAGTACCCTAACACGTATGCTCACCCTAAACCGTTGTCGTACCCTTACCTGTACCCTAAACCATCCCCGTCCCCTAACTCTAACCCTAACACTGACCCTAACCCTTACCCGAAGCCTTACTGTAACCCCTCCCATAATCCTAACCCGTACGCTAACACTAATCCGTAACGTAACACGTACGCTCACCCTAAACCATTGTCGTACCCTAAGCTGTACCCTAAACCGTCCCCGTCGCCTAACACTAACCCTAACCCTAAACCTAACAATAAACCTTACCCGAAGCCTTACCCTAACCTGTCCCCTAATCCTAGCCCATACGCTAACACTAAATCGTACCTTAACACATACGCTCACTCTAATCCATTGTTCTACACTAACCTGAACCCTAAACCGTCCCCGTCCCCGTCACATAACCCTAAACCTAACCCCAACCCTTACCCGAAGCCTTACCCCAAACTGTCCCCTAATCCTAACACGTACGCTAACACTAACCCATACCCTAAAACGTATGCTCATCCTACACCTTTGTCATACCCTAACCTGTACCCTATGCCGTTCCCATCCCCTAACCTTAACCCTAACACTTACCCGAAACCTTACCCTAACCCGTCCCCTAATCCTAACCCGTACGCTAACACTAACCCTTACCATAACACGTACGCTCACCCTAAACCATTGTCGTATCTTAACCTGTACCCTAAACCGTCCCCGTCCTCTGACCCCAACCCTAACCCTAACCCTAACCCAACCCTAACCGAAGCCTTACACTAACACGTCCACTAATCCTAAAGCGTACGCTAAAACTAACCCGTACCCTAACACGTACGCTCACCCTAAACCGCTGTCATACCCTAACATGTATCCTAAACTGTCCCCGTCCCCAAAACCTAACCCTAACCATAATCCTAAGCCTTACCCTAACCTGTAACCTAATCCTAAACCATACCCTAACACTTACCCGTACCATAACACGTACGCTCACCGTAAACCTTTGTCATACAGTTACCGGTACCCTAAACCGTCCCCGTCCCCTAACCCTAACCCTTACCCGAAGCCTTACCCTAACCCGTCCCGCAATCCTAACCCATACGCTAACACTAACCCGTACCCTAAAACGTACACTCACCCAAAATTTTTGTTGTACACTAACCTGTACCCTAAACTGTACCCGTCCCCGTCCCAGTCCCCTCATCCTAAACCTTCCCTGAAGGCTTACCCTAAAACATCCCCTAATCCTTCCCATACACTAACACTAACCCGAACCCTAACACTTTCACTCACCCTAAACCATTGTTGTACCCTAACCTGTACCCTATACCGTCCTCGTCCACTAACCCTAACCCTAACTCTAACACTTACCCGAAGCCTTACCCTAACCCGTCCCCAAATCCTAACCCATACGCTATCACTAACCCGTACCCTAACACGTATGCTCACCCTAAACCGTTGTCGTACCCTAACCTGTACCCTAAACCATCCCCGTCCCCGTCCCCATTCCCTAACCCTAACCCTAAAACTTACCCGAAGCCTTACCCTAACCCGTCCCCAATCTTAATCCGTACGCAAACACTAACCCGGACCCTAACACATATGCTCAAACTAAACTTTTGTCGTACCCTCACCTGTATCCTAAACCGTCCCTGTCCCCTATCCCTAACCCTTGCCAGAAGCCTTACCCTAACCCGTCACCTAACACTAACCCGTACGCTAACACTAACTCCTACGCTAACACTAACCCATACCCTAACACGTACGCTCACCCTAAACCGTTGTCGTACACAAACTTGTACCCTAAACCGTCCCCGTCCCCTAACCCTGACCCTAAACCTAACCCTAACACTTACCCGAAGCCTTACCCTAATACGTCCCTTAATCCTAACCCGTACGCTAACAGTAACCAATACCCTAACATGTACGCTCACCCTAAACCGTTGTCGTACACTAACCTGTACCCTAAACCATCCCCGTCACCTAACCCTAACCCTAAACCTTACTAGAAGCCTTACCCTAACCCTTCCCCTAATACTAACCCGTCCGCTAACACTAACTCATACACTAACACTAACCTGTACGCTAACACTTATGCTCACCCTAAAACTGTGTCGTACACTAACCTGTAACCTAAACCATCCCAGTCCCCTAACCCTAACCCTAACCCTTACCCGAAGCCTCACCCTAACCTGTACACTAATCCTAACCCGTACGCTAACACTAACCCGTATGCTAACACGTACACTCACCCTAAACCTTTGTCGTAACCTAACTTGTACCCTAAACCATCCTCGTCCGAAAACCCTAACCCTAACCCTAACCATATCCCTTACCCGAAGCCTTACCCTAACTCATCCCCTAATCCTAACCCGTATGCTAACACTAACCCGTACCCTAACATGTACGCTCACCCTAAACCGTTGTCGTACCCTAACCTGTACCCTAAACATTTCCCGTCCCCTAACCCTAACCCTAACCCTTACCCGAAGCCTTACCCTAACCTGTCCCCTAATCCTAACCCGTACGCTAACACTAACCCATACCCTAACACATACACTCAAACTAAATATAATATATAATGTAAATATATATATATATCTAAATATAATAATATATTGTAATATATTCAGGAAAATATGCATACGCTCTTTTTGGCCAACCAAGAAAGCATGTAAAGGAAATCTGCACTAAAATGAAGTCTCATTGCCCGCAGCTCAAAAGGGCCATCTGAAAAAAGTGTAAAATCCAGAAAGGCAGAAAAGGCCATGGAAAAGCGGGAGACTTGTTATGCTGATGGGCGGGATGTAAATTGCCAACAGCCATTCTGGAGAAGTGTATGGTGTTTCCTGAGAGACGTAAAAAAAAAAGCAACGGATCCTACGGAACTTCCACTTACAGTCCTATAGCTTACGGAAATTAAAATAAAAAAGACACAGCCACCCCAATGTTTCGGACGTCTCTGTTTACAAGAACCTCATCTACAGTACAAATTAAATATCCCAGAAAGCGAAAAATGGATAAGGAAGTTGTGGTACGTACGTACAATGGAATATCACTCAGCAATGAAATCTATGTCATCAGGCCCGTCGCGCCATAATGAGGGGATTCAGGTACGATGATTCTAAGTGAAATAAGTCACACAGAAAAAGAAACATCATAAGATATCACTAATACACGGAATGTAAACTTCGCTACACATGAACTGAATTACAAAACAGAACAGGGTCTCAAATTTAGAAAACCAACTTATGCTTGTTTATGGGGAAAGGTGAGTTGGGGTGCTGCATAAAACCGGAGATTGAAATCAGCACAAATACCGTTCCATAAGCCAAATATGTAATAGTCAAGACCTACTCCTTGCTCAACGAAATGGAATCAACACCCCATATTCAACACCTGGGAATATACCTGACAAGTAAGAATCTTAAAACCCATGGATTTATATTTCTCCATAACGAAATCAAGCGTGTGTACAGCGGCCTAAACGCAGCAGTGAAAATCCGATAAATCCCATTATCAAAATAAATTACAAAAACAAAACACAGTGACAGCGAAATAGAGAGCAATTCTTAAATAATTCATTCAGGGCTTGTGATGCAACCTGGATTTACCACATCTACACCCAGAGCTGGGTGAGACATAAGGCTGGACCACTTCGGGCTGATAGCATTAATGAGGTTCGGTGAGCAATGCAGACCCTTTGAAGTCATACTGCCTGGTCCCCATTCCATGGGTCCCAACTCTCCAGGTTTAAGGGATTCTTCCTTCAGCTAAGACATGCATGGGAAACCCAGATTATGGTCCACCATGTGACCGGGAAACGTTTTTAAATGCATCTCAGTTTTCATCCCCTGGTACTCTGTTCACCATTCCAGACGCTTTACTAACACTCTCTCCACTTGGTGAGTCAGTGCCTTTAACCTCCTGTTTGGCACAGTTCGCAATTTCTGCGCAAGATGAACAGGAATAGGGAGAACTAATGAAAGACTAGCTGTAGGCGTCTGCACGGGCAAATTTAATGCTCAATTCCCTCCAGGAAGAGGAATTAATGAAAATCTCAGCGTGCCGTGCCAGAACCAGATTAGGGCCTGAAGCAATCCTGCGGTTTTGCAGCTAGGTCACAAGAAAGCGAGTTGAAGAAGGAGGCTCAGGGACACTGTCATTCACAAACCTGCAGAGTTATAAATGACAGCTATCATCCAAAAATATATTGAAGTAAGGCTGCGAAGAAGACTTGAAAGCGGGGCAGAATTGCCGGAATCCGATTTCAGGAGGTAGACGGGAATTCCTCTGAAAGCATAGGAAAAGAGGCAGAACCTCGACAGTGAGGCACTTGGCCGAAAAGGACATATACGTTTTTCCAGGGCCCTTATTAACGAGGGCAGGAGGCTCCCAGCATGCTCTATTGGCCAACAGAGGGCCCACATTGCCAAGGCGACGTGAGCTAGCCAGGCGGGGGTGACCTCACAGCAGAGGGCCTACCTCACAGAAGGGTGAGGAACCCAGCCAGGATAAGACTCTCACCAGAGGGCCCACAACAACAAGGGAATCAGAACCAGTCAGGAGTGTCCTCACGCCAGTGTGGCCACATCAGCAGAAGGTGAGGAACCCAGCACATGTGGCCTCAAACAAGGGGACACAAATCACGAATGGGCTGGGAGTGAGGCATGCAGGAGGAGACTCACAACAGAGGGCCCATAGAATAAAAAAGGTGAGGAATCCAGGAGTTGGAAACTCAAAGCAGGCAGCCCAGAGCACTGACGCTATGGGATACAGGCCAGAGTGAACTCACAGCAGAGGGCCCACATCATGAAACTGTGAGCAACCCAGCCGTTGGGACCACAGAACAGAAGTCCCACATGCCCATGGGGATGGGAACCTGGCAGGAGTGTCCTTGCATCACTGGGCACACATCAGAAAATGTGTGGAGCCCAGCACTTAGGGCCTGACACCAGAGGACCCTCATCACCGAGAAGAGGAGTCCCCAGCACGCTCCAACTGCAGCCAGAGAGCCTACGTCGCCAAGGCGACGTGTGCCAGCCAGGCACAATTGACCTCACAGCAGAGGGCCCACCTCACAGAATGGTGAGGAATCCAGCCACGATCAGACTCTCACCAGAGGGCCCATATCACCAAGGGGATTGGAACCAGGCACGAGTGTCCTCACACCAGTGGGGCCACATCATCAAAAGATGAGGAACCCATCACATGTGGCCTCAAACCAGAGGAAACATCACCAAGGGGCTGGGAGTGAGGCAGGCAGGAGGAGCCTCACAACACAGGGCCCAAAGGATAAAAAAGGTGAGGAACCCAGCAGTTCTAACTTACCAGCAGGTGGCCCAGAGCACAGAGGTTACGGGATCCAGGAATGAGTGAACTAACACCAGAGAGCCAACATCAGGAAACTGTGAGCAACCCAGGCGTTGGGACCTCAGAGCAGAAGGCCCACATCGCCATGGGAAAGGGAACCTTACACGAATGTCCTGGCATCACTGGGCTCACATCAGAAAACGTGGGGAGCCCAGCAGTTAGGGCCTGAGGCCACAGGGCCCTCATCACCGAGGGGAGGAGGCTCCCAGCAGGCTCCAACTGCCACCATATGGCCGACGTCACCAAGGCGGGGTGTGTCAGCCAGGCAGGAAATGACCTCAGAGCAGAGGGCCCACCTCACAGAAGTGTGAGGAACCCAACAAGGATCAGACTCTCACCAGAGGGCCAACATCACCAAGGGGATGGGAACCAGGCAGGAGTGTCCTCACACCAGTGGGGCCACATCAGCGAAAGGTGAGGAACCCAGCACATGTGGCCTCAAACCAGAAGACCCAAATCACCAAGGGGCTCCGAGTGAGGCAGGCAGGAGTTGTCTCACAACACAGGGCCCATAGAATAAAAAAGGTAAGGAATCTAGCAGTTGGAAGCTCCAAGCAGGTGGCCCAGATCACCGAGGCTATGGGATCCATGCCAGAGTGAACTCACAGCAGAGGGCTCACATCCTGACACTGTGAGCACCCCAGCCGTTGGGACTTCATAGCAGAAGGCCCAAATCCCCATGGGGATGGGAACCTGGCAGGAGTGTCATCGCACCAGTGGGCACACATCAGAAAATGTGGGGAGCCCAGCAGTTAGGGCCTGACGCCAGAGGGCCCTCATCACCGAGGGGAGGAGTCCCCCAGCACACTCCAATTGCAACCAGAGGGCCCATGTGGCCAAGGCGACGTGTGCCAGCCAGGCAGGAGTGACCTCACAGCAGAGGGCCCTCCTCCCAGAAGTGTGAGGAACCCAGCCAGGATAAGGCTCTCACCAGAGAGCCCACATCACCAAGTGGATCGGAACAAGGCAGGAGTGTCCTCACACCAGTGTGGCCACATTATAGAAAGGTGAGGAACACAGCACATGTGGCCTCAAACAAGGGGAAACACATCACGAAGGGGCTGGGAGTGAGACATGCAGGAGGAGATGCACAACAGAGGGCAAATAGAATAAAAAAAGGTGAGGAATCCAGGAGTTGGAAACTCAAAGCAGGAGGCCCAGAGCACTGACGCTATGGGATACAGGCCGGAGTCAACTCACAGCAAAGGGCCCACATCATGAAACTGTGAGCAACCCAGCCGTTGGGATCACAAAACAGAAGTCCCACATGCCCATGGAGATGGGAACCTGGCAGGAGTGTCCTGGTACCGCCGGGCACACATCAGAAAATGTGTGGAGCCCAGCACTTAGGACCTGACACCAGAGGGCCCTCATCACTGAGGGCAGGAGGCCCCAGAACGCTCCAACTGCCACCAGAGGATCCACGTCGCCAAGGCGACGTGTCCCAGCCAGGCAGGATTGACCTCACTGCAGAGGGCCCACATCATGAAAGTGTGAGCAACCCAGCCGTTGGGACCTCAGAACAGAAGGCCCACATGCCCATGGGGATGGGAACCTGGCAGGAGTGCCCTCGCACCACTTAGAACGTATCAGAAAATGTGGGAACCCAACCGTTAGGGCCTGACGCCAGATGGCCTCATCACCGAGGGGAGGAGGCTCCCAGCAGGCTCCAACTGCCACCATAGGGCCGACGTCACCAAGGCAGGGTGTGCCAGCCAGGCAGGAGTGACCTCAGAGAAGAGGGCCCACCTCACAGAAGTGTGAGGAACCCAACCAGGATCAGAGTCTCATCAGAGGGCCCACATCACCAAGGGGATGGGAACCAGGCAGGAGTGTCCACACATCATTGGGGCCACATCATCAAAAGATGAGGAACCCATCATATGTAGCCTCAAACCAGAGGACACACATCACCAGGGAGCTGGGAGTGAGGCAGGTGATTGGAGGGGTACATTTAACTCTAACTTCCCACCAGGAAGAGGAATTAACCAAAGGCTCAGAGTGCTGTGCCGCACCCTGAGAACAGCCTGAAGCAAACCTGGGGTTTTGGGGCCAGCTTACAAGGAAGCAAGTTAAGAAAGGAAATCACGGGCACTGTAATTCACAAATCTGCAGAGTTATAAATGACAGCTATTGGCAAAAATATATTGAAGTAAGGCTGCGAAGAGGACTTGAAAACGAGGCAGAATTGCAGGAATCATATTTCAGGAGGTAGATTGGAATTGCATTTAAAACATATGAAAATCGGCAGATCTTTGACAGAGATGCACTTGGACAAAAAGTGCATATACATTTTTTCCTGAATATATTCAGGAAAAAACAAATATGCACTTTTTGGCCAACGAAGCACTCGAGCAATGGAAATCCGCACTACAATGAAGTCTCATTTCCCATTCGTCAAAAGGGCCATCTGAAAAAAGTGTAAAAACCAGAAACAGAGGACAGGCCATGGAGAACAGGGAGCCTTGCTATGCTGATGGGCGGGATATAATTTGCCAACAGACACTCTGGAGATATTTATGGTGTATCCTGAAACATCTAAAAAACAAAGCTACAGAGCCTAGGGCACTTCCACTTTTGGCCCTATAGCTTAGGAAAATTAAAATCAACAAAACCCAGCCAACACAAAATTTAGGGCTGCTGTGTTTACAAGAACCTCGAGTCCAGTACAAATTAAATATCCCAGAAAGAAAAAAATGGATAAAGAAGTTGTGCTACTTACGTACATCGGAATATCACTCAGCAATGAAATCAATGTCATCAGGCCTGTAGCAGCAAATTGAGTGGATTTAAGTATGATGATTCTAAGAGAAATATGTCACACACAGAAAGATAATTATCATAAGATATCACTAATTGAGGGAGTGTAAACTTGGCTACACATAAACTGAATTACAAAACCAAACAGAGCCTCACATTTAGATAAAAACCTTATGCTTGCTTAAGGGCAAAGTTGAGTTAGGGTGCTGTATAAAACCAGAGATTGAAATTAGCACACATACCGTTCCATAAGCCAAATATATAATAGACAAGACCTACTCTTTGCTCAACGAAATAGACTCATCCATGGTGTATCACCTCACATCTGTTAGAATAGGCATCATCAGAAAATCTTCAAACAAAAAATGCTGGAAAGGGTGTGGAGATAAGGAACCCTCTTCCACTATTGTTGGGAATGTAAATTGATACAGTCACTGTGGAGAACATTATGGAGTTTCTTATAAAACTAAGAATAGAATTACCATATGATACAGCAATCCCACTACTGGGCATATACCCAGACAAAACCATAAATCAAAAAGAGACATTTACCACAATATTCATTGCATCACTATTTACAATATCCAGGTAATGGAAGCAACCTAAATGCCCACAGACAGACGAATGCATACAAATGTGGTACATATATAAAATGGAATATTACTAAGCCATAAAAAGGAATGAAATTGGGTTATTTGTAGAGACGTTGATGGATCTAGAGACTGTCATACAGAGTGAAGTAAGTCAGAAAGAGAAAAACAAATCTTGCATATTAATGCATATATGTGGAACCTAGAAAAGTTGTACAGATGAACCGTTTTGCAAGGCAGAAATAGAGCAACAGATGTAGACAACAAACGTATGGACACCAAGGTGGGAAAGCTGTTGGGGGTGGTGGTGGGAGGAGTTGAGATATTGGGATTGGCATATATACATTTATATGGATAAAAGAGATAACCAAAAAGAACCTGCTTTATAAAAAAATAAAATAAAATTCAAAATTAAAAAAATAAAATTAAAAAAATTAAAACAGAAAAAATATTCTTCCCTTCACATACATGTATTTATATGAATAAATTATTTCCATGCTTATATCTGTAAATACAAAAAAGAGGAATAAAATCTACCTTGAACTAAAAACGGAAAAAGAAAAAAAAAGACAGAACCCACCAGTTACACAGAGGAAAACCCTATCAGGGCACTTGCTCCAGTTGTAAACAATTCTGAAGTTGGTCAGTGGTGGGGAATCATCTCCCATTCAGCCAGCAGGCCCCACGCAACAAGCGTCCTCATTGCAAAGCTGGGGGACCGTGCCGAGACATCTGTGAGTAAACGTGGGCCGAGCCCCAGGCCAGCTGCTGCTGAAATGTTCCCACCCTTCCCAGGTAAAACACCTGAATATGTACAAGGACTTGAAAGCCTAGAGGAAGGGCCATGGAGCCACATGAGCGACAGCATGCCAGCCGACTCGGTGCCTGCAGGCCAGCCAGGATGGTCCTGGCCCTGGGTACTCTTCTGGAAGCTTTCCATTTCCCTGCCTGAGATATCCCTGCTGTCCCAGCCCCCACTGCTTTCTTCCTTCCTCACCTCTGCCCAGGGAGAAACTCCAGCGGCAGGTATGGGTGACACATCCTCTCCTTTAGCAGGTGGCATCTTGGCAACTGCTGCAGAAAGTCCAGCAGAGCCCCACTCACACTGGGGCACCCACAAAGCCGTGGCCTCTCACTCCCTCCCACCAGCCCAGCCCCGAGACTGCTGACTGGGCAGAGAAAATGGCATCAGGCACAGCTGCAGGGGCTCTTGCTGCCTGGAGCGGTGTTTATATTGATCTCAACCCAGGCACACTTGGGGAGGGCTGGCCGGCATGGTCAGACTTCCGAGACCAGCCTCTAATCACCCCTCAGGGGCTCACAGTTGCAGAAAATGGAACTTGCTGAATCAGCCAGGTCCAAGGAACAGGTGTGGCCTCCTGAGTCTCAGGATAGACAAGGGGCTGCAGCTCTGGCTTGTTTTCTAACTATATTATCTGGCCCATGAGTGGGAGACAACTTCAAGAAAACCCTCTCCTAATGACAGGAACCCAGGACTCATGAAGAAGAGGGGTGGGTGGTGGGTGGAGACAGAGGCCTGGTGCCCCTGGTGCAGTGGAAGTCTCTGGAAGATCAGGTGGACGGAGGCCACACAGAGTGATGCCCAGGGTCACAGACCTGTCGGAGCTGCTGTTTGTTAGTTCAAGTCCTGCTCTGAGGTGCTCTGTGTCAGATCTGAGTGACAGGTGAGCTGGGAGTGCTCTGCAATGAGGGTGATGTGCACGGTTCCTGTGTGCCCAGCCCTGCCAAGGTACCTGTAAGGGTAGGTCTGTATCCTGGGAGGGACCTGACCACGAGAGCCCCATGGGCTGCAGGGGACCTGCCCAGGGAATCCCATATCCTGGGAGGGGCCTGAACACGAGAGCACCATGGGCTGGGGTCGGGGTGGGCTACCTGCCCAGGTGAGCTCCATATCCTGGGATTGGCCTGACTTCGAGAGCCCCATGGTCTGCTGGAGTCCTGGTAAAGGATGTCAGGACAGTCAGTGAAGCCACCGAGGATATACCTCCAGTAGTTACTAAATCCTACACCCTGCTGGTCATTCTACCAACCACCAGGACATGTTATTCTGTATTAGTCTCCAATGATGCGTTCTTTTGTATTCCATTAGTCCCAGAGTCACAAGAAATTTTGGCTTGTGAGTGGCAGGACTCAACATACAACTAAAACAATACTTCTGGGCCGTGTTCCCCCAAGGGTTCAAAAATTCCCACACCATCTTTGGGGAAAGCTCAGCTAAAGACCTAAAAGTTCTACCTCTGGAAAAGGAAACACTCCTTCAATATGCAGACAACATTCTAATCGCCAGCCCTACTAAGGAGACCTCTGAACTACCAAGACAATAAAGGATAGAAGTTGTCCAATAAAAAGCTCAAATATCACAGACTACGGTGACCTGCCTGGGCTTCATTCTCACAGAAGGTCGGAGAAGCCCATCCCAGGAAAGGGAAGAAACAATTTACAGCCTTACCCATTTCTAAAACTACAAGACAGCATAGGGGTTCCTGGGGAGGCCAGGGTTTGCTGCTTCTGGATCCCTAACTACAGTCTACTAGCTGGGCCTCTATATGAAACACTGAAAGGAAAAGATGATGATCCTTTTGAATAGAATCCAGAAGTGGCCTTTCAAGAATGGAAAGAGCAGTCAATTCAGACCCTTGCCCTAGAACTCCCTAATTTAGCTAAACCCTTTGACCTTTACATTCCTGGTGAAAGGTGAATCGCCATTGGAGTATTAGTGCAAAAACTGGGACCACTTGAAATGGAACAATGCAAGAATGCCATCCAGGTAGGATAAACTATGGTCACCAAGGGGCTTGGCCCACCACCACATCTGGCCAAGATACTGGCAGTATCTAAAAACCTGGAAATAAGCAGCCCAAAAGGTCACCTCTCTCCTAAGGGAAAAGGAACCCACGTGGTGATCCTAATCCCCAACCATGCCCTGAAGTTGAAGGGTTTGCTCCATGGGCACACTGACCTCGAGTGAGGAGGCCCTCCAACTCCAACCTCCAGAGAGATAACCGGGGGCAACGGGGCACCATGACAACTCGTGTGACCATCACTTGACCTGGAGTTTCTCTCATAAAACAACAAGAGTGTGTCCCAAAAGAGTAGACTACTGCTTGCAGGACTTACTGCACCCAGAGGGGAGCTAATAATCTTGGCTGGGAAACTGTATATGACGCTGTCACCATAGAAAAGCCTACAGACACTGTGATGATGATGGCCAATAAGAACGGCTGGACTCCTGTTAACCTCAAAAGGCTGTTGACTCAGTGGCCATCATGGTCCTTCATCACCAGTGACCCTGGACTGTCTGGGAGTTGAGCGGACAGGGTCCTGACACCTGATGCTGTTTTTACGTTAATTCAGGGTCGTAATTGAAGAAAGCGCAGACTACTGGTCAGAGCATCTAGGCTGGCAGAAACGGTCAGCCTAAGGTGGCCGAACAAATGTGGGGCGGGTTGAAACTGGACCTCACAGCGTCACTGCACATCTCCTTCTTGAACCCTTAAAGGTCATTAGAATCTATAACACTTCCAATACTGGTGCTCAGGCGGACGAGCACGGAGGCAGGAGGCCTGGGGACAATCAACGTCACCTGGAGGCTGCTGGGGAGAAGTTCTGACCCTCGCCCACGGGTATGAGGGCTCCTAACTCAGCACTCAGCAGTTACAGAAGAAGGGTCTGCACCCTCAGCATTCCAAGAATGAGGAAGGGGACAAAAGGCAGAAGAGGGGTTTGTCCCAGGCAAAGCCCCTTAAAAATCCCTGGGAGATAAAAATAGAATCTGGGCAATAAAACAAAGTCTAACCTTTTTTATCCCTTGTGCTTTGTCTAATTTCACGTGCTCCTAGGGTCCCGCATACAAAGGTTCCACACCCGGCACTTCAGACCAGATTTCCTAGTGCAGAATGGCTGGGTCGACACCTCAGCTCCTGGGGCACAGTGCACACTCCGTGATATAGAGCCTGAGCTGCAGCGAACCGGGCCCTCAAGAGCTCCGCCCCCTCCCTCCCACTGACTCTGACAGGATCTCTACACAGCAGCCCAGCCCACAGCCCACGGGGTAGAACATGCTCTCACCTCTCCATTCTCTGATCAAAATATAAAGTTTTCTTTGCTTCTGAACAAAACTCAGTCTCGATCTGTTGGCTACAATGATACTGGGCAGGGGGACACTTGTTGGGGTCCACTCTGGAGGATCAGTAACAGAAATTGAGAACATTGTAACTTCAATGAACAGATGTGTGAGCCAAACTGTAATTAACATAGAACAGTGTATAAGGCTCGGGTAAAATAAGATGTTTCTAACACTTCCATTTGATATTTCCATCACTTTATTATAAGCAAGTTCAGTGAAAAGATTTGTCTTATTTGTCAGGTCAATATTAGAGAAACGAAGTGATTTCTTTCCAAGGATATACATCTAATAATCTTGGTTAAAACTTCAATCTTGTTTTAAATGCTTTTCCATTGAAAATGATACCTCTCTTTCAGCTCCCCCGTTTCTGAGAAGTATAAAATCTTATAATTTATTATTACCAAAGGGGAAAGGTGGGAGGAGGGATAAATTAACAGTTTGGGATTAACACATACACACTGCTATGTATAAAATCGATCATCAACAAGGAACTACTGCCTAGCACAGGGAACTAGACTCAATATTTTGCAATAACCTATAAGGGGAAATAATCTGGAAAAGAATAGATATTTTTATTGACATCATCTATCAATGACAGTTAAAATGGAACCTAAGGGAAGCCGGTGGTGAGTGCTTCTGACCCTGAAGACTTCAATCATCTGAAGTTTGGACTCTGCCTACTTCCCAAGGCCCTTAATGAACATATGTGTAGCCGTAGCTTAAAAAATTCCCCAGTTTGGGTTGCGGAGAGACACTGATTTTGTAAAAGCCCTGGTGTTCTCCTCACATGAATGGGACCCTTCCTACAGCTAAAACTTGCCTGTCACACCCAGAGGATGGTATACCGTCTGATCGGGAAGAGTTTGGAAAAGGCATCTCATCTCCTCATCTCCTGGTGCTCCGGTTCACAGCACCAGCGTCTTTACTAACAGTCTCCCCACTTGGAGATGTCAGCACTGTCAACATCCTGTTGTGTAGAGTTTGGAATTTGTCTAGAGGATGAAGTGGAAGGAGGAGGAACAATGAGAGACAAGTCCTAGGTGTTCGGACAGGCACATGTCACTCTAATTTCCAATCAGGAGAACGAATTGACCAAAGGCTAGGGTTGCCCATGGAAACAGAATAGGGCTTGAGGAAATCCCGCTGCTTTGTGGCCAGTACCCATAAACACAAGTTGAAAAATGGAACTCAGGGGCACTAAAATTCACGAAACTACAGAGTTGAAAATATCTATCACTGAAAAATGTCTTGAAGAAAGTCAGAGAAAAGGACTTGTAAGCAATGGAGAATGGCAGGAAAGGGATTGGAAGAGGTAGAAAGGACTCGCCATTAAGCACAAGAAAAGGGGCTGAACATTGCCAACATTGCAGTTGGCCAAAAAGGGTGTATGCGTCTTTTTCTGTATATATTCAAGAAAAGGGCATACATTTTTTGGCCAACCAAACAGGTGGGCACTGGAAATCAATACTACAATACATCACTTCGCATCAGTCAGGAGAGCCGTCCTCATAAAGTGCAAATACCAGAAACGCAGGACAGGGCAAGGAGAAAAGGGGGCCCTGTGAGGCTTATAGTGGAAATGTATATTGCCAACGGTCACTCTGGAGAAGTGTATTGTGTTTACTAAAGCATCTAAAAAATGGGCTACAGAGTACAGGGCACTTGCACTCATGGACGTATATCTTGGGAAAAACAAAAATCGAGAGGACACAGGCACCCCAATGTCTACCTCCTCTCTGTTTAAAAGATCCTCGAACAGGATATAACTTAAATGTCTCTGGAGGGAAAAAATGGATAGAGATGTTTTACTTAGGTAGAGTGAAATATTACTCACCCTGGAAATCAATGAAATATGGCCACTTGTAACAACTCCAGAGGAGTTATGTATGATCATTCAAAGTCATATAATTCAAAAAGAAAAAGACATACGATATCACTAATACATGGAATGTAAACGTGGCTACACATGAACTGAATTACAAAACAGAACAGGCTCTCAAATTTAGAAAACCAACTTATTCTTGCTTAAGGATAAAGGTGAGTTGGGGTGCTGCATAAAACCAGGGATTGAAATTAGCACAGATACCATTGCATAAGCCAAATATGTAATAGAAAAAACCTACACCTGGGTCAACGAAATGGACTCAACACCTCATATTCAGCGCCTAGGAATATACCGGACGAGTAAGAGTCTTAATACCTATGGATTTATATGTCTCCATAAGAGAATCAAGTGTGTGTACAGAGGCCTAAACACAGCAGTGAAAATCCGATAAATCCCATTATCAAAATAAATTTCAAGAACAAAACACAATGACAGTGAAATAGAGAGCAATTCTTAAATAATTCATTCAGGGCTTGTGATGCAACCTGGATTTACCACATCTACACCCAGAGCTGGGTGAGACATAAGGCTGGACACTTCGGGCTGATAGCATTGGTAAGATTCGGTGAGCAAACGCAGACCCTTTGAAGTCATACTGCATGGTACCCATTCCATGGTTGCCAACTCTCCAGGTTTAAGGGATACTTCCTTCAGCTAAAACATGCATGGGAAACCCAGAGTATGGTCCACCATGTGGGTGTGAAACGTTTTTAAATGCACCTCAGTTTTCGTCCCCTGTTACTCGGGTTCACCATTCCAGACGGTTTACTAACACTCTCCCCACTGGAGAGTCAGTGACTTTAACCTCCTGTTTGGCACAGTTTGCAATTTCTGCGCAAGATGAACAGGAATAGGGAGAACAAATGAGAGACTAGTTGTAGGTGTCTGCACGTGCAAATGGAACGCACATTTCCCACCAGGAAGAGGAATTAACCAAAGGCTCAGCGTGCCCTGCCGGAAACAGATTAGGGCCTGAAGCAATCTTGCGGTTTTGTGGCCAGCTCACAAGAAAGGGACTTGAAGAAAGTAGCTCAGGGGCACTGTAATTCACAAACCTGCAGAGTTATGAATGACAGCTACCGTCCAAAAATGTATTGAAGTAAGTCTTCGAAGAGGACTTGAAAGCGGGGCAGAATTTCAGGAGAACGATTTCAGGAGTTAGACTGGAATTGCACTTAAAGCATAGGAAAAGAGGCAGAATGTCAACAATGATGCACTTGGCCAAAAAGGGCGTATGCGTTTTTTCCTGAATATATTCAGGAAAAAACGCATACGCACTTTTTGACCAACCAAGCAAGCGTGTAAAGGAATCTGCACTACCATGAAGTCTCTCTGTCCCCCGGTCAAAAGGTCCTTCTGAAAAAAGTGTAATATCCAGAAAGGCAGGACAGGTCATGGAGAACAGAGAGCCTTGTTTTGCTGATGGGCGGGATATAAATTGCCAAGAGCCACTCTGGAGAAGTGTATGGTGTTTCCTGAAACACGTAAGAAACAAAGCAACACAGCCTATGGCACTTCCACTTATGGTCCTATAGATTAGGGAAATTAAAATCAAAATCACACAGCCATCCCAAAGTTTGGGACGGCTCTGTTTACAAGAACCTCGTCTACGGTACAAGTTAAATATCCGAGAAAGCAAAAGATGGATAAAGAAGTTGTGGTACGCACGTACAATGGAATATCACTCAGCAATGAAATCTACGTCATCAGGCCCGTAGCGGCATAATGAGTGGATTCAGGTACGATGATTCTAAGTGAAATAAGTCACACAGAAAAAGGAACATCATAAGATATCACTAATACACGGCATGTAAACTTGGCTACACATGAACTGAATTACAAAACAGAACAGGGTCTCAAATTTGAAAACCAACATATGCTTGCTTATGGGGAAAGGTGAATTGGGGTGCTGCATAAAACCAGAGATTGAAATTAGCACAGATACCATTCTATAAGCCAAATATATAATACACAACACCTACTCCTTGCTCAACGAAATGGACCCAACACCACATATACAACGCCTGGGAATATACCTGACAAGTAAGAATCTTAAAACCCATGGATTTATATGTCTCCATAAGGAAATGAAGCGTGTGTACAGCGGGCTAAAGGCAGCAGTGAAAATCCGATAAATCCCATTATCCAAATAAATTTCAAAAACAAAACACAATGACAGTGAAATAGAGAGCAATTCTTAAATAATTCATTCACGGCTTGTGATGCAACCTGGATTTACCACATCTACACCCAGAGCTGGGTGAGACATAAGGCCGGACACTTTGGGCTGATAGCATTGGTGAGGTTCGGTGAGCAAACGCAGACCCTTTGAAGTCATACTGCATGGTACCCATTCCATGTGTCCCAACTCTCCAGGTTTAAGGGATTCTTCCTTCAGCTAAAACATGCAAGGGAAACCCAGAGTATCGTCCACCGTGTGATTGGGAAACGTTTTCAAATGCATCTCAGGTTTCGTCCCCTGGTACTCGGGTTCACCGTTCCAGACGCTTTACTAACACTCTCCCCACATGGAGAGTCAGTGCCTTTAACTTCCTGTTTGGCACAGTTTGCAATTTCTGCGCAAGATGAACAGGAAGAGGGATAACCAATGAGAGACTAGCTGTAGGTGCCTGCACGGGCAAATGGAACGCTCGTTTCCCTCAAGGAAGGGGAATTAGCCAAAGGCTCAGTGAGCCCTGCCAGAACCAGATTAGGGCCTGAAGCAATCCTGCGGTTTTGTGGCCAGCTCACAAGAAAGCGAGTTGAAGAAAGGAGCTCAGGGGCAGTGTAATTCACAAACTTGCAGAGTTATGAATGACAGCTATCGTCCAAAAATGTATTAAACTAAGTCTTCGAAGAGGACTTGAAAACAGGGCAGAATTTCAGGAAAACGATTTCAGGGGGTAGACTGGAATTGCACTTAAAGCATATTAAAAGAGGCAGAATGTCCACAATGATGCACTTGGCCACAAAGCGCATATGCGTTTTTTCCTGAATATATTCAGGAAAGAACGCATACACCCTTTTTGGCCAAGCAAGCAAGCGTGTAAAGGAAATCTGCACTATAATGAATTCTCACTGCCCCAAGGTCAAAAGGGCCATTTGAAAAAAGTGTAAAATGCAAAAGGGCAGGACGGGTCATGGAGAACAGGGAGCCTTGTTATGCTGATGGGCGGGATGTAAATTGCCAACAGCCACTCTGGAGAAGTGTATGGTGTTTCCTGAAACACTTAAAAAACTAAGCAACGGAGCCTACGGCACTTCCACTTATGGCCCTATAACTTAGGGAAATTAAAATCAAAAACACACAGCCACCCCAAAGTTTGGGTCGGCTCTGTTTACAAGAAGCTCGTCTACGGTACAAGTTAAATATCCCAGAATGCGAAAAATGGATAAAGAATTTGTGGTACATACGTACAATGGAATATCACTCAGCAATGAAATCTATGTCATCAGGCCCGTCGCGGCATAATGAGTGGATTCAGATACGATGATTCTAAGTGAAATAAGTCACACAGAAAAAGAAACATTAAGATATCACTAATACACCGAATGTGAACTTGGCTACACATGAACTGAATTACAAAACAGAACAGGGTCTCAAATTTAGAAAACCAACTTATGCTTGCTTATGGGGAAAGGTGAGTTGGGGTGCTGCATAAAACCAGGGATTGAAATTAGAACAGATACCGTTCCATAAGCCAAATATTTAATAGTCAAGACCTACTCCTTGCTCAAGGAAATGGACTAAACACCCCATATTCAATGCCTAGGAATACACCTGCCAATTAAGAATCTTAACACCCATGTATTTATATGTCTCTGTAAGAGAATCAGGCATGTGTACAGTGACATAAATGCAGCCGTGAAAATCCGATAAATCCCATTATCAAAATAAATTACAAAAACAAAACACAATGACAGTGAAATAGAGAGCAATTCTTAAATAATTCATTCAGGGCTTGTGATGCAACCTGGAGTTACCACATCTACACCTAGAGCTGGGTGAGACATAAGGCTGGACACTTGGGGCGGAAACCATTGGTGAGGTTCAGTGAGCAAATGCAGACCCTTTGAAGTCATACTGCATGGTACACATTCCATGGGTCCCAACTCTCCAGGTTTAAAGGATTCTTCCTTCAGCTAAAACATGCATGGGAATCCCAGAGTATGTTCCACCGTGTGACCGGGAAACGTTTTTAAATGCGTCTCAGTTTTCGTCCCCTGGTACTCGGGTTCACCATTCCAGACGCTTTAATTACACTGTCCCTACCTGGAGAGTCAGTGCCTTTAACCTCCTGTTTGTCACAGTTTGCAATTTCTGCGCAAGATGAACAGGAATAGGGAGAACCAATGAGAGACTAGCTGTAGGTGTCTGCACGGGCAAATGGAACGCTCATTTCCCACCAGGAAGAGGTATTAACCAAAGGCTCAGCGTGCCCTGCCGGAACCAGATGAGGGCCTGAAGCAATCCTGCGGTTTTGCTGCCAGCTCACAAGAAAGCGAGTTGAAGAAAGGAGCTCAGGGGCACTGTAATTCACAAACCTGCAGAGTTATAAATGACAGCTATCATCCAAAAATATATTGAAGTAAGGCTACAAAGAGGACTTGAACGTGGGGCAGAATTCCAGGACTACGATTTCAGGAGGTAGACGGCAAATCCTCTGAAAGTATAGGAAAAGAGTCAGAATGTCGATAATGATGCACTTGGTCAAAAAGGGCATATGCGTTTTTTCCAGGGCCCTCATTAAAGAGGGTAGGAGGCTCCCAGTATGCTTCAGTGGCCAATAGAAGACCCACGTCGCCAAGGCGACGTGAGCCAGCCATGCAGAAGTGACCTCACATCAGAGGGCCCACCTCACAGAAGGGTAAGGAACCCAGGAAGGATCAGACCCTCACCAGAGTGCCCACAACAGCAAGGGGCTGGGAACCAGGCAGGAGTGTCCTCACACCCGTGGGACCACATCATCGAAAGTTGAGGTACCCAGCACATGTGGCCTCAAACCAGAGGACCCACATCACCATGGGTCTCGGAGCGAGGCAGGCAGGATTAACCTCCCAACACATGGCCCATTGTATAAAAAAGGTGAGGAATCCAGCCGTTGGAACATCCCAGCAGGCGGCCCAGATCACCGAGGCTATGGGATCCAGGCAGTGATGAACTCACAACAGAGGGCCCTCATCGTGATACTGTAAGCAACCCAGCCGTTGTGACCTCAGAGCACAAGGCCCACATCCCCATGGGGGAGGGAACCAAGCAGGAGTGTCATCGCACCAGTGGGCACACATCAGAAAATGTGGGGAGCCCAGCAGTTAGGGCCAGACGCCAGAGGGCCCTCATCACTGAGGAGAGGAGTCTCCCAGCAAGCTCCAACTGCTACCAGAGGGCTGACGTCGCCAATGCGGTGTGTGCCAGCCAGGCAGGAGTGACCTCAGAGCAGAGGGCCAACCACACAAAAGTGTGAGGAACCCAAAGAGGATCAGACTCTCACCAGAGGGCCCACATCACCAAGGGAATGGAAACCAGGCAGGAGTGTCCTCACACCAGTGGGGCCACATCACCGAAATGTGATGGACCCAGCACACGTGGCCTCAAACTAGAGGACACACATCACCAAGGGGCTGGGAGTGAGGCAGGCAGGAGGAGCCTCAAAACAGAGGGCCCATAGAATAAAAAAGGTGAGGAATCCCGCAGTTGGAACCTCCCAGCAGGCGGCCAGGAGCAGCGAGGATATGGGATCCAGGCCTGACTGAACACAAAACAGAGGGCCCTCATCATGAAACTGTGAGCAACCCAGCCGTTGGGACCTCAGAGCAGAAGGCCCACATTCCCTTGTGGTTGGGAACCTGGCAGGAGTGTACTCGCACCACAGGGCGCACATTAGAGAATTTTGGGAGCCCAGGAGTTAGGGCCTGACGCCAGAGGGCCCTCATCACCGAGGAGAGGAAGCTCCCAGCAGGCTCCAACTGCCACAAGAGGGCCAACGTTGCCAAGGTGGGGTGTGCCAGCCAGGCAGGAGTGACCTCACAGCAGAGGGTCCACCTCACAGAAGGGTGTGGAACCCAGCCAGGATCAGACTCTCACCAGAGAGCCCACATCACCAAGGGGATCGGAAAAAGGCAGCAGTGTCCTCACACCAGTGTGGCCACATTATAGAAAGGTGAGGAACCCAGCACATGTGGCCTAAACCAGAGGACCCACATTTCCAAGGTGCTCTGAGTGAGGCAAGCAGGAGTAGCCTAACAACACAAGGCCCACAGAATAAAAAATGTGAGGAATCAAGCAGTTGGAACCTCCCAGCAGGTGGCCCAGAGCACGGAGTCTATGGGATCCAGGCCACAGTGAACTCACAGCAGAGGGCCCACATCATGAAACTGTGAGCAACCCAGCCGGTGGAACCTCAGAGCAGAAGACCCACATCCCCATGGGGATAGGAACCTCGCAGGAGTGTCCTCGCACAACTTAACACGTATCAGAAAATGTGGGAACCCAGCAGTTAGGGCCTGACGCCAGAGGGCCCTCATCACCGAGGAGAGGAGGCTACCAGCAGGCTCCAAATGCCACCAGAGGGCCGACGTCACCAAGGAAATGGGAGCAAGCCAGGCAGGAGTTACCTCACAGCAGAGGGCCCACCTCACAGAAGTGTGAGGAACCCAACCAGGATCAGACTCTAACCAGAGGGCCCACATCACCAAGGGGATGGAAACCAGGCAGGAGTGTCCTCACACCAGTGGGGCCACATCAGCCAAAGGTGAGGAACACAGCACATGTGGCTTCAAATAAGGGGACACACATCACGAAAGGGCTGGGAGTGAGGCATGCAGGAGGAGACTCACAACAGAGGGCCCATAGAATAAAAAGGTGAGGAACCCCGCAGTTGGAAGCTCCAAGCAGGTGGCCCAGAGCACCGAGGCTATGGGATCCATGCCGGAGTGAACTCACAGCAGAGGGCCCACATTCTGACACTGTGAGCAACCCAGCCGTTGGGACCTCAGAGCAGAAAGCCAACATCGCATGGGGATGGGACCCCGGCAGGAGTGTACTCGCACAACAGGGCGCACATCAGAAAATTTTGGGAGCCCATGAGTTAGGGCCTGACGCCAGAGGGCCCTCATTACCGAGGGGAGGAGACTCCCAGCAGGCACCAACTCCCAACTGAGGGCCCACATCGCCAAGGTGACGTGTGCCAGCCAGGCAGGAGTGACCTCACAGCAGAGGGTCTACCTCACAGAAGGGTGAGGAATCCAGCCAGGATCAGGCTCTCACCAGAGGGCCCCCATCACCAAGTGGATGGGAACCAGGCAGGAGTGTCCTCACACCAGTGGGGCCACGTCAATAAAGGTGAGGAAACCGGCACATGTGGCCTCAAACCAGAGGACCTACATCACAAAGGGGCTGGGAGTGAGTCAGGAAGGAGGAGCATGAAAACACAGGACCCAAAGAATAGAAAAGGTAAGGAATTCAGCAGTAGGAACCTCCCAGCAGGCGGCTCAGAGCACAGAGTCTATGGGATCTAGGCCTGAGTGAACTAACACCAGAGAGCCAACATCATGAAACGGTGAACAACACAGGTGTTGGGACCTTAGAGCAGAAGGCCCACATGACCATGGGGATGGGAACCTGGCAGGAGTGCCCTCGCACCACTTAGGACGTATCAGAAAATGTGGGAACCCAGCAGTTAGGGCCTGATGCCAGAGGGCCTCATCACCGAGGGGAGGAGGCTCCCAGGAGGCTCCAACTGCCACCAGAGGTCCGACGTCGCCAAGGCGGGGTGTGCTAGCCAGGCAGGAGTGACCTCAGAGAAGAGGGCCCACCTCACAGAAGTGTGAGGAACCCAACCATGATCAGACTCTCGCCGGAGGGACCACATCACCAAGGGGATGAGAAGCAGGCAGGAGAGTCCTCACACCAGTGGGGCCACATCATCAAAAGATGAGGAACCCATCACATGTGGCCTCAAACCAGAGGACACCCATCACCAAGGGGCTGGGAGTGAGGCAGGTATCTGGAGAGGCACATTTAACTCTAATTTCCCAGCAGGAAGAGGAATTAACCAAAGGCTCAGAGTGCCGTGCCACACCCTGATTACGACCTGAAGCAAACCTGCGGTTTTGTGGCCAGCTTTCAAGGAAGCGAGTTAAGAAAGGAAATCACGGGCACTGTAATTCACAAACCTGCAGAGTTATAAATGACAGCTATTGGCAAAAATATATTGAAGTAAGTCTGCAAAGAGGACTTGAAAACGAGGCAGAATTGAGGAATCATATTTCAGGAGGTAGATTGGAATTGCATTTAAAACATGTGAAAAGTGGCAGATCTTTGACAGTGATGCACTTGGACGAACAGTGCGTATACATTTTTTCCTGAATATATTCAGGAAAAAACGCATATGCCCTTTTTGGCCAAACAAGCACTCGAGCAATGGAAATCCGTACTACAATGAAGTCTCATTTCCCATTCGTCAAAAGGGCCATCTGAAAAAAGTGTAAAACCCAGAAACACAGGACAGGCCATGGAGAACAGGGAGCCTTGTTATGCTGATGGGCGGGATGTAAATTGCCAACAGACACTCTGGAGATGTTTATGGTGTATCCTGAAACATCTGAAAAACAAAGCTACAGACCCTAGGACACTTCCACTTTTGGCCCTATAGCTTAGGAAAATTAAAATCAACAAGACACAGCCAACACAAAATTTAGGGCTGCTGTGTTTACAAGAACCTCGAGTCCAGTACAAATTAAATATCCCAGAAAGAAAAAAATGGATAAAGGAGTTGTGCTACTTACGTACAACGGAATATCACTCAGCAATGAAATCAATGTCCTCAGGCCTGTAGCAGCAAATTGAGTGGATTTAAGTATGATGATTCTAAGAGAAATATGTCACACACAGAAAGATAATTATCATAAGATATCACTAATAGAGGGAGTGTAAACTTGGCTACACATAAACTGAATTACAAAACCGAACAGTCTCACATTTAGATAAAAACTTATGCTTGCTTAAGGGCAAAGTTGAGTTAGGGTGCTGTATAAAACCAGAGATTGAAATTAGCACACATACCGTTCCATAAGCCAAATATGTAATAGACAAGACCTACTCTTTGCTCAACGAAATAGACTCATCCATGGTGTATCACCTCACATCTGTTAGAATAGGCATCATCAGAAAATCTTCAAACAAAAAATGCTGGAAAGGGTGTGGAGATAAGGAACCCTCTTCCACTATTGTTGGGAATGTAAATTGATACAGTCACTGTGGAGAACATTATGGAGTTTCTTATAAAACTAAGAATAGAATTACCATATGATACAGCAATCCCACTACTGGGCATATACCCAGACAAAACCATAAATCAAAAAGAGACATTTACCACAATATTCATTGCATCACTATTTACAATATCCAGGTAATGGAAGCAACCTAAATGCCCACAGACAGACGAATGCATACAAATGTGGTACATATATAAAATGGAATATTACTAAGCCATAAAAAGGAATGAAATTGGGTTATTTGTAGAGACGTTGATGGATCTAGAGACTGTCATACAGAGTGAAGTAAGTCAGAAAGAGAAAAACAAATCTTGCATATTAATGCATATATGTGGAACCTAGAAAAGTTGTACAGATGAACCGTTTTGCAAGGCAGAAATAGAGCAACAGATGTAGACAACAAACGTATGGACACCAAGGTGGGAAAGCTGTTGGGGGTGGTGGTGGGAGGAGTTGAGATATTGGGATTGGCATATATACATTTATATGGATAAAAGAGATAACCAAAAAGAACCTGCTTTATAAAAAAATAAAATAAAATTCAAAATTAAAAAAATAAAATTAAAAAAATTAAAACAGAAAAAATATTCTTCCCTTCACATACATGTATTTATATGAATAAATTATTTCCATGCTTATATCTGTAAATACAAAAAAGAGGAATAAAATCTACCTTGAACTAAAAACGGAAAAAGAAAAAAAAAGACAGAACCCACCAGTTACACAGAGGAAAACCCTATCAGGGCACTTGCTCCAGTTGTAAACAATTCTGAAGTTGGTCAGTGGTGGGGAATCATCTCCCATTCAGCCAGCAGGCCCCACGCAACAAGCGTCCTCATTGCAAAGCTGGGGGACCGTGCCGAGACATCTGTGAGTAAACGTGGGCCGAGCCCCAGGCCAGCTGCTGCTGAAATGTTCCCACCCTTCCCAGGTAAAACACCTGAATATGTACAAGGACTTGAAAGCCTAGAGGAAGGGCCATGGAGCCACATGAGCGACAGCATGCCAGCCGACTCGGTGCCTGCAGGCCAGCCAGGATGGTCCTGGCCCTGGGTACTCTTCTGGAAGCTTTCCATTTCCCTGCCTGAGATATCCCTGCTGTCCCAGCCCCCACTGCTTTCTTCCTTCCTCACCTCTGCCCAGGGAGAAACTCCAGCGGCAGGTATGGGTGACACATCCTCTCCTTTAGCAGGTGGCATCTTGGCAACTGCTGCAGAAAGTCCAGCAGAGCCCCACTCACACTGGGGCACCCACAAAGCCGTGGCCTCTCACTCCCTCCCACCAGCCCAGCCCCGAGACTGCTGACTGGGCAGAGAAAATGGCATCAGGCACAGCTGCAGGGGCTCTTGCTGCCTGGAGCGGTGTTTATATTGATCTCAACCCAGGCACACTTGGGGAGGGCTGGCCGGCATGGTCAGACTTCCGAGACCAGCCTCTAATCACCCCTCAGGGGCTCACAGTTGCAGAAAATGGAACTTGCTGAATCAGCCAGGTCCAAGGAACAGGTGTGGCCTCCTGAGTCTCAGGATAGACAAGGGGCTGCAGCTCTGGCTTGTTTTCTAACTATATTATCTGGCCCATGAGTGGGAGACAACTTCAAGAAAACCCTCTCCTAATGACAGGAACCCAGGACTCATGAAGAAGAGGGGTGGGTGGTGGGTGGAGACAGAGGCCTGGTGCCCCTGGTGCAGTGGAAGTCTCTGGAAGATCAGGTGGACGGAGGCCACACAGAGTGATGCCCAGGGTCACAGACCTGTCGGAGCTGCTGTTTGTTAGTTCAAGTCCTGCTCTGAGGTGCTCTGTGTCAGATCTGAGTGACAGGTGAGCTGGGAGTGCTCTGCAATGAGGGTGATGTGCACGGTTCCTGTGTGCCCAGCCCTGCCAAGGTACCTGTAAGGGTAGGTCTGTATCCTGGGAGGGACCTGACCACGAGAGCCCCATGGGCTGCAGGGGACCTGCCCAGGGAATCCCATATCCTGGGAGGGGCCTGAACACGAGAGCACCATGGGCTGGGGTCGGGGTGGGCTACCTGCCCAGGTGAGCTCCATATCCTGGGATTGGCCTGACTTCGAGAGCCCCATGGTCTGCTGGAGTCCTGGTAAAGGATGTCAGGACAGTCAGTGAAGCCACCGAGGATATACCTCCAGTAGTTACTAAATCCTACACCCTGCTGGTCATTCTACCAACCACCAGGACATGTTATTCTGTATTAGTCTCCAATGATGCGTTCTTTTGTATTCCATTAGTCCCAGAGTCACAAGAAATTTTGGCTTGTGAGTGGCAGGACTCAACATACAACTAAAACAATACTTCTGGGCCGTGTTCCCCCAAGGGTTCAAAAATTCCCACACCATCTTTGGGGAAAGCTCAGCTAAAGACCTAAAAGTTCTACCTCTGGAAAAGGAAACACTCCTTCAATATGCAGACAACATTCTAATCGCCAGCCCTACTAAGGAGACCTCTGAACTACCAAGACAATAAAGGATAGAAGTTGTCCAATAAAAAGCTCAAATATCACAGACTACGGTGACCTGCCTGGGCTTCATTCTCACAGAAGGTCGGAGAAGCCCATCCCAGGAAAGGGAAGAAACAATTTACAGCCTTACCCATTTCTAAAACTACAAGACAGCATAGGGGTTCCTGGGGAGGCCAGGGTTTGCTGCTTCTGGATCCCTAACTACAGTCTACTAGCTGGGCCTCTATATGAAACACTGAAAGGAAAAGATGATGATCCTTTTGAATAGAATCCAGAAGTGGCCTTTCAAGAATGGAAAGAGCAGTCAATTCAGACCCTTGCCCTAGAACTCCCTAATTTAGCTAAACCCTTTGACCTTTACATTCCTGGTGAAAGGTGAATCGCCATTGGAGTATTAGTGCAAAAACTGGGACCACTTGAAATGGAACAATGCAAGAATGCCATCCAGGTAGGATAAACTATGGTCACCAAGGGGCTTGGCCCACCACCACATCTGGCCAAGATACTGGCAGTATCTAAAAACCTGGAAATAAGCAGCCCAAAAGGTCACCTCTCTCCTAAGGGAAAAGGAACCCACGTGGTGATCCTAATCCCCAACCATGCCCTGAAGTTGAAGGGTTTGCTCCATGGGCACACTGACCTCGAGTGAGGAGGCCCTCCAACTCCAACCTCCAGAGAGATAACCGGGGGCAACGGGGCACCATGACAACTCGTGTGACCATCACTTGACCTGGAGTTTCTCTCATAAAACAACAAGAGTGTGTCCCAAAAGAGTAGACTACTGCTTGCAGGACTTACTGCACCCAGAGGGGAGCTAATAATCTTGGCTGGGAAACTGTATATGACGCTGTCACCATAGAAAAGCCTACAGACACTGTGATGATGATGGCCAATAAGAACGGCTGGACTCCTGTTAACCTCAAAAGGCTGTTGACTCAGTGGCCATCATGGTCCTTCATCACCAGTGACCCTGGACTGTCTGGGAGTTGAGCGGACAGGGTCCTGACACCTGATGCTGTTTTTACGTTAATTCAGGGTCGTAATTGAAGAAAGCGCAGACTACTGGTCAGAGCATCTAGGCTGGCAGAAACGGTCAGCCTAAGGTGGCCGAACAAATGTGGGGCGGGTTGAAACTGGACCTCACAGCGTCACTGCACATCTCCTTCTTGAACCCTTAAAGGTCATTAGAATCTATAACACTTCCAATACTGGTGCTCAGGCGGACGAGCACGGAGGCAGGAGGCCTGGGGACAATCAACGTCACCTGGAGGCTGCTGGGGAGAAGTTCTGACCCTCGCCCACGGGTATGAGGGCTCCTAACTCAGCACTCAGCAGTTACAGAAGAAGGGTCTGCACCCTCAGCATTCCAAGAATGAGGAAGGGGACAAAAGGCAGAAGAGGGGTTTGTCCCAGGCAAAGCCCCTTAAAAATCCCTGGGAGATAAAAATAGAATCTGGGCAATAAAACAAAGTCTAACCTTTTTTATCCCTTGTGCTTTGTCTAATTTCACGTGCTCCTAGGGTCCCGCATACAAAGGTTCCACACCCGGCACTTCAGACCAGATTTCCTAGTGCAGAATGGCTGGGTCGACACCTCAGCTCCTGGGGCACAGTGCACACTCCGTGATATAGAGCCTGAGCTGCAGCGAACCGGGCCCTCAAGAGCTCCGCCCCCTCCCTCCCACTGACTCTGACAGGATCTCTACACAGCAGCCCAGCCCACAGCCCACGGGGTAGAACATGCTCTCACCTCTCCATTCTCTGATCAAAATATAAAGTTTTCTTTGCTTCTGAACAAAACTCAGTCTCGATCTGTTGGCTACAATGATACTGGGCAGGGGGACACTTGTTGGGGTCCACTCTGGAGGATCAGTAACAGAAATTGAGAACATTGTAACTTCAATGAACAGATGTGTGAGCCAAACTGTAATTAACATAGAACAGTGTATAAGGCTCGGGTAAAATAAGATGTTTCTAACACTTCCATTTGATATTTCCATCACTTTATTATAAGCAAGTTCAGTGAAAAGATTTGTCTTATTTGTCAGGTCAATATTAGAGAAACGAAGTGATTTCTTTCCAAGGATATACATCTAATAATCTTGGTTAAAACTTCAATCTTGTTTTAAATGCTTTTCCATTGAAAATGATACCTCTCTTTCAGCTCCCCCGTTTCTGAGAAGTATAAAATCTTATAATTTATTATTACCAAAGGGGAAAGGTGGGAGGAGGGATAAATTAACAGTTTGGGATTAACACATACACACTGCTATGTATAAAATCGATCATCAACAAGGAACTACTGCCTAGCACAGGGAACTAGACTCAATATTTTGCAATAACCTATAAGGGGAAATAATCTGGAAAAGAATAGATATTTTTATTGACATCATCTATCAATGACAGTTAAAATGGAACCTAAGGGAAGCCGGTGGTGAGTGCTTCTGACCCTGAAGACTTCAATCATCTGAAGTTTGGACTCTGCCTACTTCCCAAGGCCCTTAATGAACATATGTGTAGCCGTAGCTTAAAAAATTCCCCAGTTTGGGTTGCGGAGAGACACTGATTTTGTAAAAGCCCTGGTGTTCTCCTCACATGAATGGGACCCTTCCTACAGCTAAAACTTGCCTGTCACACCCAGAGGATGGTATACCGTCTGATCGGGAAGAGTTTGGAAAAGGCATCTCATCTCCTCATCTCCTGGTGCTCCGGTTCACAGCACCAGCGTCTTTACTAACAGTCTCCCCACTTGGAGATGTCAGCACTGTCAACATCCTGTTGTGTAGAGTTTGGAATTTGTCTAGAGGATGAAGTGGAAGGAGGAGGAACAATGAGAGACAAGTCCTAGGTGTTCGGACAGGCACATGTCACTCTAATTTCCAATCAGGAGAACGAATTGACCAAAGGCTAGGGTTGCCCATGGAAACAGAATAGGGCTTGAGGAAATCCCGCTGCTTTGTGGCCAGTACCCATAAACACAAGTTGAAAAATGGAACTCAGGGGCACTAAAATTCACGAAACTACAGAGTTGAAAATATCTATCACTGAAAAATGTCTTGAAGAAAGTCAGAGAAAAGGACTTGTAAGCAATGGAGAATGGCAGGAAAGGGATTGGAAGAGGTAGAAAGGACTCGCCATTAAGCACAAGAAAAGGGGCTGAACATTGCCAACATTGCAGTTGGCCAAAAAGGGTGTATGCGTCTTTTTCTGTATATATTCAAGAAAAGGGCATACATTTTTTGGCCAACCAAACAGGTGGGCACTGGAAATCAATACTACAATACATCACTTCGCATCAGTCAGGAGAGCCGTCCTCATAAAGTGCAAATACCAGAAACGCAGGACAGGGCAAGGAGAAAAGGGGGCCCTGTGAGGCTTATAGTGGAAATGTATATTGCCAACGGTCACTCTGGAGAAGTGTATTGTGTTTACTAAAGCATCTAAAAAATGGGCTACAGAGTACAGGGCACTTGCACTCATGGACGTATATCTTGGGAAAAACAAAAATCGAGAGGACACAGGCACCCCAATGTCTACCTCCTCTCTGTTTAAAAGATCCTCGAACAGGATATAACTTAAATGTCTCTGGAGGGAAAAAATGGATAGAGATGTTTTACTTAGGTAGAGTGAAATATTACTCACCCTGGAAATCAATGAAATATGGCCACTTGTAACAACTCCAGAGGAGTTATGTATGATCATTCAAAGTCATATAATTCAAAAAGAAAAAGACATACGATATCACTAATACATGGAATGTAAACGTGGCTACACATGAACTGAATTACAAAACAGAACAGGCTCTCAAATTTAGAAAACCAACTTATTCTTGCTTAAGGATAAAGGTGAGTTGGGGTGCTGCATAAAACCAGGGATTGAAATTAGCACAGATACCATTGCATAAGCCAAATATGTAATAGAAAAAACCTACACCTGGGTCAACGAAATGGACTCAACACCTCATATTCAGGGCCTAGGAATATACCGGACGAGTAAGAGTCTTAATACCTATGGATTTATATGTCTCCATAAGAGAATCAAGTGTGTGTACAGAGGCCTAAACACAGCAGTGAAAATCCGATAAATCCCATTATCAAAATAAATTTCAAGAACAAAACACAATGACAGTGAAATAGAGAGCAATTCTTAAATAATTCATTCAGGGCTTGTGATGCAACCTGGATTTACCACATCTACACCCAGAGCTGGGTGAGACATAAGGCTGGACACTTCGGGCTGATAGCATTGGTAAGATTCGGTGAGCAAACGCAGACCCTTTGAAGTCATACTGCATGGTACCCATTCCATGGTTGCCAACTCTCCAGGTTTAAGGGATACTTCCTTCAGCTAAAACATGCATGGGAAACCCAGAGTATGGTCCACCATGTGGGTGTGAAACGTTTTTAAATGCACCTCAGTTTTCGTCCCCTGTTACTCGGGTTCACCATTCCAGACGGTTTACTAACACTCTCCCCACTGGAGAGTCAGTGACTTTAACCTCCTGTTTGGCACAGTTTGCAATTTCTGCGCAAGATGAACAGGAATAGGGAGAACAAATGAGAGACTAGTTGTAGGTGTCTGCACGGGCAAAAGGAACGCACATTTCCCACCAGGAAGAGGAATTAACCAAAGGCTCAGCGTGCCCTGCCGGAAACAGATTAGGGCCTGAAGCAATCTTGCGGTTTTGTGGCCAGCTCACAAGAAAGGGACTTGAAGAAAGTAGCTCAGGGGCACTGTAATTCACAAACCTGCAGAGTTATGAATGACAGCTACCGTCCAAAAATGTATTGAAGTAAGTCTTCGAAGAGGACTTGAAAGCGGGGCAGAATTTCAGGAGAACGATTTCAGGAGTTAGACTGGAATTGCACTTAAAGCATAGGAAAAGAGGCAGAATGTCAACAATGATGCACTTGGCCAAAAAGGGCGTATGCGTTTTTTCCTGAATATATTCAGGAAAAAACGCATACGCACTTTTTGACCAACCAAGCAAGCGTGTAAAGGAATCTGCACTACCATGAAGTCTCTCTGTCCCCCGGTCAAAAGGTCCTTCTGAAAAAAGTGTAATATCCAGAAAGGCAGGACAGGTCATGGAGAACAGAGAGCCTTGTTTTGCTGATGGGCGGGATATAAATTGCCAAGAGCCACTCTGGAGAAGTGTATGGTGTTTCCTGAAACACGTAAGAAACAAAGCAACACAGCCTATGGCACTTCCACTTATGGTCCTATAGATTAGGGAAATTAAAATCAAAATCACACAGCCATCCCAAAGTTTGGGACGGCTCTGTTTACAAGAACCTCGTCTACGGTACAAGTTAAATATCCGAGAAAGCAAAAGATGGATAAAGAAGTTGTGGTACGCACGTACAATGGAATATCACTCAGCAATGAAATCTACGTCATCAGGCCCGTAGCGGCATAATGAGTGGATTCAGGTACGATGATTCTAAGTGAAATAAGTCACACAGAAAAAGGAACATCATAAGATATCACTAATACACGGCATGTAAACTTGGCTACACATGAACTGAATTACAAAACAGAACAGGGTCTCAAATTTGAAAACCAACATATGCTTGCTTATGGGGAAAGGTGAGTTGGGGTGCTGCATAAAACCAGAGATTGAAATTAGCACAGATACCATTCTATAAGCCAAATATATAATACACAACACCTACTCCTTGCTCAACGAAATGGACCCAACACCACATATACAACGCCTGGGAATATACCTGACAAGTAAGAATCTTAAAACCCATGGATTTATATGTCTCCATAAGGAAATGAAGCGTGTGTACAGCGGGCTAAAGGCAGCAGTGAAAATCCGATAAATCCCATTATCCAAATAAATTTCAAAAACAAAACACAATGACAGTGAAATAGAGAGCAATTCTTAAATAATTCATTCACGGCTTGTGATGCAACCTGGATTTACCACATCTACACCCAGAGCTGGGTGAGACATAAGGCCGGACACTTTGGGCTGATAGCATTGGTGAGGTTCGGTGAGCAAACGCAGACCCTTTGAAGTCATACTGCATGGTACCCATTCCATGTGTCCCAACTCTCCAGGTTTAAGGGATTCTTCCTTCAGCTAAAACATGCAAGGGAAACCCAGAGTATCGTCCACCGTGTGATTGGGAAACGTTTTCAAATGCATCTCAGGTTTCGTCCCCTGGTACTCGGGTTCACCGTTCCAGACGCTTTACTAACACTCTCCCCACATGGAGAGTCAGTGCCTTTAACTTCCTGTTTGGCACAGTTTGCAATTTCTGCGCAAGATGAACAGGAAGAGGGATAACCAATGAGAGACTAGCTGTAGGTGCCTGCACGGGCAAATGGAACGCTCGTTTCCCTCAAGGAAGGGGAATTAGCCAAAGGCTCAGTGAGCCCTGCCAGAACCAGATTAGGGCCTGAAGCAATCCTGCGGTTTTGCGGCCAGCTCACAAGAAAGCGAGTTGAAGAAAGGAGCTCAGGGGCAGTGTAATTCACAAACTTGCAGAGTTATGAATGACAGCTATCGTCCAAAAATGTATTAAACTAAGTCTTCGAAGAGGACTTGAAAACAGGGCAGAATTTCAGGAAAACGATTTCAGGGGGTAGACTGGAATTGCACTTAAAGCATATTAAAAGAGGCAGAATGTCCACAATGATGCACTTGGCCACAAAGCGCATATGCGTTTTTTCCTGAATATATTCAGGAAAGAACGCATACACCCTTTTTGGCCAAGCAAGCAAGCGTGTAAAGGAAATCTGCACTATAATGAATTCTCACTGCCCCAAGGTCAAAAGGGCCATTTGAAAAAAGTGTAAAATGCAAAAGGGCAGGACGGGTCATGGAGAACAGGGAGCCTTGTTATGCTGATGGGCGGGATGTAAATTGCCAACAGCCACTCTGGAGAAGTGTATGGTGTTTCCTGAAACACTTAAAAAACTAAGCAACGGAGCCTACGGCACTTCCACTTATGGCCCTATAACTTAGGGAAATTAAAATCAAAAACACACAGCCACCCCAAAGTTTGGGTCGGCTCTGTTTACAAGAAGCTCGTCTACGGTACAAGTTAAATATCCCAGAATGCGAAAAATGGATAAAGAATTTGTGGTACATACGTACAATGGAATATCACTCAGCAATGAAATCTATGTCATCAGGCCCGTCGCGGCATAATGAGTGGATTCAGATACGATGATTCTAAGTGAAATAAGTCACACAGAAAAGAAACATTAAGATATCACTAATACACCGAATGTGAACTTGGCTACACATGAACTGAATTACAAAACAGAACAGGGTCTCAAATTTAGAAAACCAACTTATGCTTGCTTATGGGGAAAGGTGAGTTGGGGTGCTGCATAAAACCAGGGATTGAAATTAGAACAGATACCGTTCCATAAGCCAAATATTTAATAGTCAAGACCTACTCCTTGCTCAAGGAAATGGACTAAACACCCCATATTCAATGCCTAGGAATACACCTGCCAATTAAGAATCTTAACACCCATGTATTTATATGTCTCCGTAAGAGAATCAGGCATGTGTACAGTGACATAAATGCAGCCGTGAAAATCCGATAAATCCCATTATCAAAATAAATTACAAAAACAAAACACAATGACAGTGAAATAGAGAGCAATTCTTAAATAATTCATTCAGGGCTTGTGATGCAACCTGGAGTTACCACATCTACACCTAGAGCTGGGTGAGACATAAGGCTGGACACTTGGGGCGGAAACCATTGGTGAGGTTCAGTGAGCAAATGCAGACCCTTTGAAGTCATACTGCATGGTACACATTCCATGGGTCCCAACTCTCCAGGTTTAAAGGATTCTTCCTTCAGCTAAAACATGCATGGGAATCCCAGAGTATGTTCCACCGTGTGACCGGGAAACGTTTTTAAATGCGTCTCAGTTTTCGTCCCCTGGTACTCGGGTTCACCATTCCAGACGCTTTAATTACACTGTCCCTACCTGGAGAGTCAGTGCCTTTAACCTCCTGTTTGTCACAGTTTGCAATTTCTGCGCAAGATGAACAGGAATAGGGAGAACCAATGAGAGACTAGCTGTAGGTGTCTGCACGGGCAAATGGAACGCTCATTTCCCACCAGGAAGAGGTATTAACCAAAGGCTCAGCGTGCCCTGCCGGAACCAGATGAGGGCCTGAAGCAATCCTGCGGTTTTGCTGCCAGCTCACAAGAAAGCGAGTTGAAGAAAGGAGCTCAGGGGCACTGTAATTCACAAACCTGCAGAGTTATAAATGACAGCTATCATCCAAAAATATATTGAAGTAAGGCTACAAAGAGGACTTGAACGTGGGGCAGAATTCCAGGACTACGATTTCAGGAGGTAGACGGCAAATCCTCTGAAAGTATAGGAAAAGAGTCAGAATGTCGATAATGATGCACTTGGTCAAAAAGGGCATATGCGTTTTTTCCAGGGCCCTCATTAAAGAGGGTAGGAGGCTCCCAGTATGCTTCAGTGGCCAATAGAAGACCCACGTCGCCAAGGCGACGTGAGCCAGCCATGCAGAAGTGACCTCACATCAGAGGGCCCACCTCACAGAAGGGTAAGGAACCCAGGAAGGATCAGACCCTCACCAGAGTGCCCACAACAGCAAGGGGCTGGGAACCAGGCAGGAGTGTCCTCACACCCGTGGGACCACATCATCGAAAGTTGAGGTACCCAGCACATGTGGCCTCAAACCAGAGGACCCACATCACCATGGGTCTCGGAGCGAGGCAGGCAGGATTAACCTCCCAACACATGGCCCATTGTATAAAAAAGGTGAGGAATCCAGCCGTTGGAACATCCCAGCAGGCGGCCCAGATCACCGAGGCTATGGGATCCAGGCAGTGATGAACTCACAACAGAGGGCCCTCATCGTGATACTGTAAGCAACCCAGCCGTTGTGACCTCAGAGCACAAGGCCCACATCCCCATGGGGGAGGGAACCAAGCAGGAGTGTCATCGCACCAGTGGGCACACATCAGAAAATGTGGGGAGCCCAGCAGTTAGGGCCAGACGCCAGAGGGCCCTCATCACTGAGGAGAGGAGTCTCCCAGCAAGCTCCAACTGCTACCAGAGGGCTGACGTCGCCAATGCGGTGTGTGCCAGCCAGGCAGGAGTGACCTCAGAGCAGAGGGCCAACCACACAAAAGTGTGAGGAACCCAAAGAGGATCAGACTCTCACCAGAGGGCCCACATCACCAAGGGAATGGAAACCAGGCAGGAGTGTCCTCACACCAGTGGGGCCACATCACCGAAATGTGATGGACCCAGCACACGTGGCCTCAAACTAGAGGACACACATCACCAAGGGGCTGGGAGTGAGGCAGGCAGGAGGAGCCTCAAAACAGAGGGCCCATAGAATAAAAAAGGTGAGGAATCCCGCAGTTGGAACCTCCCAGCAGGCGGCCAGGAGCAGCGAGGATATGGGATCCAGGCCTGACTGAACACAAAACAGAGGGCCCTCATCATGAAACTGTGAGCAACCCAGCCGTTGGGACCTCAGAGCAGAAGGCCCACATTCCCTTGTGGTTGGGAACCTGGCAGGAGTGTACTCGCACCACAGGGCGCACATTAGAGAATTTTGGGAGCCCAGGAGTTAGGGCCTGACGCCAGAGGGCCCTCATCACCGAGGAGAGGAAGCTCCCAGCAGGCTCCAACTGCCACAAGAGGGCCAACGTTGCCAAGGTGGGGTGTGCCAGCCAGGCAGGAGTGACCTCACAGCAGAGGGTCCACCTCACAGAAGGGTGTGGAACCCAGCCAGGATCAGACTCTCACCAGAGAGCCCACATCACCAAGGGGATCGGAAAAAGGCAGCAGTGTCCTCACACCAGTGTGGCCACATTATAGAAAGGTGAGGAACCCAGCACATGTGGCCTAAACCAGAGGACCCACATTTCCAAGGTGCTCCGAGTGAGGCAAGCAGGAGTAGCCTAACAACACAAGGCCCACAGAATAAAAAATGTGAGGAATCAAGCAGTTGGAACCTCCCAGCAGGTGGCCCAGAGCACGGAGTCTATGGGATCCAGGCCACAGTGAACTCACAGCAGAGGGCCCACATCATGAAACTGTGAGCAACCCAGCCGGTGGAACCTCAGAGCAGAAGACCCACATCCCCATGGGGATAGGAACCTCGCAGGAGTGTCCTCGCACAACTTAACACGTATCAGAAAATGTGGGAACCCAGCAGTTAGGGCCTGACGCCAGAGGGCCCTCATCACCGAGGAGAGGAGGCTACCAGCAGGCTCCAAATGCCACCAGAGGGCCGACGTCACCAAGGAAATGGGAGCAAGCCAGGCAGGAGTTACCTCACAGCAGAGGGCCCACCTCACAGAAGTGTGAGGAACCCAACCAGGATCAGACTCTAACCAGAGGGCCCACATCACCAAGGGGATGGAAACCAGGCAGGAGTGTCCTCACACCAGTGGGGCCACATCAGCCAAAGGTGAGGAACACAGCACATGTGGCTTCAAATAAGGGGACACACATCACGAAAGGGCTGGGAGTGAGGCATGCAGGAGGAGACTCACAACAGAGGGCCCATAGAATAAAAAGGTGAGGAACCCCGCAGTTGGAAGCTCCAAGCAGGTGGCCCAGAGCACCGAGGCTATGGGATCCATGCCGGAGTGAACTCACAGCAGAGGGCCCACATTCTGACACTGTGAGCAACCCAGCCGTTGGGACCTCAGAGCAGAAAGCCAACATCCCCATGGGGATGGGACCCCGGCAGGAGTGTACTCGCACAACAGGGCGCACATCAGAAAATTTTGGGAGCCCATGAGTTAGGGCCTGACGCCAGAGGGCCCTCATTACCGAGGGGAGGAGACTCCCAGCAGGCACCAACTCCCAACTGAGGGCCCACATCGCCAAGGTGACGTGTGCCAGCCAGGCAGGAGTGACCTCACAGCAGAGGGTCTACCTCACAGAAGGGTGAGGAATCCAGCCAGGATCAGGCTCTCACCAGAGGGCCCCCATCACCAAGTGGATGGGAACCAGGCAGGAGTGTCCTCACACCAGTGGGGCCACGTCAATAAAGGTGAGGAAACCGGCACATGTGGCCTCAAACCAGAGGACCTACATCACAAAGGGGCTGGGAGTGAGTCAGGAAGGAGGAGCATGAAAACACAGGACCCAAAGAATAGAAAAGGTAAGGAATTCAGCAGTAGGAACCTCCCAGCAGGCGGCTCAGAGCACAGAGTCTATGGGATCTAGGCCTGAGTGAACTAACACCAGAGAGCCAACATCATGAAACGGTGAACAACACAGGTGTTGGGACCTTAGAGCAGAAGGCCCACATGACCATGGGGATGGGAACCTGGCAGGAGTGCCCTCGCACCACTTAGGACGTATCAGAAAATGTGGGAACCCAGCAGTTAGGGCCTGATGCCAGAGGGCCTCATCACCGAGGGGAGGAGGCTCCCAGGAGGCTCCAACTGCCACCAGAGGTCCGACGTCGCCAAGGCGGGGTGTGCTAGCCAGGCAGGAGTGACCTCAGAGAAGAGGGCCCACCTCACAGAAGTGTGAGGAACCCAACCATGATCAGACTCTCGCCGGAGGGACCACATCACCAAGGGGATGAGAAGCAGGCAGGAGAGTCCTCACACCAGTGGGGCCACATCATCAAAAGATGAGGAACCCATCACATGTGGCCTCAAACCAGAGGACACCCATCACCAAGGGGCTGGGAGTGAGGCAGGTATCTGGAGAGGCACATTTAACTCTAATTTCCCAGCAGGAAGAGGAATTAACCAAAGGCTCAGAGTGCCGTGCCACACCCTGATTACGACCTGAAGCAAACCTGCGGTTTTGTGGCCAGCTTTCAAGGAAGCGAGTTAAGAAAGGAAATCACGGGCACTGTAATTCACAAACCTGCAGAGTTATAAATGACAGCTATTGGCAAAAATATATTGAAGTAAGTCTGCAAAGAGGACTTGAAAACGAGGCAGAATTGAGGAATCATATTTCAGGAGGTAGATTGGAATTGCATTTAAAACATGTGAAAAGTGGCAGATCTTTGACAGTGATGCACTTGGACGAACAGTGCGTATACATTTTTTCCTGAATATATTCAGGAAAAAACGCATATGCCCTTTTTGGCCAAACAAGCACTCGAGCAATGGAAATCCGTACTACAATGAAGTCTCATTTCCCATTCGTCAAAAGGGCCATCTGAAAAAAGTGTAAAACCCAGAAACACAGGACAGGCCATGGAGAACAGGGAGCCTTGTTATGCTGATGGGCGGGATGTAAATTGCCAACAGACACTCTGGAGATGTTTATGGTGTATCCTGAAACATCTGAAAAACAAAGCTACAGACCCTAGGGCACTTCCACTTTTGGCCCTATAGCTTAGGAAAATTAAAATCAACAAGACACAGCCAACACAAAATTTAGGGCTGCTGTGTTTACAAGAACCTCGAGTCCAGTACAAATTAAATATCCCAGAAAGAAAAAAATGGATAAAGGAGTTGTGCTACTTACGTACAACGGAATATCACTCAGCAATGAAATCAATGTCCTCAGGCCTGTAGCAGCAAATTGAGTGGATTTAAGTATGATGATTCTAAGAGAAATATGTCACACACAGAAAGATAATTATCATAAGATATCACTAATAGAGGGAGTGTAAACTTGGCTACACATAAACTGAATTACAAAACCGAACAGTCTCACATTTAGATAAAAACTTATGCTTGCTTAAGGGGAAAGTTGAGTTGGGGTGCTGTATAAAACCAGAGATTGAAATTAGCACACATACCATTCCATAAGCCAAATATGTAATAGACAAGACCTACTCTTTGCTCAACGAAATAGACTCATCCATGGTGTATCACCTCACACCTGTTAGAATGGGCATCATCAGAAAATCTACAAACAACAAATGCTGGAAAGGGTGTGGAGATAAGGAACCCTCTTCCACTATTGTTGGGAATATAAATTGATACAGTCACTGTGGAGAACATTATGGAGTTTCTTATAAAACTAAGAATAGAATTACCATATGATACAGCAATCCCACTACTGGGCATATACCCAGACAAAACCATAAATCAAAAAGGGACATTCACCTCAATGTTCATTGCATCACTATTTACAATATCCAGGTGTTGGAAGCAACCTAAATGCCCACAGACAGACGAATGCATAAAGATGTGGTACAAATATAAAATGGAATATTACTAAGCCATAAAAAGGAATGAAATTGGGTCATTTGTAGAGACGTTGATGGATCTAGAGACTGTCATACAGAGTGAAGTAAGTCAGAAATAGAAAAACAAATCTTGTATATTAATGCATATATGTGGAACCTAGAAAAATTATACAGATGAACCGTTTTTTAAGGCAGAAATAGAGCAACAGATGTAGACAACAAACGTATGGACACCAAGGGGGGAAAGCTGTTGGGGGGTGGTGGTGGGAGGATTGAGAGATTGGGATTGGCATGTATACATTTATATGTATAAAATAGATAACCAAAAAGAACCTGCTGTATAAAAAAATAAAATAAAATTCAAAATTACAAAAAGTAAAACAGAAAAAATATTCTTCCCTTCACATACATGTATTTATATGAATAAATTATTTCCATGCTTATATCTGTAAATACAAAAAAGAGGAATAAAATCTAGCTTGAACCAAAAATGAAAAAAAGAAAAAAAACACAGAACCCACAAGTTACACAGAGGAAAACCGTATCAGGGCACTTGCTCCAGTTGTAAACAATTCTGTAGTTGGCCAGTGGTGGGGAATCATCTCCCATTCAGCCAGCAGGCCCCACGCAACAAGCGTCCTCATTGCAAAGCTGGGGGACCGTGCCAAGGCATCTGTGAGTAAATGTGGGCCGAGCCCCAGGCCAGCTGCTGCTGAAATGTTCCCACCCTTCCCAGGTAAAACACCTGAATATGTACAAGGACTTGAAAGCCTAGAGGAAGGGCCATGGAGCCACATGAGCGACAGCATGCCAGCCGATTTGGTGCCTGCAGGCCAGCCAGGATGGTCCTGGCCCTGGGTACTCTTCTGGAAGCTTTCATTTCCCTGCCTGAGATACCCCTGCTGTCCGGGCCCCCACTGCTTTCTTCCTCACTCACCTCTGCCCAGGGAGAAATTCCAGAGGCAGGTATGGGTGACACATCCTCTTCTTTAGCAGGTGGCATCTTGGTAACTGCTGCAGAAAGTCCAGCAGAGCCCCACTCACACTGGGCCACCCACAAAGCCGTGGCCTCTCACTCCCTCCCACCAGTCCAGCCCCGAGACTGCTGACAGGGCAGAGAAAATGGCGTCAGGCACAGCTGCAGGGGCTCTTGCTGCCTGGAGCGGTGTTTATATTGATCTCAAACAGGCACACCTGGGGAGGGCTGGCCGGCACGGTCAGGCTTCCCAGGCCAGCCAATAATCACCCCTCAGGCGCTCACAGTTGCAGAAACTGGAAATTGCTGAATCGGCCAGGTCCAAGGAACAGGTGTGGGCTCCTGAGAGTCAGGATAGACAAGGGGTTGCAGCTCTGGCTTGTTTTCTAATTATATTATCTGGCCCATGAGTGGGAGACAACTTCAAGAAAACCCTCTCCTAATGAGAGGAACCCAGGAGTCAGGGAGAGGAGGGGTGGGTGGTGGGTGGAGACAGAGGCCTGGTGCCCCGGGTGCAGTGGAAGTCTCTGGAAGACCAGGTGGAGGGAGGCCACACAGAGTGATGCCCAGGGTCACAGACCTGTTGGAGCTGCTGTTTCTTAGTTCAAGTCCTGCTCTGAGGTGCTCTGTGTCAGATCTGAGTGACAGGTGAGCCCGAAGTGCCCTGCAATGAGGGTGATGTGCACGGTACCTGTGTGCCCAGCCCTGCCAGGGTAACTGCAAGGGTAGCTCTGTATCCTGGGAGGGGCCTGACCATGAGAGTCCCATGGGCTGCAGGGGAACCTGCCCAGGGAACGCCATATCCTGGGAGGGGCCTGAACAGGAGAGCACCGTGGGCTGCGGTGGGGGTGGGGTACCTGCCCAGGTGAGCTCCATATCCTGGGATTGGCCTGACCTCGAGAGCCCCATGGGCTGCTGGAATCCTGGTAAAGGATGGCAGGAAAGGATGGCAGGACAGTCAGTGAAGCCACCTAGGATATACCTCCAGTAGTTCCTAAATCCTACACCCTGCTGGTCATTCTACCAACCACCGGGACATGGTATTCTGTATTAGTCTTCAATGATGCCTTCTTTTGTATTCTATTAGTCCCAGAGTCACAAGAAATTTTGGCTTGTGAGTGGCAGGACTCAACATACAACTAAAACAATACTTCTGGGCCGTGTTGCCCCAAGGGTTCAAAAATTCCCACACCATCTTTGGGGAAAGCTCAGTTAAAGACCTAAAAGTTCTACCTCTGGAAAAGGAAACACTCCTTCAATATGCAGACGACATTCTGATCGCCAGCCCTACTAAGGAGACCTCTGAACTACCAAGCCAATAAAGGATAGAAGTTGTCAAATAAAAAGCTCAAATATCACAGACTACGGTGACCTGCCTGGGCTTCATTCTCACAGAAGGTCGGAGAAGCCCATCTCAGGAAAGGGAAGAAACAATTTACAGCCTTACCCATTTCTAAAACTAGAAGACAGCTTAGGGGTTCCTGGGGAGGCCAGGGTTGGTGCTTCTGGATCCCTAACTACAGTCTACTAGCTGGGCCTCTATATGAAACACTGAAAGGAAAAGATGATGATCCTTTTGAATAGAATCCAGAAGTGGCCTTTCAAGAATGGAAAGAGCAGTCAATTCAGACCCTTGCCCTAGAACTCCCTAATTTAGCTAAACCCTTTGACCTTTACATTCCTGGTGAATGGTGAATCGCTATTGGAGTATAAGTGCAAAAACTGGGACCACTTGAAATGGAACAATGCAAGAATGCCATCCCGGTAGGATAAACTACGGTCACCAATGGGCTTGGCCCACCACCACATCTGGCCAGGATACTGGCGGTATCTGAAAACCTGGAAATCAGCAGCACAAAAGGCCACCTCCCTCCTAAGGGAAAAGGACCCCACGTGGTGATCCTAAGCCCCAACCATGCCCTGAAGTTGCAGGGTTTGCTCCGTGAGCACACTGACCTCGAGTGAGGAGGCCCTCCAACTCCAACCTCCAGAGAGATAACCGGGGTAAAGGGGCACCATGACGACTCATGTGACCATCACTTGACCTGGAGTTTCTCTCATAAAACAACAAGAGTGTGTCCCAAAAGAGTAGACTACTGCTTGCAGGACTTACTGCACCCAGAGCGGACCTAATAATCTTGGCGGGGGAAACGTATATCACGCTGTCACCATAGAAGAGCCTACAGACACTGTGATGATGGTGGCCAATAAGACCGGCTGGACTCCTGTTTACTTCAAAAGGCTGTTGACTCAGTGGCCATCATGGTCCTTCATCACCACTGACCCTGGGCTGTCTGGGAGTTGAGCAGGCAGGGTCCTGACACCTGGTGCTCTTTTTACGTTAATTCAGGGGCCTAATTGAAGAAAGTGCAGACTACTGGTCAGAGCATCTAGGCTGGCAGAAACGGTCAGCCTAAGGTGGCCGAACAAATGCAGGGTGGGGTGAAACTGGACCTCACAGCGTCACTGCACATCTCCTTCCTGGACCCTTAAAGGTCATTAGAATCTATAACGCTTCCAATACTGGTGCTCAGGCGGACGAGCGGGGAGGCAGGAGGCCTGCGGACAATCAACGTCACCTGGAGGCTGCTGGGGAGAAGTTCTGACCCTCGCCCACGGGTATGAGGGCTCCTAACTCAGCACTCAGCAGTTACAGAAGAAGGGTCTGCACCCTCAGCACTCTAAGAATGAGGAAGAGGAAAAAAGTCAGAAGAGGGCTTTTTCCCAGGCAAAGCCCCTTAAAAATCCCTGGGAGATAAAAATAGAATCTGGGCAATAAAATAAAGTCTAACCTTTTTTATCCTTTGTGCTTTGTCTAATTTCACGTGCTCCTAGGGTCCCACATACAGAGGTTCAACAGCCGGCACTTCAGACCAGATTTCCTAGTGCGGAAGGGCTGGGTCGACACCTCAGCTCCTGGGACACAGTGCACACTCCGCGATATAGAGCCTGAGCTGCAGCCAACCGGGCCCTCAAGAGCTCCGCCCCCTCCCTCCCACTGACTCTGACAGGATCTCTACACAGCAGCCCAGCCCACAGCCCACGGGGTAGCACATGCTCTCACCTCTCCATTCTCTGATCAAAATATAAAGTTTCCTTTGCTTCTGAACCAAACTCAGTCTCAATCTGTTGGCTCCAATGACACTGGGCAGGGGGACACTTGTTGGGGTCCACTCTGGAGGATCAGTAACAGAAATTGAGAACATTGTAACTTCAATGAACAGATGTTTGAGCCAAACTGTAATTAACATAGAACAGTGTATAAGGCTCGGGTAAAATAAGATGTTTCTAACACTCCCATTTGATATTTCCATCACTTTATTAGAAGCAAGTTCAGTGAAAATGTTTGTCTTATTTGTCAGGTCAATATTAGAGAAACGAAGTGATTTCTTTCCAAGGATGTACATCTAATAATCTTGGTTAAAGCTTCAATCTTGTTCTAAATGCTTTTCCATTGAAAATGATACCTCTCTTTCAGTTCCCCCAATTCTGAGAAGTATAAAATCTTATAATTTATTATTACCAAAGGGGAAAGGTGGGAGGAGGGATAAATTAACAGTTTGGGATTAACACATACACACTGCTATGTATAAAATCGATCATCAACAAGGAACTACTGTATAGCACCGGGAACTACACTCAATATTTTACAATAACCTATAAGGGGAAATAATCTGAAAAAGAATAGATATTTTTATTGACATCATCTATTAATGACAGTTAAAATGGAACCTAAGGGAAACCAGTGGTGAGTGCTTCTGACCCTGAAGACTTCAATCATCTAAAGTTTGGACTCTGCCTACTTCCCAAGGCCCTTAATGAACATATGTGTAGCCGTAGCTTAAAAAATTCCCCAGTTTGGGTTGTGGAGAGACACTGATTTTGTAAAAGCCCTGGTGTTCTCCTCACATGAATGGGACACTTCCTACAGCTAAAACATGCCTGTCACACCCAGAGGATGGTATACCGTCTGATCGGGAAGAGTTTGGAAAAGGCATCTCATCTCCTCATCTCCTGGTGCTCGGGTTCACCCCTCCAGCGTCTTTACGAACAGTCTCCCCACTTGGAGATGTCAGCACTGTCAACATCCTGTTGCAGACAGTTTGGAATTTGTCCAGAGGATGAAGCAGAAGGAGGAGGAACAATGAGAGACAAGTCCTAGGTGTTCGGACAGGCACATGTCACTCTTATTTCCAATCAGGAAGACGAATTGACCAAAGGCTAGGGTTGCCCATGGAAACAGAATAGGGCTTGAGGAAATTCCGCTGCTTTGTGGCCAGTTCCCATAAACACAAGTTGAAAAATGGAACTCAGGGACACTAAAATTCACGAAACTGCAGAGTTGAAAATATCTATCACTGAAAAATGTCTTGAGGAAAGTCAGAGGAAAGGACTTGAAAGCAACAGAGAATGGCAGGAAAGGGATTGGAAGAGGTAGAAAGGACTCGCCATTAAGCACAAGAAAAGGGGCTGAACATTGCCAACATTGCAATTGGCCAAAAAATGTGTATGCGTCTTTTTCTGTATGTATTCAAGAAAAGGGCATACACTTTTTTAGCCAACCAAACAGGTGGGCACTGGAAATCAATACTACAAAACATATCACTTCGCATCAGTCAGAAGAGCCTTCCTCATAAAGTGTAAACACCAGAAATGCAGGACTGGGCAAGGAGAAAAGGGAGCCCTCTGAGGCTTATACTGGCAATGTATATTGCCAACGGTCACTCTGGAGAAGTGTATTGTGTTTACTAAAGCATCTAAAAAATGAGCTACAGAGCACAGGGCACTTGCACTCATGGACGTATATCTTGGGAAAAACAAAAATCGAGAGGACACAGGCACCCCAATATTTACCGCCTCTATGTTTAAAATATCCTCGACTAGGATATACTTTATAAGTCTCTGGAGGGAAAAAATGGATAGAGATGTGACACTTATGTAGAGTGGAATATTACTCAGCCTGGAAATCAATGAAATATGGCCAGTTGTAACAACCACAGAGGAGTTACGTATGATCATTCGAAGTCACATAATTCAAAAAGAAAAAGACACACGATATTACTAATACATGGAATGTAAACGTGGCTACAAATGAACTGAATTACAAAACAGAATGGGGTCTCAAATTTAGAAAACCAACATATGCTTGCTTAAGGATAAAGGAGAGTTGGTGTGCTGCATAAAACCAGAGATAGAAATTAGCACAGATACCTTTCCATAAGCCAAATATGTAATAGTCAAGACCTACCAGTTGCTCAACGAAATGGACTAAACACCCCATATTCAATGCCTAGGAATACACCTGACTAGTAAGAATCTTCAAACCCATGGATTTATATGTCTCCGTAAGAGAATCAAGCGTGTGTATAGATTTATGAACGCAGCAGAGAAAATCCGATAAATCCAATTATCAAAATGAATTACAAAAACAAAACACAATGAGAGTGAAATAGAGAGCTATTATTAAATAATTCATTCAGAGCTTCTGATGCAACCTGGATTAACCACATCTGCACCAAGAGCTGAGTGAGACATAAGGTTGGACACCTCGGGCGGATAGCACTGGTGAGGTACGATGAGCAAATGCAGACCCTTTGAAGTCATACTGCATGGTACCCATTCCATGGGTCCCAACTCTCCAGGTTTAAGAGATTCTTCCTTCAGCTAAAACATGCATGGGAAACCCAAAGTATGGTACACCGTGTGACTGGGAAGCGTTTTCAAATGCATCTCAGTTTTCATCCCCTTTTACACGGGTTCACCATTCCAGACCCTTTACTAACACTCTCTCCACTTGGAGAGTCAGTGCCTTTAACTTCCTGTTTGGCACAGTTTGGAAATTCTGCGCAAGGTGAAGAGGAATAGGGAGAACCAATGAGAGACTAGCTGTAGGTGTCTGCACGTGCAAATTTAATGCTCATTTCCCACCAGGAAGAGGAATTAACCAAAGGCTCAGCATGCCGTGCCGGAACCAGATTAGGGCCTGAAGCAATCATGTGGGTTTGCGGCCAGCTCACAAGAAAGCGAGTTGAAGAAAGGAGCTCAGGGGCACTGTAATTCAGAAAACTGCAGAGTTATGAATGACAGCTATCGTCCAAAAATGTATTGAAGTAAGTATTCGAAGAGGACTTGAAAGCGGGGTAGAATTTCAGGAAAACGATTTCAGGGGGTAGACTGGAATTGCACTTAAAGCATAGGAAAAGAGGCAGAATGTCGACAATGATGCACTTGGCCAAAAAGGGCGTATGCGTTTTTTCCTGAATATATTCAGGAAAAAACGCATACGCAATTTTTGGCCAACGAAGTAAGCGTGTAAAGGAAATCTGCACTACAATGAAGTCTCACTGCCCCCCGGTCAAAAGGGCCATCTGAAACAAGTGTAAAATCCAGAAAGGCAGGACAGGTCATGGAGAACAGGGAGCCTTGTTATGCTGATGGGCGGGATGTAAATTGCCAACAGCCACTCTGGAGAAGTGTATGGTGTTTCCTGAAACACATAGGAAACAAAGCAACACAGCCTATGGCACTTCCACTTAGGGTCCTATAGCTTAGGGAAATTAAAATCAAAAACACACAGCCACCCCAATGTTTGGGACGGCTCTGTTTACAAGAACCTCATCTACGGTACAAGTTAAATATCCGAGAAAGCAAAAAATAGTTAAAGAAGTTGTGGTACGTACGTACAATAGAATATCACACAGCAATGAAATCTATGTCATCAGGCCCATAGCGGCATAATAAGTGGATTCAGGTACGATGATTCTACGAGAAAAAAGTCACACAGAAATAGAAACATCATAATATATCACTAATACACGGAATGTAAACTTGACTACACATGAACTGAATTACAAAAGAGAACAGGGTCTCAAATTTAGAAAACCAACTTATGCTTGCTTATGGGGAAAGGTGAGTTGGGGTGCTGCATAAAACCAGAGATTGAAATTAGCACAGATACCGTTCCATAAGCCAAATATATAATAGACAAGACCTACACCTTGCTCAACGAAATGGACTCAACACCCCATATTCAACGCCTGGAATATAACAGACAAGTAAGAATCTTAAAACCCATGGATTTATATGTCTCCATAAGGAAATCAAGCGTGTGTACAGCGGCCTAAAAGCAGCAGTGAAAATCCGATAAATCCCATTATCAAAAAAAATTTCAAAAACAAAACACAATGACAGTGAAATAGAGAACAATTCTTAAATAATTCATTCAGGGCATGTGATGCAACCTGGATTTACCACATCTACACCCAGAGCTTGGTGAGACATAAGGCTGGGCACTTCGGGCTGATAGCATTGGTGAGGTTCGGTGAGCAAACGCAGACCCTTTGAAGTCATACTGCACGGTACCCATTCCATGGGTCTGAACTCTCCATGTTTTAGGGATTCTTCCTTCATCTAAAACATGCATGGGAATCCCAGAGTATGGTCCACCGTGTGAATTGGAAACATTTTCAAATATATCTCAGTTTTCGAACCCTGGTACTCGGGTTCACCATTCCAGACACGTTAGTAACACTCTCCCCACTTGGAGAGTCAGTGCCTTTAACCTCCTTTTGGGCACAATTTGCAATTTCTGCGCAAGATGAACAGGAATAGGGAGAACCAATGACAGACTAGCTGTAGGTGTCTGCATGGGCAAATGGAACGCTCATTTCCCACCAGGAAGAGGAATTAACCAAGGCTCAGCTTGCACTGCCGGAAAGAGATTAAGGCCTGAAGCAGTCCTGCGGTTTTGCGAGCAGCTCACAAGAAAGCGAGTTGAGGAAAGGAGCTCAGGGGCACTGTAATTCACAAACCTGCAGAGTTATGAATGACAGCTATCATCCAAAAATGTATTGAAGTAAGGCTTCGAAGAGGACTTGAAAGCGGGGCAGAATTTCAGGAAAACGATTTCAGGGCGTCGAATGGAATTGCACTTAAAGCATAGGAAAAGAGGCAGAATGTCGACAATGATGCACTTGGCCAAAAAGGGCGTATGCGTTTTTCCTGAATATTCAGGAAAAAACGCATACGCCCTTTTTGGCCAACCAAGCAAGCGTGTAAAGGAAATCTGCACTACAATGAAGTCTCACTGCCCTCCGGTCAAAAGTGCCATCTGAAAATGTGTAAAATTCAGAAAGGCAGGACAGGTCATGGAGAACAGGGAGCCTTGTTATGCTGATGGGCGGGATGTAAATTGCCAACAGCCACTCTGGAAAAGTGTATGGTGTTTCCTGAAACACGTAGGAAACAAAGCAACACAGCCTATGGCACTTCCACTTAGGGTCCTATAGCTTAGGGAAATTAAAATCAAAAACACACAGCCACCCCAAAGTTTGGGACGGCTCTGTTTACAAAAACCTCGTCTACGGTACAAGTTAAGTATCCGAGAAAGCAAAAAATGGATAAAGAAGTTGTGGTACGCACGTACAATGGAATATCATTCAGCAATGAAATCTACGTCATCAGGCCTGTAGCGGCATAATGAGTGGATTCAGGTACGATGATTCTACGAGAAATAAGTCCCAGAGAAAAAGAAACATCATAAGATATCACTAATACACGGAATGTAAACTTGGCTACACATGAAGTGAATAACAAAACAGAACAGGGCCTCAAATTTAGAAAACCAACTTATGCTTGCTTATGGGGAAAGGTGAGTTGGGGTGCTGCATAAAACCAGAGATTGAAATTAGCACAGATACCATTCCATAAGCCTAATATATAATAGACAAGACCTACTCCTTGCTCAACGAAATGGACTCAACATCCCATATTCATCGCCTGGGAAGATACCTGACAAGTAAGAATCTTAAAACCCATGGATTTATATGTCTTCCTAAGGAAAGCAAGCGTGTGTACAGTGGCCTAAATGCAGCAGTGATAATCCGATAAATCCAATTATCAAAATAAATTTCCAAACCAAAACACAATGACAGTGAAATAGAGAGCCATTCTTAAATAATTCATTCAGGGCTTGTGATGCAACCTGGATTTACCACATCTACACACAGAGCTGGTTGAGACATAAGGCTGGCCACTTCGGGCTGATAGCATTGGTGAGGTTCGGTGAGCAAACGCAGACCATTTGAAGTCATACTGCATGGTACCCATTCCATGGGTCCCAACTCTACAGGTTTAAGGGATTTTTCCTTCAGCTAAAACATGCATGGGAAACCCAGAGTATGGTCCACCGTGTGATTGGGAATCGTTCTCAAATGCAACTCAGTTTTCGGACCCTGGTACTCGGGTTCACCATTCCAGGCGCTTTACTAGCACTCTACCCACTTGGAGAGTCAGTGCCTTTAAACTCCTGTTTGGTACAGTTTGCAATTTCTGCGCAAGATGAACAGGAATAGGGAGAACCAATGAGAGACTAGCTGTAGGTGTCTGCACGGGCAAATGGAACGCTCATTTCCCACCAGGAAGAGGAATTAAACCAAGGCTCAGCGTGCCCTGCCGGAAACAGATTAGGGCCTGAAGCAATCCTGCGGTTTTGCGGGCAGCTCACAAGAAAGCGAGATGAAGAAAGGAGCTCAGGGGCACTGTAATTCACAAACCTGCAGAGTTATGAATGACAGCTATCGTTCAAAAATGTATTGAAGTAAGTCTTCGAAAAGGACTTGAAAGCGGGGCAGAATTTCAGGAAAACGATTTCAGGGGGTAGACTGGAATTGCACTTAAAGCATAGGCAAAGAGGCAGAATGTCGAGAATGATGCACTTGGCCAAAAACGGCGTATGCGTTTTTTCCTGAATATGTTGAGGAAAAAACTAATACGCCCTTTTTGGCCAACCAAGCAAGCATGTCAAGGAAATCTGCACTACAATGAAGTCTCACTGCCCCCCACTCAAAAGGGCCATCTGAAAAAAGTGTAAAATCCAGAAAGGCAGCACAGGTCATGGAGAATAGGGAGCATTGTTATGCTGATGGGTGGGATGTAAATTGCCAACAGCCACTCTGGAGAAGTGTATGGTGTTTCCTGAAACACGTAGGAAACAAAGCAACACAGCTTATGTCACTTCCACTTTTGGTCCTATAGCTTAGGGAAATTAAAATCAAAAACACACAGCCACCCCGATGTTTGGGACGGCTCTTTTTACAAGAACTTCGTCTACGGTAGAAGTTAAATATACGAGAAAGCGAAAAATGGATAAAGAAGTTGTGGTACGTACGTAAAATGTAATATCACTCAGCAATGAAATCTACATCATCAGGCCTGTAGCTGCATAATGAGTGGATTCAGGTACAATGATTCTACGAGAAATAAGTCACACAGAAAAAGAAACATCATAAGATATCCCTAATACACAGAATGTAAACTTGGCTACATGTGAACTGTATTACAATACAGAACAGGGTCTCAAATTGAAAAAAACAACTTATGCTTGCTTAAGGGGAAAGTTGAGTTGGGGTGCTGCATAAAACCAGAGATTGATATTAGCACAGATACCGTTCCATAAGCCAAATATATAGTAGACAAGACCTACTCCTTGCTCAACGAAATGGACTCAACACCCCATATTCAACGCCTGGGAAGATACCTGACAAGTAAGAATCTTAAAACCCATGGATTTATATGTCTCAATAAGGAAATCAAGCGTGTGTACAGCGGCCTAAACGCAGCAGTGAAAATCCAATAAATCCCATTATCAAAATAAATTTCAAAAAGGAAACACAATGACAGTGAAATAGAGAGCCATTCTTAAATAATTCATTCAGGGCTTGTGATGCAACCTGGATTTACCACATCTACACTCAGAGCTGGGTGAGACATAAGGCCGGACACTTCGGGCTGATAGCATTGGTAGGTTCGGTGAGCAAACGCAGACCATTTGAAGTCATACTGCATGGTACCCATTCCATGGGTCCCAACTCTCCAGGTTTAAGGGATTCTTCCTTCAGCTAAAACATGCATGGGAAACCCAGAGTATGGTCCACCGTGTGATTGGGAAATGTTTTAAAATGCATCTCAGGTTTCGAACCCTGGTACTCGGGTTCACCTTTCCAGACGCTTTACTAACACTCTCCCCACTTGGAGAGTCAGTGCCTTTAACCTCCTGTTTGGCACAGTTTGCAATTTCTGCGCAAGATGAACAGGAATAGGTAGAACCAATAAGACACTAGCTGTAGGTGTCTGCACGGGCAAATGGAACGCTCATTTCCCACCAGGAAGAGAAATTAAGCAAAGGCTCAGCGTGCCCTGCCAGAAAGAGATTACGGCCTGAAGGAATCCTGCAGTTTTGCGGCCAGTTCACAAGAAAGCGAGTTGAAGAAAGGAGCTCAGGGGCACTGTAATTCACAAACCTGCAGAGTTATGAATGACAACTATCGTCCAAAAATGTATTGAAATAAGTCTTCGAAGAGGACTTGAAAGCGGGGCAGAATTTCAGGAAATCGCTTTCAGGGGGTAGACTGGAATTGCACTTAAAGCATAGGAAAAGAGGCAGAATGTCGACAATGATGCACTTGGCCAAAAAGTGAATATATTCAGCAAAAAACGCATACGCCCTTTTTGGCCAACCAAGCAATCCTGTTAAAGAAATCTGCACTACAATGAAGTCTCACTCCCCCCTGGTCAGAAGGGCCATCTGAAAAAAGTGTAAATTCCAGAAAGGCAGGACAGGTCATGGAGTACAGGGAGCCTGGTTATGCTGATGGGCGGGATGTAAATTGCCAACAGCCACTCTGGAGAAGTGTATGGTGTTTCCTGAAACACTTAGGAAACAAAGCAACACAGCCTATGGCACTTCCACTTATGGTCCTATAGCTTAGGGAAATTAAAATCAAAAACACACACCCACCCCAAAGTTTGGCATGGCTCTGTTTACAAGAACCTCGTCTACGGTACAAGTTAAATATCCGAGAAAGCATAAAATGGATAAAGAAGTGGTGGTACGCACGTACAATAGAATGTCACTCAGCAATGAAATCTACGTCATCAGACCCGTAGCGGCATAATGACTGGATTCAGGTACGATGATTCTACGAGAAATAAGTCACACAGAAAAAGAAACATCATAAGATATCACTAATACACGGAATGTAAACTTGGCTACCCATGAACTGAATTACAAAACAGAACAGGGTCTCAAATTAAGAAAACCAACTTATGCTTGCTTAAGGGGAAAGGTGACTTGGGGTGCTGCATAAAACCAGAGATTGAAATTAGCACAGATACCATTCCATAAGCCAAATATATAATAGACAAACCTACTCCTTGCTCAACGAAATGGACTCAACACCCCATATTCAACGCCTGGGAAGATACCTGACAAGTAAGAATCTTAAAACCCATGGATTTATATGTCCTCATAAGGAAATCAAGCGTGTGTACAGCAGCCTAAACGCAGAAGTGAAAATCCGATAAATACCATTATCATAATAAATTTCAAAAACAAAACACAATGACAGTGAAATAGAGAGCCATTCTTAAATAATTGATTCAGGACTTCTGATGCACCTGGATTTACCACATCTACACCCCGAGCTGGGTGAGACATAAGGCCGGACACTTCAGGCTGATAGCATTGGTGAGGTTCGGTGAGCAAACGCAGACCCTTTGAAGTCATACTGCATGGTGCCCATTCCCTGGGTCCCAACTCTCCAGGTTTAAGGGATTCTTCCTTCAGCTAAAACATGCATGGGAAACCCAGAGTATGGTCCACCGTGTGATTGGGAAACGTTTTCAAATGCATCTCAGTTTTCGAACCCTGGTACTCGGGTTCACCATTCCAGACGCTTTACTAACACTCTCCCCACTTGGAGAGTCAGTGCCTTTAACCTCCTGTTTGGCACAGTTTGCAATTTCTGCGCAAGATGAACAGGAATAGGGAGAACCAATGAGAGACTAGCTGTCGGTGTCTGCACGGGCAAATGGAACGCTCATTTCCAACCAGGAATAGGAATTAACCAAAGGCTCAGCGTGCCCTGCCGGAAACAGATTAGGGCCTGAAGCAATCCTGCGGTTTTGCGGCCAGCTCACGAGAAAGCGAGTTGAAGAAAGGAGCTCAGGGGCACTGTAATTCACAAACCTGCAGAGTTATGAATGACAGCTATCGTCCAAAAATGTACTGAAGTAAGTCTTCGAAGAGGACTTGAAAGCGGGGCAGAATTTCAGGAAAACGATTTCAGGGGGTAGACTGGAATTGCAGTTAAAGCATAGGAAAAGAGGCAGAATGTCGACAATGATGCACTTGGCCAAAAAGGGCGTATGCGTATTTTCCTGAATATATTCAAGAAAAAACGCATAGGCACTTTTTGGCCAAACAAGCAAGCCTGTAAAGGAAATCTGCACTACAATGAAGACTCACTGCCCCCCGGTCAAAAGGGCCATCTGAAAAAAGTGTAAAATCCAGAAAGGCAGGACAGGTCATAGAGAACAGGGAGCCTTGTTATGCTGATGGGCGGTATGTAAATTGCCAACAGCCACTCTGGAGAAGAGTATGGTGTTTCCTGAAACACCTAAGAAACAAAGCAACGGAGACTATGGCACTTCCACTTATGGTCTTATAGATCACGGAAATTAAAATAAAAAACAGACAGCCACCCCAAATTTTGGGACGGCTCTGTTGACAAGAACCTCATCGACGGCACAAGTTAAATATCCCAGAAAGCGAAAAATGGATAAAGATGTTGTGGTACGTACGTATAATGGAATATCACTCAGCAATGATACATATGTCATCAGGCCCGTAGCAGCATAATGAGTGGATTCACGTACGATGATTCTAAGTGAAATAAGTCACACAGGAAAAGAAACATCATACGATATCACTAATACACGGAATGTAAACTTGGCTACACATGAACTGAATTACAAAACAGAACAGGGTCTCAAATTTAGAAAACCGACTTATGCATGCTTAAGGGGCAAGTTGAGTTTGGGTGCTGCATAAAACCAGAGATTGAAATTACCACAGATACCTTTCCATAAGCCAAATATGTAACAGACAAGACCTACACCTTTCTCAATGAAATGGCCTCGACACCCCATATTCAACGCCTAGGAGTATACCTGACTAGTAAGAATCTTAAAACCTATGGATTTATATGTCTACATAAGAGATTAAAGTGTGTGTACAGCGGAATAAATGTAGCAGTGAAAATCAGCTAAATTCCATTATAAAAATAAATTTCAAGAACAAAAGACTATGACAGGGAAATAGAGAGCAATTCTTCAATAATTCATTCAGGGCTTGTGATGCAACCTGGATTTACCACCTCTACACGCAGAGCTGGGTGAGACATAAGGCTGGACACTTGGGCCTGATTGGACTGCTGAGGTTCGGTGAGCAAATGCAGACCATTTGAAGTCATACTGTATGCTACCCATTCCATGGTCCCAACTCTCCAAGTTTAAGGGATTCGTCCTTCAGTATAAACATGCATGGGGAACCCAGAGTATGGTCCACTGTGTGATCGGAAAACGTTTTTAAATGCATCTCAGTTTTCGTACCCTGGTCCTCGGGTTCCCCATTCCAGATGCTTTACTACACTCTCCCCACTTGGAGAGTCAGTGCCTTTAACCTCCTGTTTGGCACAGTTTGCAATTTCTGTGCATGATGAACAGGAATAGGGAGAACCAATGAGAGACTAGCTGTAGGTGTCTGCACGGGCAAATTTAACTCTCATTTCCCACCAGGAAGAGGAATTAACCAAAAGCTCAGTGTGCCATGCCAGAACCAGATTAGGGTCTGAAACAGTCCTGCGGTTTTGCGGCCAGCTCACATGAAAGCAAGTTGAAGGAAGGGGCTCAGGGGCACTGTAATTCACGAACTTGCAGAGTTATAAGTGAAAGCTATCATCGAAAAATATATTGAAGTAAGGCTGCGAAGAAGACTTGAAATCTTGGCAGAATTGCAGGAATCCGATTTCAGGAGTTAGACAGGAATTGCTCTTTAAGCATAGGAAAAGAGACAGAGCTTCAACAATGATGTATTTGGACAGAAAGGGCATATGTGTTTTTTCCAGAGCCCTCATTAACAAGGGGAGGAGGCTCTCAGCACCCTTTAGTGGGCAACAGAGGGCCCACGTCACCGAGGCGAATTTTGCCATCCAGGCAGGAGTGACCTCACACCAGAGGGCCCACCTCACAGAAGGGTGAGGTACCCAGCCAGGATCAGTCTCTCACCAGAGGGCCCACATCACCAAGGGAATGGGAACCAGGCAGGAGTGTCCTCACACCAGTGGGGCCACATCATCGAAAGTTGAGGAACCCAGCACATGTAGCCTCAAACCAGAGGACCCACATCACTAACGGTCTCGGAGTGAGGCAGGCAAGATTAGCCTCAAAACACAGGGTCCATGGAATAAAAAAGGTGAGGAATCCAGCAGTTTAAGCTTCCCAGCAGGCGGCCCAGAGCACCGAGGCTATGGAATCCAGGCCGGAATGAACTCACACCAGAGGGCTCTCATCATGATACTGTGAGCAACACAGCCATTGGGACTTCAGAGCAGAAGGCCCACATCTCCATGGGGATGGGAACCAGGCAGGAGTGTTCTTGCACCACTGGTCGACCATCAGAAAATGAGGGGAGACCAGCAGTTAGTGTCTGATGCCACAGGGCCCTCTTCACCTAGGGGAGGAGGCGCCCAGCAGGCTCCAACTGACACGAGAGGGCGTACGTTGACAAGGCGTCGTGTGCCAGCCAGGCAGGAGGGACCTCACAGCAGAGGACCCACCTCACAGAAGGGTGAGGAACCCAATCAGGATCAGACTCTCACCACAGGGCCCACATCACCAAGGGGATGGGAACCAGGAAGGAGTGTCCTCACACCAGGGGGGCCACATCAGCGAAAGGTGAGGAACCCAGCACATGTGGCCTCAAACAAGGGGACACACATCAAGAAGGGGCTGGGAGTGAGGCATGCAGGAGGAGACTCAAAACAGAGGGCCCATAGAATAAAACAGGTGAGGAAACCAGAAGTTGGAACCTCCAAGCAGGCGGCCCAGAGCACCGACGCTATGGGATACAGGCCGGAGTGAACTCACAGCAGAGGGCCCACATCCTGAAACTCTGAGCAACCCAGACGTTGGGACCACAGAGCAGAAGGCCCACATCCCCATGGGGATGGGAACCTGGCAGAAGTCTCATTGCACCAGTGGGCACACATCAGAAAATGTGGGGAGCCCAGCAGTTAGGGCGTGATACAAGAGGGCCCTCATCACCGAGGGGAGGAGGGCCCAGCAGGCTCCAACTGCTACCAGAGGGCCAACGTTGCCAAAACAGGGTGTGCCAGCAGGCAGGACTGACCGCAGAGAACAGGGCCCACCTCACAGAAGTATGAGGAACCCAACAAAGATGAGGCTCTCACCAGTGGGTCCACAACACCAAGTGGATGGGAACCAGGCAGGAGTGTCCTCACACCAGTGGGGCCACATCAGCGAAAATTGAGGAGCCCAGCACACTTGGCCTCAAACCAGAGGACACACATCACCAAGGGGCTGGGAGTGAGGCAGGCAGGAGTAGCCTCGAAACAGAGGGCCCATAGAATAAAAAAGGTGAGGAACCCCGCAGTTGGAACATCCCAGCAGGCGGCAAGAAACAGCGAGGCTATGGGATCACGGCCAGTGTGAACTCACAAAAGAGGGCACTCATCATGAAACTGTGAACAACCCAGCCGTTGTGTCCACAGAGCAGAAGGCCCACATTCCCATGGGGTGGGGAACCTGGCAGGAGTTTACTCGCACCACAGGGCACACATCAGAAAACTTTGGGAGACCAGGAGATAGGGCCTGACGCCAGAGGACCCTCATTTCCAAAGGGAGGAAACTCCCAGCAGGCACCAAATCCCAACTGAGGGTCCACGTCACCAATGTGACGTGTGCCAGCCAGGCAGGAGTGACCTCACAGCAGAGGGCATACGTCACAGAAGGGTGAGGAACCCAGCCAGGATAAGACTCTCACCAGAGGGCCCACATCACCAAGGGGATCGGAACCTGGCAGAAGTATCCTCACACCAGTGTGGCCAAATCATAGAAAGGTGAGGAACCCAGAACATGTGGACTAAACCAGAGGAACCACATCTCCAAGGTACTCGGAGTGAGGCAGGCAAGATTAGACTAACAACACAGGGCCGGGCCGATAGATTAAAAAATGTGAGGAATCCCACAGTTGGAACCTCTCAGCAGGTGGCAGGGAACAGGAGGCTATGGGATCCCGGCCGGTGTGAACTCACAACAGAGAGCCCTCATCACGAAACTGTGAACAACCCAGCGGTTGGGACCAAAGAGCAGAAGGCCCACATTCCCATTGGGTTGGGAACCTGGCAGGAGTGTACTCCCACCAGTGGGCACACATCAGAAAAGTATGGGAGCCCAGGAGTTAGGGCCTGACGCCAGAGGGCCCTCATTACTGAGGGGAGGAGACCCCCAGCAGGCACCAACTCCCAACTGAGGGCCCGCGTTGCCAAGGTGACGTGCGCCAGCCAGGCAGGAGTGACCTCACAGCAGAGGGCTTACGTCACAGAAGGGTGAGGTACCCAGCCAGGATAAGACTCTCACCAGAGTGCCCACATCACCAAGGGGATCGGAACCAGGCAGAAGTATCCTCACACCAGTGTGGCCAAATAATGGAAAGGTGAGGAACCCAGAACATGTGGCCTAAACCAGAGGAACCACATCTCCAAGGGGCTCGGAGTGAGGCAGGCAGGACTAGCCTAACAACACAGGGCCCATAGATTAAAAAATGTGAGGAATCCAGCAGTTGGTACCTCCCAGCAGGCGGCCCAGAGCACAGAGTCTATGGGATCCAGGCCGAAGTGAACTCACAGCAGAGGACCCACATCATGAAACTGTGAGCAACCCAGCCGTTGGGACCTCAGAACAGAAGGCCCATATCCCCATGGGGATGGGAACCTGGCAGGAGTGTCCTCGCACCACTTAGTACGTATTACAAAATGTGGGTACCCAGCAGTTAGGGCCTGACGCCAAGGGGCCCTCATCAATGAGGGGAGGAGGCTCCCAGCATGCTCCAACTGCCACCAGAGGGCCGACGTCGACAAGGCGGGGTGTGCGAGCCAGGCAGGAGTGACCTCAGAGCAGAGGGCCAAGCTCACGGAAGTGTGAGGAGCCCAACGAGGATGAGACTATCACCAGAGGGCACACATCACCAAGGGGATGCGAAACAGGCAGGAGTGTTCTGAGACCAGTGGGGCCACATCATTGAAAGGTGAGGAACCCAGCACATGTGGCCTCGAACCAGAAGACCCACATCAAAATGGGGCTCAGAGTGAGGCAGGCAGGAGGAGCCTCAAAACAGAGGACCCATAGAATAAAAAAGGTGAGGAATCCCGCAGTTGGAAACTCCTAGCATGCCGCAAGGAGCAGCGAGGCTATGGGATCCCGGCTGTTGTGAACTCACAACAGAGGGACCTCATCATGAAACTGTGAACAACACAGCTGTTGAAACCACAGAACAGAAGGCCCATATTCCCATGGGGTTGGGAACCTGGCAGGAGTGTACTCGAACCACAGGGCGCATATCAGAAAAAATTGGGAGCCCAGGAGTTAGGGTCTGACACCAGACGGCCCTAATTACCGAGGGGAGCAGACTCCTAGAAGGCACCAACTCCCACCTGAGGGCCTACGTCTCCAAGGTGATGTGCGTTAGCCAGGCAGGAGTGAACTCACAGCAGAGGGCCTACGTCACAGAAGGGGGAGGAACCCAGCCAGGATAAGACTCTCACCAGAGCGCCCACATCACCAAGGGGATCAGAACCAGGCAGGAGTGGCCTCACACCAGTGTGGCCAAATCGTAGAAAAGTGAGGAACCCAGAACATATGGCCTAAACCAGAGGACCCACATCAACAAGGGGCTCAGAGTGAGGCAGGCAGGAGGTGTCTCAAACCGAGGGCCCATAAAATAAAAAAGGTGAGGTAACCCGCAGTTGGAACCTCCCAGCAGGCGGAAAGGAGCAGCGAGGCTATGGGATCCCGGCCGCTGTGAACTCACAAGAGAGGGCCCTCATCACGAAACTGTGAACAACCCAGCGGTTGGGACCACAGAGCAGGAGGCCCACATTCCCATGGGGTTGGGAACCTGGCAGGAGTGTACTCCCACCAGAGGGCACACATCAGAAAAGTATGGGAGCCCGGGAGTTAGGGCCTGACGCCAGAGGGCACTCATTACCGCGGGGAGGAGACTCCAAGCAGGCACCAACTCCCAACTGAGGGCCCACGTCGCCAAGGTGACGTGCGCCAGCCAGGCAGGAGTGACCTCACAGCAGAGGGCCTACATCACAGAAGGGTGAGGTACCCAGCCAGGATAAGAGTCTCACCAGAGGACCCACATCACCAAGGGAATCGGATCCAGGCAGGAGTGGCCTCATTCCAGTGTGGCCAAATCATAGAAAGGTGAGGAACCCAGAACATGTGGCCTAAACCAGAGGACCCACATCTCCAAGGGGCTCGGAGTGAGGCAGGCAGGACTAGCCTCACAACGCAGGGCCCATAGAATAAAAAATGTGAGGAATCCAGCAGTTGGTACCTCCCAGCAGGCGGCCCAGAGCACAGAGTCTATGGGATCCAGGCAGAAGTGAACTCACAGCAGAGGGCCCACATCATGAAACTGTGAGCAACCCAGCCGTTGGCACCTCAGAACAGAAGGCCCAAATCCACATGGGGATGGGAACCTGGCAGGAGTGTCATCGCACCAGTGGCCTCACATCAGAAAATGTGGGGAGCCCAGCAGTTAGGACCTGACGCCAGAGGGCCCTCATCACTGACGGGAGGAGGCTCCCAGCATGCTCCAGCTGCAACCAGAGGGCCCATGTGGCCAAGGCGACGTGTGCCAGCCAGGCAGGAGTAACCTCACAGCAGAGGGCCCACCTCCCAGAAGTGTGAGGAATCAAGCCAGGATCAGACTCTCACCAGAGGGCCCACATCACCAAGGGGATGCGACCCAGGCAGGAGTGTGCTCACCCCAGTGGGGCCACAACATTGAAAGGAGAGGAACCGAGAATATGTCGCCTCGAACCAGAAGACCCTCATCAAAAAGGGGCTCGGAGTGAGGCAGGGAGGCAGTATCTCACAACACAGTGCACATAGAAAAAAAAGGTGAGGAATCCAGCAGTTGGAAGCTCCAAGCAGTTGTCCCAGGGCACCGAGGCTATGGGATCCATGCCGGAGTGAACTCACAGCAGAGGGCCCACATCCTGACACTGTGAGCAACCCAGCCGTTGTGACCCCAGAGCAGAAGGCCCAAAACCGCATGGGGATGGGATCCTGGCAGGAGTGTCCTCTCACCACTTAGCACGTATCAGAAAATGTGGGTACCCAGCAGTTAGGGCCTGACACCAGAGTGTCTTCATCACGAGAGGAGAAGGCTCCCAACACTCTCCATCTGATGCCAGAGGGCCGACGTCAACAAGGTGGAGTGTGCCAGCCAGGCAGGAGTGACCTCAGGGCAGAGGGCCAAACTTACTGAACTCTGAGGAACCCAACAAGGATGAGACTCTCACCAGAGGGCCCACATCACCAAGGGGATGGGAACCAGGCAGGAGTGTTCTCACTCCAGTGGGACCACATCATTGAAAGGCGAGGAACCCACCACATGTGGCCTCAAACCAGAAGACCCACATCAACAAGAGGCTCAGAGTGAGGCAGGCAGGAAGTGTCTCAAAACAAACGGCCCATAGAAGAGAAAAGGTAAGGAATCCTGCAGTTGGAAGCTCCAAGCAGGTGGCCCAGAGCACCGAGGCTATGGGATGCATGCCGGAGTGAACTCACAGTAGAGGGCTCACATCCTGACACTGTGAGCAGCCCAGCCGTTGGCACCTCAGAACAGAAGGCCCAAATCCGCATGGGGATGGGAACCTGGCAGGAGTGTCATCGCACCAGTGGGCGCACATCAGAAAATGTGGGGAGCCCAGCAGTTAGGGCCTGACGCCAGAGGGCCCTCATCACCGACGGGAGGAGGCTCCCAGCACGCTCCAACTGCAACCACAGGGCCCATGTGGCCAAGGTGTCGTGTGCCAGCCAGGAAGGAGTGACCTCACAGCAGAGGGCCCACCTCCCAGAAGTGTGAGGAATCAAGCCAGGATCAGACTCTCACCAGAGGGCCCACATCCACAAGAGGATGGGAACCAGTCAGGAGTGTCCTCACACCAGTGGGGCCACATACCTAAAAGGTGAGGCAACCGGCACATGTGGCCTCAAACCAGAGGACCTACATCACCAAGGGGCTTGGAGTGAGGCAGGCAGGAGGAGCCTCACAACACAGGGCCCAAAGTATAAAAAAGGTGCGGAATCCAGCAGTTGGAACCTCCCAGCAGTCGGCCCAGAGCACAGAGGCTATGGGATCTAGGCCTGAGTGAACTAACCCCAGAGAACCAACATCACGAAACTGTGAGCAACTCAGGCGTTGGGACCACAGAGCAGAAGGCCCACATCCCCATGGGGATGGGAACCTTACAGGAGTGTCCTGGCATCACTGGGCTCAGTCAGAAAACGTGGGGTGCCCAGCAGTTAGAGCCTGACGCCAGAGGGCCCTCATCACCTAGGAGAGGAGGCTCCCAGCAGGCTCCAACTGCCACCAGATGGCCGACGTCACCAAGGCAATGGGAGCAAGCCAGGCAGGAGTTACCTGACAGAAGAGGGCCCACCTCAAAGAAGGTCACGGACCCAGCAAGGATCAGACTCTCACCAGAGGGCCCACAACACCAAGGGGATGGGAACCAGGCAGGAGTGTCCTCACACCATTCGGGCCACATCATCGAAAGGTGAGGGACCCAACACACGTGGCCTCAAACCAGAGGACACACATCACCAAGGGGCTGGGAGGGAGGCAGGCAGGAGTAGCCTCAAAACAGAGGGCCCATAGAATGAAAAAGGTGAGGAATCCCGCAGTTGGAACCTCCCAGCTGTCGGCAAGTAACAGCGAGGCTATGGGATCCCGGCCGGTGTGAACTCACAAAAGAGGGCCCTCATCATGAAACTGTGAACAACCCAGCCGTTGTGTCCACAGAGCAGAAGGCCCACATTGCCATGGGGTTGGGAACCTGGCAGGAGTGTACTCGCACCACAGGGCACACCTCAGAAAGTTTTGGGAGCCCAGGAGTTAGGGCTTGACGCCAGAGGGCCCTCATTACCGAAGGGAGGAAACTCCCAGCAGGCACCAAATCCCAACTGAGGGCCCACGTCGCCAAGGTGATGTGCGCCAGCCAGGCAGGAGTGACCTCACAGCAGAGGGCATACTTCACAGAAGGGTGAGGAACCCAGCCAGGGTAAGACTCTCACCAGAGGGTCCGCATCACCAAGGGGATCGGAACCAGGCAGAAGTATCCTCACACCAGTGTGGCCAAATAATGGAAAGGTGAGGAACCCAGAACATGTGGCCTAAACCAGAGGAACCACATCTCCAAGGTGCTCGGAGTGAGGCAGGCAGGACTAGCCTAACAACACAGGGCCCATAGATTAAAAAATGTGAGGCATCCAGCAATTGGAACCTCGCAGCAGGCGGCCCAGAGCATGGAGTCTATGGTATCCAGGCTGAAGTGAACTCACAGTAGAGGGCCCATATCATGAAACTGTGAGCAACCCAGCCGTTGGGACCTCAGAGCAGAAGGCCCACATCCCCATGGGGATGGGAACCTGGAAGTCCTATCCTCGCACCACTTAGTACGTATTAGAAAATGTGGGTACCCAGCAGTTAGGGCCTGACATCAAAGGGCCCTCATCACTGAGGGGAGGAGGCTCCGAGCACGCTGCAACTGCCACCAGAGGGCCGACGTCGCCAAGGTGACGTGCGCCAGCCAGGCAGGAGTGACCTCAGAGCAGAGGGCCAAGCTCACGGAAGTGTGAGGAACACAACCAGGATCAGACTCTCACAAGAGGGCCCACATCACCAAGGGGATGTGAACCAGGCAGGAGTGTGCTCACACCAGTGGGACCACATCATTGAAAGGTGAGGAACCGAGCACATGTGGCCTCGAACCAGAAGACCCACATCAAAAATGGGCTCGGAGTGAGTCAGGCAGGAGATGTCTCACAACACAGGGCCCATAGAAGAAAAAAGGTGAGGAATCCAGCAGTTGGAAGATCCAAGCAGGTGGCCCAGGGCACCGAGGCAATGGGATCCATGCCGGAGTGAACTCACAGCAGAGGGCCCACATCCTGACACTGTGAGCAACCCAGCCGCTGGGACCTCAGAACAGAAGGTCCAAATCTGCATGTGGATGGGAACCTGGCAGGAGCGTCATCGCACCAGTAGGGACACATCCCTAAAAGGTGAGGCAAACGGCAAACGTGGTCTCAAACCAGAAGACCTACATCACCAAGGGGCTCGGTGTGAGACAGGCAGGAGGAGCCTCACAACACAGGGCCCAAAGTATAAGAAAGGTGAGGAATCCAGCAGTTGGAACCTCTCAGCAGGCAGCCCAGAGCACAGAGGCTATGGGATCTAGGCCGAGTGAACTAACACCAGAGTGCCAACATAAGGAAACTGTGAGCAACCCAGGTGTTGTGACCACAGAGCAGAAGGCCCACAACCCCATGAGCATTGGAACCTTACAGGAGTGTCCTGGCATCACTGGGCTCACATCAGAAATCATGGGGAGCCCAGCAGTTAGAGCCTGACGCAAGAGGACCCTCATCACCTTGGAGAGGAGGGTACAAGAAGGCTCCAACTGCCACCAGAGGTCCGACGTCACCAAGGCAAAGGGAGCAAGCCAGGCAGGAGGTACCTCACAGCAGAGGGCCCACCTCACAGAAGAGTGAGGAACCCAGCCAGGATCAGACTCTCACCAGAGGGCCCACATCACCAAGGGGATCGGATCCAGGCAGGAGTGGCCTCACACCATTGTGGCCAAATCATAGAAAGGTGAGGAACCTAGAACAGGTGGCCTAAACCAGAGGACCCACATCTCCAAGGGGATCGGAGTGAGGCAGGCAGGAATAACCTCACAACGCAGGGCCCATAGAATAAAAGATGTGAGAAATCCCGCAGTTGGAACCTCCTAGCATGCGACAAGGAGCAGCGAGACTATGGGATCCCGGCCGTTGTGAACACACAACAGAGTGCCCTCATCATGAAACTGTGAACAACACAGCTGTTGAAACCACAGAACAGAAGGCCCATATTCCCACGTGGTTGGGAACCTGGCAGGAGTGTACTCGCACCACAGGGCACACATCAGAAAATTTTGGGAGCCCAGGAGTTAGGGCCTGACGCCAGACTGCCCTAATTACCGAGGGGAGCAGACTCCTAGAAGGCACCAACTCCCACCTGAGGGCCCACGTCTCCAAGGTGATGTGCGTTAGCCAGGCAGGAGTGAACTCACAGCAGTAGGCCTACGTCACAGAAGGGGGAGGAACCCAGCCAGGATAAGACTCTCACCAGAGCGCCCACATCACCAAGGGGATCAGAACCAGGCAGGAGTGGCCTCACACCAGTGTGGCCAAATCGTAGAAAAGTGAGGAACCCAGAACATATGGCCTAAACCAGAGAACCCACATCAACAAGGGGCTCAGAGTGAGGCAGGCAGGAGGTGTCTCAAACAGAGGGCCCATAAAATAAAAAAGGTGAGGTAACCCGCAGTTGGAACCTCCCAGCAGGCGGCAAGGAGCAGCGAGGCTATGGGATCCCGGCCGCTGTGAACTCACAAGAGAGGGCCCTCATCACGAAACTGTGAACAACCCAGCGGTTGGGACCACAGAGAAGAAGGCCCACATTCCCATGGGGTTGGGAACCTGGCAGGAGTGTACTCATACCAGAGGGCACACATCAGAAAAGTATGGGAGCCCGGGAGTTAGGGTCTGACACCAGAGGGCCCTCATTACCGAGGGGAGGAGACTACCAGCAGGCACCAACTCCCAACTGAGGGCCCACGTCGCCAAAGTGACGTGCGCCAGCCAGGCAGGAGTGACCTCACAGCAGAGGGCCTACATCACAGAAAGGTGAGGTACCGAGCCAGGATAAGACTCTCACCAGAGGGCCCACATCACCAAGGGGATCGGATCCATGCAGGAGTGGCCTCACTCCAGTGTGGCGTTTGTACAGCGGCATGAACACGGCAGTGAAAACCCGATAAATCCAATTATGAAAATAAATTACAAAATCAAAACACAATGACATTGAAATAGAGAGCTTTCATTAAATAATTCATTCAGGGCTTGTGATGCAACCTGGATTTACCACATCTACACCCAGAGCTGGGTGAGACATAAGGCTGGACACTTCGGGCTGCTACCATTGGTGAGGTTCGGTGAGCAAACGCAGACCCTTTGAAGTCAAACTGCATGGTACCCATTCCATGGGTCCCAACTCTCAAGCTTTAAGGGATTCTTCATTCAGCTAAAACATGCATGAGAAACCCAGAGTATGGTCCACCGTGTGATTCGGAAACGTTTTCAAAGGCATCTCACTTTTCGAACCCTGGCACTCGGGTTCACCATTCCAGACGCTTTACTAACACTCTCCCCACTTGGAGAGTCAGTGCCTTTAACCTCCTGTTTGGCACAGTTTGCAATTTCTGCGCAAGATGAACAGGAATAGGGAGAACCAATGAGAGACTAGCTGTAGGTGTCTGCACGGGCAAATGGAGCGCTCATTTCCCATCAGGAAGAGGAATTAACCAAAGGCTCAGCGTGCCCTGCCGGAAACAGATTAGGGACTGAAGAAATCCTGCGGTTTTGCGGCCAGCTCACAAGAAAGCGAGTTGAAGAAAGGAGCTCAGGGGCTCTGTAATTCACAAACCTGCAGAGTTATGAATGACAGCTATCGTCTAAAAATGTACTGAAGTAAGTCTTCGAAGAGGACTTGAAAGCGGGGCAGAATTTCAGGAAAACGATTTCGGGGGTAGACTGGAATTGCACTTAAAGCATAGGAAAAGAGGCAGAATGTCGACAATGATGCACTTGGCCAAAAAGGGCGTATGCGTTTTTTCCTGAATATATTCAGGAAAAAACGCATACGCCCTTTTTGGGCAACCAAGCAAGCATGTAAAGAAAATCTGCACTACAATGAAGTCTCACAGCCCCCCAGTCAAAAGAGCCATCTGAAAAAAGTTTAAAATCCAGAAAGGCAGGACAGGTCATGGAGAACAGGGAGCCTTGTTAATGTGATGGGCTGGATGTAAATTGCCAACAGCCACTCTGGAGAAGAATATGGTGTTTCCTGAAAAACGTGGGAAACAAAGCAACACAGCCTATCGCACTTCCACTTATGGTCCTATAGCTTAGGGAAATTAAAATCAAAAACACACAGCCACCCCAATGTTTGCGATGGCTCTGTTTACAAGAACCTCGTCTATGGTACAAGTTAAATATCCGAGAAAGCATAAAATGGATAAAGAAGTTGTGGTACGCATGTACAATGGAATGTCACTCAGCAATGAAATCTACGTCATCAGGCCCGTAGGGGCATAATGAGTGGATTCAGGTACGATGATTCTACGAGAAATAATTCACACAGAAAAAGAAACATCATAAGATATCACAAATACACGGAATGTAAACTTGGCTACACATGAACTGAATTACAAAACAGAACAGGGTCTCAAATTGAGAAAACCAACTTATGCTTGCTTAAGGGGAAAGGTGAGTTGGGGTGCTGCATAAAACCAGAGATTGAAATTAGCACAGATACCGTTCCATAAGCCAAATATATAATAGACAAGACCTACTCCTTGCTCAACGAAATGTACTCAACACCACATATTCAACGCCTGGGAACATACCTGACAAGTAAGAATCTTAAAACCCATGGATTTATATGTCTCTATAAGGAAATCATGCGTGTGTACAGCGGCCTAAACGCAGCAGTGAAAATCCGATAAATCCCATTATCAAAATAAGTTTCAAAAACAAAACACAATGACAGTGAAATAGAGAGCAATTCTTAAATAATTCATTCAGGGCTTGTGATGCAACCTGGATTTACCACATCTACACCCAGAGCTGGTTGAGACATAAGGCTGGACACTTTGGGCTGATAGCATTGGTGAGGTTTGGTGAGCAAACGCAGACCCTTTGAAGTCATACTGCATGGTACCCATTCCATGGGTCCCAACTTTCCAGGTTTAAGGGATTCTTCCTTCAGCTAAAACATGCATGGGAAACCCGGAGTATGTTCCACCGTGTGATTGGGAAACGTTTTCAAATGCATCTCAGGTTTTGTCCCCTGGTACTCGGGTGCACCGTTCCAGACACTTTACTAAAACTCTCCCCACTTGGAAAGTCAGTGCCTTTAACCTCCTGTTTGGCACAGTTTGCAATTTCTGCGCAAGATGAACAGAAATAGGGAGAAGCAATGAGAGACTAGCTGTAGGTGTCTGCACGTGCAAATGGAACGCTCATTTCCCACCAGGAAGAGGAATTAACCAAAGGCTCAGCGTGCCCTGCCGGAACCAGATTAGGGCCTGAAGCAATCCTGCGGTTTTGTGGCCAGCTCACAAGAAAGCGAGTTGAAGAAAGGAGCTCAGGGGCACTGTAATTCACAATACTGCAGAGTTATGAATGACAGCTATCGTCCAAAAATGTATTGAAGTAAGTTTTCGAAGAGGACTTGAAAGTGGGGCAGAATTTCAGGAAAACGATTTCAGGGGGTAGACTGGAATTGCACTTAAAGCATAGGAAAAGAGGCAGAATGTCCACAATGATGCACTTGGCCAAAAAGGGCGTATGCGTTTTTTCCTGAATATACTCAGGAAAAAACGCATACGCACTTTTTGGCCAACCAAGCAAGCGTGTAAATGAAATCTGCTCTACAATGAAGTCTCACTGCCCCCCGGTCAAAAGGGCCATCTGAAAAAAGTGTAAAATCCAGAAAGGCAGAACAGGTCATGGAGAACAGGGAGCCTTGTTATGCTGATGGGCGGGATGTAAATTGCCAACAGCCACTCTGGAGAAGTGTATGGTGTTTCCTGAAACACGTAGGAAACAAAGCAACACAGCCTATGGCTCTTCCACTTAGGTCCTATAGCTTAGGGAAATTAAAATCAAAAACACACAGCCACCCCAAAGTTTGGGACGGCTCTGTTTACAAGAACCTCGTCTACGGTACAAGTTAAATATCCGAGAAAGCAAAAAATGGATAAAGAAGTTGTGGTACGTACGTACAATGGAATATCACTCAGCAATGAGATCTACGTCATCAGGCCCGTAGCGGCATAATGAGTGGATTCAGGTACGACGATTCTACGAGAAATAAGTCACACAGAAAAAGAAACATCATAAGATATCACTAATACACGGAACGTAAACTTGGCTACCCATGAACTGTATTACAAAACAGAACAGGGTCTCAAATTTAGAAAACCAACTTATGCTTGCTTATGGGGAAAGGTGAGTTGGGGTGCTGCATCAAACCAGAGATTGAAATTAGCACAGATACCGTTCCATAAGCCAAATATATAATAGACAAGACCTACTCCTTGCTCAACGAAATGGAATCAACACCCCATATTCAACGCCATGGAATATACCTGACAAGTAAGAATCTTAAGACCCATGGATTTATATGTCTAAATAAGGAAGTCAAGCGTGTGTACAGTGGCCTAAACGCAGCAGTGAAAATCCGATAAATCCCATTATCAAAATAAATTTCAAAAACAAGACACAATGACAGTGAAATAGAGAGCAATTCTTAAATAATTCATTCAGGGCTTGTGATGCAACCTGGATTTACCACATCTACACCCAGAGCTGGTTGAGACATAAGGCTGAACACTTCGGGCTGATAGCATTGGTGATGTTTGGTGATCAAACGCAGACCCTTTGAAGTCATACTGCATGGTACTCATTCCATGGGTCCGAACTCTCCAGGTTTAAGGGATTCTTCCTTCAGCTAAAACATGCATGGGAAACCCGGAGTATGTTCCACCGTGTGATTGGGAAACTTATTCAAATGCATCTCAGGTTTCATCCCCTGGTACTCGGGTGCACCGTTCCAGACACTTTACTAACACTCTCCCCACTTGGAAAGTCAGTGCCTTTAACCTTCTGTTTGGCACAGTTTGCAATTTCTGCGCAAGATGAACAGGAATAGGGAGAACCAATGGAGACTAGCTGTAGGTGTCTGCACGGGCAAATGGAACGCTCATTTCCCACCAGGAAGAGGAATTAACTAAAGGCTCAGCGTGCCCTGCAGGAACCAGATTAGGGCCTGAAGCAATCCTGCGGTTTTGTGGCCAGCTCACAAGATAGCGAGTTGAAGAAAAGAGCCCAGGGGCACTGTAAATCACAAAACTGCAGTGTTATGAATGACAGCTATCGTCCAAAAATGTATTGAAGTAAGTCATCGAAGAGGAATTGAAAGTGGGGCAGAATTTCAGGAAAACGATTTCAGGGGGTAGACTGGAATTGCACTTAAAGCATAGGAAAAGAGGCAGAATGTCCACAATGATGCACTTGGCCAAAAAGTGCGTATGCGTTTTTTCCTGAATATATTCAGGAAAAAATGCATACGCCCTTTTTGGCCAACCAAGCAAGCGTGTAAAGGAAATCTGCACTACATTGAAGTCTCACTGCCCCCCGGTGAAAAGGGCCATCTGAAAAAAGTGTAAAATCCAGAAAGGCAGGACAGGTCATGGAGAACAGGGAGCCTTGTTATGCTGATGGGCGGGATGTAAATTGCCAACAGCCACTCTGGAGAAGTGTATGGTGTTTCCTGAAACACGTAGGAAACAAAGCAACACAGCCTATGGCACTTCCACTTAGGGTCCTATAGCTTAGGGAAATTAAAATCAAAAACACACAGGCACCCCAAAGTTTGGGACGGCTCTGTTTACAATAACCTCGTCTACGGTACAAGTTAAATATCTGAGAAAGCAAAAAATGGATAAAGAAGTTGTGGTACGTACGTACAGTGGAATATCACTCAACAATGAGATCTACGTCATCAGGCCCATAGCGGCATAATGAGTGGATTAACGTACGAGGAGTCTACGAGAAATAAGTCACATAGAAAAAGAAACATCATAAGATATCACTAATACACGGAACGTAAACTTGGCTACACATGAACTGAATTACAAAACAGAACAGGGTCTCAAATTTAGAAAACCAACTTATGCTTGCTTATGGGGAAAGGTGAGTTGGGGTGCTGCATCAAACCAGAGATTGAAATTAGCACAGATACCATTCCATAAGCCAAATATATAATAGACAAGACCTACTGTTGCTCAACGAAATGGACTCAACACCCCATATTCAACGCCTGGGAATATACCTGACAAGTAAGAATCTTAAGACCCATGGATTTATATGTCTCCATAAGGAAGTCAAGCGTGTGTACAGTGGCCTAAACGCAGCAGTGAAAATCCGATAAATCCCATTAACAAAATAAATTTCACAAACAAAACACAATGACATGCAAATGAAGCAAATGACAAAGGATTAATCTCCAAAATTTACAAGCAGCTCATGCAGCTCAATAACAAAAAAACAAACAACCCAATCCAAAAATGGGCAGAAGACCTACATAGACATTTCTCCAAAGAAGATATACAGAATGCCAACAAACACATGAAAGAATGCTCAACATCATTAATCATTAGAGAAATGCAAATCAAAACTACAATGAGATATCATCTCACACCAGTCAGAATGGCCATCATCAAAAAATCTAGAAACAATAAATGCTGGAGAGGGTGTGGAGAAAAGGGAACACTCTTGCACTGCTGGTGGGAATGTGAATTGGTTCAGCCACTATGGAGAACAGTATGGAGGTTCCTTAAAAAACTACAAATAGAATTACCATATGACCCAGCAATCCCACTACTGGGCATATACCCTGGGAAAACCAAAATTCAAACAGAGTCATGTACCAAAATGTTCATTGCAGCTCTATTTACAATAGCCCGGAGATGGAAACAACCTAAGCGCCCATCATCGGATGAATGGATAAAGAAAATGTGGCACATATATACAATGGAATATTACTCAGCCTTAAAAAGAAATGAAATTGAGCTATTTCTAATGAGATGGATAGACCTAGAGTCTGTCATACAGAGTGAAGTAAGTCAGAAAGAAAAAGACAAATACCGTATGCTAACACATATATATGGAATTTAAGGGGAAAACAAATGTCATGAAGAACCTAGGGGTAAGACAGGAATAAAGACGCAGACCTACTGGAGAACGGACTTGAGGATATGGGGAGGGGGAGGGTTGAGCTTTGACAGGGCGAGAGAGAGTCATGGACATATACACACTAACAAACGTAGTAAGGTAGATAGCTAGTGGGAAGCAGCCGCAAGGCACAGGGATATTAGCTTGGTGCTTTGTGACAGCCTGGAGGGGTGGGATAGGGAGAGTGGGAGGGAGGGAGACGCAAGAGGGAAGACATATGGGAACATATGTATATGTATAACTGATTCACTTTGTTATAAAGCAGAAACTAACACACCATTGTAAAGCAATTATACCCCAATAAAGATGTTTAAAAAAAAAACAACACAATGACAGTGAAATAGAGAGCAATTCTTAAATAATTCATTCAGGGCTTGTGATGCAACCTGGATTTACCACATCTACACCCAGAGCTGGTTGAGACATAAGGCTGGACACTTTGGGCTGATAGCATTGGTGAGGTTTGGTGAGCAAACGCAGACCCTTTGAAGTCATACTGCATGGTACCCATTCCATGGGTCCCAACTCTCCAGGTTTAAGGGATTCTTCCTTCAGCTAAAACATGCATGGGAAACCCGGAGTATGTTCCACCGTGTGATTGGGAAACGTTTTCAAATGCATCTCAGGTTTCATCCCCTGGTACTCGGGTGCACCGTTCCAGACACTTTACTAACACTCTCCCCACTTGGAAAGTCAGTGCCTTTAACCTTCTGTTTGGCACAGTTTGCAATTTCTGCGCAAGATGAACAGGAATAGGGAGAACCAATGAGAGACTAGCTGTAAGTGTCTGCACGGGCAAATGGAACGCTCATTTCCCACCAGGAAGAGGAATTAACCAAAGGCTCAGCGTGCCCTGCCGGAACCAGATTAGGGCCTGAAGCAATCCTGCGGTTTTGCGGCCAGCTCACAAGATAGCGAGTTGAAGAAAAGAGCCCAGGGGCACTGTAATTCACAAACCTGCAGAGTTATGAATGACAGCTATCGTCCAAAAATGTATTGAAGTAAGTCTTCGAAGAGGAATTGAAAGTGGGGCAGAATTTCAGGAAAACGATTTCAGGGGGTAGACTGGAATTGCACTTAAAGCATAGGAAAAGAGGCAGAATGTCCACAATGATGCACTTGGCCAAAAAGGGCGTATGCGTTTTTTCCTGAATATATTCAGGAAAAAACGCATACGCCCTTTTTGGCCAACCAAGCAAGCGTGTAAAGGAAATCTGCACTACATTGAAGTCTCACTGCCCCCCGGTCAAAAGGGCCATCTGAAAAAAGTGTAAAATCCAGAAAGGCAGGACAGGTCATGGAGAACAGGGAGCCTTGTTATGCTGATGGGCGGGATGTAAATTGCCAACAGCCACTCTGGAGAAGTGTATGGTGTTTCCTGAAACACGTAGGAAACAAAGCAACACAGCCTATGGCACTTCCACTTAGGGTCCTATAGCTTAGGGAAATTAAAATCAAAAACACACAGGCACCCCAAAGTTTGGGACGGCTCTGTTTACAAGAACCTCGTCTCCGGTACAAGTTATATATCCGAGAAAGCAAAAAATGGATAAAGAAGTTGTGGTACGTACGTACAATTGAATATCACTCAACAATGAGATCTACGTCATCAGGCCCATAGCGGCATAATGAGTGGATTAACGTACGAGGAGTCTACGAGAAATAAGTCACACAGAAAAAGAAACATCATAAGATATCACTAATACACGGAACATAAACTTGGCTACACATGAACTGAATTACAAAACAGAACAGGGTCTCAAATTTAGAAAAACAACTTATGCTTGCTTATGGGGAAAGGTGAGTTGGGGTGCTGCATCAAACCAGAGATTGAAATTAGCACAGATACCGTTCCATAAGCCAAATATATAATAGACAAGACCTACTGTTGCTCAACGAAATGGACTCAACACCCCATATTCAACGCCTGGGAATATACCTGACAAGTAAGAATCTTAAGACCCATGGATTTATATGTCTCCATAAGGAAGTCAAGCGTGTGTACAGTGGCCTAAACGCAGCAGTGAAAATCCGATAAATCCCATTAACAAAATAAATTTCACAAACAAAACACAATGACATGCAAATGAAGCAAATGACAAAGGATTAATCTCCAAAATTTACAAGCAGCTCATGCAGCTCAATAACAAAAAAACAAACAACCCAATCCAAAAATGGGCAGAAGACCTAAATAGACATTTCTCCAAAGAAGATATACAGAATGCCAACAAACACATGAAAGAATGCTCAACATCATTAATCATTAGAGAAATGCAAATCAAAACTACAATGAGATATCATCTCACACCAGTCAGAATGGCCATCATCAAAAAATCTAGAAACAATAAATGCTGGAGAGGGTGTGGAGAAAAGGGAACACTCTTGCACTGCTGGTGGGAATGTGAATTGGTTCAGCCACTATGGAGAACAGTATGGAGGTTACTTAAAAATCTACAAATAGAATTACCATATGACCCAGCAATCCCACTACTGGGCATATACCCTGGGAAAACCAAAATTCAAACAGAGTCATGTACCAAAATGTTCATTGCAGCTCTATTTACAATAGCCCGGAGATGGAAACAACCTAAGCGCCCATCATCAGATGAATGGATAAAGAAAATGTGGCACATATATACAATGGAATATTACTCAGCCTTAAAAAGAAATGAAATTGAGCTATTTGTAATGAGATGGAGAGACCTAGAGTCTGTCATACAGAGTGAAGTAAGTCAGAAAGAAAAAGACAAATACCGTATGCTAACACATATATATGGAATTTAAGGGGAAAAAAATGTCATGAAGAACCTAGGGGTAAGACAGGAATAAAGACACAGACCTACTGGAGAACGGACTTGAGGATATGGGGAGGGGGAGGGTTGAGCTTTGACAGGGCGAGAGAGAGTCATGGACATATACACACTAACAAACATAGTAAGGTAGATAGCTAGTGGGAAGCAGCCGCAAGGCACAGGGATATTAGCTTTGTACTTTGTGACAGCCTGGAGGGGTGGGATAGGGAGAGTGGGAGGGAGGGAGACACAAGAGGGAAGACATATGGGAACATATGTATATGTATAACTGATTCACTTTGTTATAAAGCAGAAACTAACACACCATTGTAAAGCAATTATACCCCAATAAAGATGTTTAAAAAAAAAAAACACAATGACAGTGAAATAGAGAGCAATTCTTAAATAATTCATTCAGGGCTTGTGATGCAACCTGGATTTACCACATCTACACCCAGAGCTGGTTGAGACATAAGGCTGGACACTTTGGGCTGATAGCATTGGTGAGGTTTGGTGAGCAAACGCAGACCCTTTGAAGTCATACTGCATGGTACCCATTCCATGGGTCCCAACTCTCCAGGTTTAAGGGATTCTTCCTTCAGCTAAAACATGCATGGGAAACCCGGAGTATGTTCCACCATGTGATTGGGAAACGTTTTCAAATGCATCTCAGGTTTCATCCCCTGGTACTCGGGTGCACCGTTCCAGACACTTTACTAACACTCTCCCCACTTGGAAAGTCAGTGCCTTTAACCTTCTGTTTGGCACAGTTTGCAATTTCTGCGCAAGATGAACAGGAATAGGGAGAACCAATGAGAGACTAGCTGTAAGTGTCTGCACGGGCAAATGGAACGCTCATTTCCCACCAGGAAGAGGAATTAACCAAAGGCTCAGCGTGCCCTGCCGGAACCAGATTAGGGCCTGAAGCAATCCTGCGGTTTTGCGGCCAGCTCACAAGATAGCGAGTTGAAGAAAAGAGCCCAGGGGCACTGTAATTCACAAACCTGCAGAGTTATGAATGACAGCTATCGTCCAAAAATGTATTGAAGTAAGTCTTCGAAGAGGAATTGAAAGTGGGGCAGAATTTCAGGAAAACGATTTCAGGGGGTAGACTGGAATTGCACTTAAAGCATAGGAAAAGAGGCAGAATGTCCACAATGATGCACTTGGCCAAAAAGGGCGTATGCGTTTTTTCCTGACAGGAAAAAACGCATACGCCCTTTTTGGCCAACCAAGCAAGCGTGTAAAGGAAATCTGCACTACATTGAAGTCTCACTGCCCCCCGGTCAAAAGGGCCATCTGAAAAAAGTGTAAAATCCAGAAAGGCAGGACAGGTCATGGAGAACAGGGAGCCTTGTTATGCTGATGGGCGGGATGTAAATTGCCAACAGCCACTCTGGAGAAGTGTATGGTGTTTCCTGAAACACGTAGGAAACAAAGCAACACAGCCTATGGCACTTCCACTTAGGGTCCTATAGCTTAGGGAAATTAAAATCAAAAACACACAGGCACCCCAAAGTTTGGGACGGCTCTGTTTACAAGAACCTCGTCTACGGTACAAGTTATATATCCGAGAAAGCAAAAAATGGATAAAGAAGTTGTGGTACGTACGTACAATGGAATATCACTCAACAATGAGATCTACGTCATCAGGCCCATAGCGGCATAATGAGTGGATTAACGTACGAGGAGTCTACGAGAAATAAGTCACACAGAAAAAGAAACATCATAAGATATCACTAATACACGGAACATAAACTTGGCTACACATGAACTGAATTACAAAACAGAACAGGGTCTCAAATTTAGAAAAACAACTTATGCTTGCTTATGGGGAAAGGTGAGTTGGGGTGCTGCATAAAACCAGAGATTGAAATTAGCACAGATACCGTTCCATAAGCCAAATATATAATAGACAAGACCTACTGTTGCTCAACGAAATGGACTCAACACCCCATATTCAACGCCTGGGAATATACCTGACAAGTAAGAATCTTAAGACCCATGGATTTATATGTCTCCATAAGGAAGTCAAGCGTGTGTACAGTGGCCTAAACGCAGCAGTGAAAATCCGATAAATCCCATTAACAAAATAAATTTCACAAACAAAACACAATGACATGCAAATGAAGCAAATGACAAAGGATTAATCTCCAAAATTTACAAGCAGCTCATGCAGCTCAATAACAAAAAAACAAACAACCCAATCCAAAAATGGGCAGAAGACCTAAATAGACATTTCTCCAAAGAAGATATACAGAATGCCAGCAAACACATGAAAGAATGCTCAACATCATTAATCATTAGAGAAATGCAAATCAAAACTACAATGAGATATCATCTCACACCAGTCAGAATGGCCATCATCAAAAAATCTAGAAACAATAAATGCTGGAGAGGGTGTGGAGAAAAGGGAACACTCTTGCACTGCTGGTGGGAATGTGAATTGGTTCAGCCACTATGGAGAACAGTATGGAGGTTCCTTAAAAATCTACAAATAGAATTACCATATGACCCAGCAATCACACTACTGGGCATATACCCTGGGAAAACCAAAATTCAAACAGAGTCATGTACCAAAATGTTCATTGCAGCTCTATTTACAATAGCCCGGAGATGGAAACAACCTAAGCGCCCATCACCGGATGAATGGATAAAGAAAATGTGGCACATATATACAATGGAATATTACTCAGCCTTAAAAAGAAATGAAATTGAGCTATTTGTAATGAGATGGATAGACCTAGAGTCTGTCATACAGAGTGAAGTAAGTCAGAAAGAAAAAGACAAATACCGTATGCTAACACATATATATGGAATTTAAGGGGAAAAAAATGTCATGAAGAACCTAGGGGTAAGACAGGAATAAAGACACAGACCTACTGGAGAACGGACTTGAGGATATGGGGAGGGGGAGGGGTGAGCTTTGACAGGGCGAGAGAGAGTCATGGACATATACACACTAACAAACGTAGTAAGGTAGATAGCTAGTGGGAAGCAGCCGCAAGGCACAGGGATATTAGCTTTGTACTTTGTGACAGCCTGGAGGGGTGGGATAGGGAGAGTGGGAGGGAGGGAGACACAAGAGGGAAGACATATGGGAACATATGTATATGTATAACTGATTCACTTTGTTATAAAGCAGAAACTAACACACCATTGTAAAGCAATTATACCCCAATAAAGATGTTTAAAAAAAAAAACACAATGACAGTGAAATAGAGAGCAATTCTTAAATAATTCATTCAGGGCTTTTGATGCAACCTGGATTTACCACATCTACACCCAGAGCTGGTTGAGACATAAGGCTGGACACTTTGGGCTGATAGCATTGGTGAGGTTTGGTGAGCAAACGCAGACCCTTTGAAGTCATACTGCATGGTACCCATTCCATGGGTCCCAACTCTCCAGGTTTAAGGGATTCTTCCTTCAGCTAAAACATGCATGGGAAACCCGGAGTATGTTCCACCATGTGATTGGGAAACGTTTTCAAATGCATCTCAGGTTTCATCCCCTGGTACTCGGGTGCACCGTTGCAGACACTTTACTAACACTCTCCCCACTTGGAAAGTCAGTGCCTTTAACCTTCTGTTTGGCACAGTTTGCAATTTCTGCGCAAGATGAACAGGAATAGGGAGAACCAATGAGAGACTAGCTATAAGTGTCTGCACGGGCAAATGGAACGCTCATTTCCCACCAGGAAGAGGAATTAACCAAAGGCTCAGCGTGCCCTGCCGGAACCAGATTAGGGCCTGAAGCAATCCTGCGGTTTTGCGGCCAGCTCACAAGATAGCGAGTTGAAGAAAAGTGCCCAGGGGCACTGTAATTCACAAACCTGCAGAGTTATGAATGACAGCTATCGTCCAAAAATGTATTGAAGTAAGTCTTCGAAGAGGAATTGAAAGTGGGGCAGAATTTCAGGAAAACGATTTCAGGGGGTAGACTGGAATTGCACTTAAAGCATAGGAAAAGAGGCAGAATGTCCACAATGATGCACTTGGCCAAAAAGGGCGTATGCGTTTTTTCCTGAATATATTCAGGAAAAAACGCATACGCCCTTTTTGGCCAACCAAGCAAGCGTGTAAAGGAAATCTGCACTACATTGAAGTCTCACTGCCCCCCGGTCAAAAGGGCCATCTGAAAAACGTGTAAAATCCAGAAAGGCAGGACAGGTCATGGAGAACAGGGAGCCTTGTTATGCTGATGGGCGGGATGTAAATTGCCAACAGCCACTCTGGAGAAGTGTATGGTGTTTCCTGAAACACGTAGGAAACAAAGCAACACAGCCTATGGCACTTCCACTTATGGTCCTATAGCTTAGGTAAATTAAAATCAAAAACACACAGGCACCCCAAAGTTTGGGACGGCTCTGTTTACAAGAACCTCGTCTACGGTACAAGTTAAATATCCGAGAAAGCAAAAAATGGATAAAGAAGTTGTGGTACGTACGTACAATTGAATATCACTCAACAATGAGATCTACGTCATCAGGCCCGTAGCGGCATAATGAGTGGATTAACGTATGAGGAGTCTACGAGAAATAAGTCACACAGAAAAAGAAACATCATAAGATATCACTAATACACGGAACATAAACTTGGCTACACATGAACTGAATTACAAAACAGAACAGGGTCTCAAATTTAGAAAACCAACTTATGCTTGCTTATGGGGAAAGGTGAGTTGGGGTGCTGCATCAAACCAGAGATTGAAATTAGCACAGATACCGTTCCATAAGCCAAATATATAATAGACAAGACCTACTGTTGCTCAACGAAATGGACTCAACACCCCATATTCAACGCCTGGGAATATACCTGACAAGTAAGAATCTTAAGACCCATGGATTTATATGTCTCCATAAGGAAGTCAAGCGTGTGTACAGTGGCCTAAACGCAGCAGTGAAAATCCGATAAATCCCATTAACAAAATAAATTTCACAAACAAAACACAATGACATGCAAATGAAGCAAATGACAAAGGATTAATCTCCAAAATTTACAAGCAGCTCATGCAGCTCAATAACAAAAAAACAAACAACCCAATCCAAAAATGGGCAGAAGACCTAAATAGACATTTCTCCAAAGAAGATATACAGAATGCCAGCAAACACATGAAAGAATGCTCAACATCATTAATCATTAGAGAAATGCAAATCAAAACTACAATGAGATATCATCTCACACCAGTCAGAATGGCCATCATCAAAAAATCTAGAAACAATAAATGCTGGAGAGGGTGTGGAGAAAAGGGAACACTCTTGCACTGCTGGTGGGAATGTGAATTGGTTCAGCCACTATGGAGAACAGTATGGAGGTTCCTTAAAAAACTACAAATAGAATTACCATATGACCCAGCAATCCCACTACTGGGCATATACCCTGGGAAAACCAAAATTCAAACAGAGTCATGTACCAAAATGTTCATTGCAGCTCTATTTACAATAGCCCGGAGATGGAAACAACCTAAGCGCCCATCATCGGATGAATGGATAAAGAAAATGTGGCACATATATACAATGGAATATTACTCAGCCTTATAAAGAAATGAAATTGAGCTATTTGTAATGAGATGGATAGACCTAGAGTCTGTCATACAGAGTGAAGTAAGTCAGAAAGAAAAAGACAAATACCGTATGCTAACACATATATATGGAATTTAAGGGGAAAAAAAATGTCATGAAGAACCTAGGGGTAAGACAGGAATAAAGACGCAGACCTACTGGAGAACGGACTTGAGGATATGGGGAGGGGGAGGGGTGAGCTTTGACAGGGCGAGAGAGAGTCATGGACATATACACACTAACAAACGTAGTAAGGTAGATAGCTAGTGGGAAGCAGCCGCAAGCACAGGGATATTAGCTTGCTGCTTTGTGAGAGCCTGGAGGGGTGGGATAGGGAGAGTGGGAGGGAGGGAGATGCAAGAGGGAAGACATATGGGAACATATGTATATGTATAACTGATTCACTTTGTTATAAAGCAGAAACTAACACACCATTGTAAAGCAATTATACCCCAATAAAGATGTTTAAAAAAAAAAACACAATGACAGTGAAATAGAGAGCAATTCTTAAATAATTCATTCAGGGCTTGTGATGCAACCTGGATTTACCACATCTACACCCAGAGCTGGTTGAGACATAAGGCTGGACACTTTGGGCTGATAGCATTGGTGAGGTTTGGTGAGCAAACGCAGACCCTTTGAAGTCATACTGCATGGTACCCATTCCATGGGTCCCAACTCTCCAGGTTTAAGGGATTCTTCCTTCAGCTAAAACATACATGGGAAACCCGGAGTATGTTCCACCGTGTGATTGGGAAACGTTTTCAAATGCATCTCAGGTTTCGTCCCCTGGTACTCGGGTGCACCGTTCCAGACACTTTACTAAAACTCTCCCCACTTGGAAAGTCAGTGCCTTTAACCTCCTGTTTGGCACAGTTTGCAATTTCTGTGCAAGATGAACAGGAATAGGGAGAAGCAATGAGAGACTAGCTGTAGGTTTCTGCACGGGCAAATGGAACGCTCATTTCCCACCAGGAAGAGGAATTAACCAAAGGCTCAGCGTGCCCTGCTGGAACCAGATTAGGGCCTGAAGGAATCCTGCGGTTTTGCGGCCAGCTCACAAGATAGCGAGTTGAAGAAAAGAGCCCAGGGGCACTGTAATACACAAAACTGCAGAGTTATGAATGACAGCTATCGTCCAAAAATGTATTGAAGTAAGTCTTCGAAGAGGAATTGAAAGTGGGGCAGAATTTCAGGAAAACGATTTCAGGGGGTAGACTGGAATTGCACTTAAAGCATAGGAAAAGAGGCAGAATGTCCACAATGATGCACTTGGCCAAAAAGTGCGTATGCGTTTCTTCCTGAATATATTCAGGGAAAAATGCATACGCCCTGTTTGGCCAACCAAGCAAGCGTGTAAAGGAAATCTGCACTACATTGAAGTCACACTGCCCCCCGGTCAAAAGGGCATCTGAAAACAGTGTAAAATCCAGAAAGGCAGGACAGGTCATGGAGAACAGGGAGCCTTGTTATGCTGATGGGCGGGATGTAAATTGCCAACAGCCACTCTGGAGAAGTGTATGGTGTTTCCTGAAACACGTAGGAAACAAAGCAACACAGCCTATGGCACTTCCACTTAGGGTCCTATAGCTTAGGGAAATTAAAATCAAAAACACACAGGCACCCCAAAGTTTGGGACGGCTCTGTTTACAAGAACCTCGTCTACGGTACAAGTTAAATATCCGAGAAAGCAAAAAATGGATAAAGAAGTTGTGGTACGTACGTACAATGGAATATCACTCAACAATGAGATCTACGTCATCAGGCCCATAGCGGCATAATGAGTGGATTAACGTACGAGGAGTCTACGAGAAATAAGTCACACAGAAAAAGAAACATCATAAGATATCACTAATACACGGAACGTAAACTTGGCTACACATGAACTGAATTACAAAACAGAACAGGGTCTCAAATTTAGAAAACCAACTTATGCTTGCTTATGGGGAAAGGTGAGTTGGGGTGCTGCATCAAACCAGAGTTTGAAATTAGCACAGATACCGTTCCATAAGCCAAATATATAATAGACAAGACCTACTGTTGCTCAACGAAATGGACTCAACACCCCATATTCAACGCCTGGGAATATACCTGACAAGTAAGAATCTTAAGACCCATGGATTTATATGTCTCCATAAGGAAGTCAAGCGTGTGTACAGTGGCCTAAACGCAGCAGTGAAAATCCGATAAATCCCATTAACAAAATAAATTTCACAAACAAAACACAATGACATGCAAATGAAGCAAATGACAAAGGATTAATCTCCAAAATTTACAAGCAGCTCATGCAGCTCAATAACAAAAAAACAAACAACCCAATCCAAAAATGGGCAGAAGACCTACATAGACATTTCTCCAAAGAAGATATACAGAATGCCAACAAACACATGAAAGAATGCTCAACATCATTAATCATTAGAGAAATGCAAATCAAAACTACAATGAGATATCATCTCACACCAGTCAGAATGGCCATCATCAAAAAATCTAGAAACAATAAATGCTGGAGAGGGTGTGGAGAAAAGGGAACACTCTTGCACTGCTGGTGGGAATGTGAATTGGTTCAGCCACTATGGAGAACAGTATGGAGGTTCCTTAAAAAACTACAAATAGAATTACCATATGACCCAGCAATCCCACTACTAGGCATATACCCTGGGAAAACCAAAATTCAAACAGAGTCATGTACCAAAATGTTCATTGCAGCTCTATTTACAATAGCCCGGAGATGGAAACAACCTAAGCGCCCATCATCGGATGAATGGATAAAGAAAATGTGGCACATATATACAATGGAATATTACTCAGCCTTATAAAGAAATGAAATTGAGCTATTTGTAATGAGATGGATAGACCTAGAGTCTGTCATACAGAGTGAAGTAAGTCAGAAAGAAAAAGACAAATACCGTATGCTAACACATATATATGGAATTTAAGGGGAAAAAAAATGTCATGAAGAACCTAGGGGTAAGACAGGAATAAAGACGCAGACCTACTGGAGAACGGACTTGAGGATATGGGGAGGGGGAGGGTTGAGCTTTGACAGGGCGAGAGAGAGTCATGGACATATACACACTAACAAACGTAGTAAGGTAGATAGCTAGTGGGAAGCAGCCGCAAGGCACAGGGATATTAGCTTGGTGCTTTGTGACAGCCTGGAGGGGTGGGATAGGGAGAGTGGGAGGGAGGGAGACGCAAGAGGGAAGACATATGGGAACATATGTATATGTATAACTGATTCACTTTGTTATAAAGCAGAAACTAACACACCATTGTAAAGCAATTATACCCCAATAAAGATGTTTAAAAAAAAAACAACACAATGACAGTGAAATAGAGAGCAATTCTTAAATAATTCATTCAGGGCTTGTGATGCAACCTGGATTTACCACATCTACACCCAGAGCTGGTTGAGACATAAGGCTGGACACTTTGGGCTGATAGCATTGGTGAGGTTTGGTGAGCAAACGCAGACCCTTTGAAGTCATACTGCATGGTACCCATTCCATGGGTCCCAACTCTCCAGGTTTAAGGGATTCTTCCTTCAGCTAAAACATGCATGGGAAACCCGGAGTATGTTCCACCGTGTGATTGGGAAACGTTTTCAAATGCATCTCAGGTTTCATCCCCTGGTACTCGGGTGCACCGTTCCAGACACTTTACTAACACTCTCCCCACTTGGAAAGTCAGTGCCTTTAACCTTCTGTTTGGCACAGTTTGCAATTTCTGCGCAAGATGAACAGGAATAGGGAGAACCAATGAGAGACTAGCTGTAAGTGTCTGCACGGGCAAATGGAACGCTCATTTCCCACCAGGAAGAGGAATTAACCAAAGGCTCAGCGTGCCCTGCCGGAACCAGATTAGGGCCTGAAGCAATCCTGCGGTTTTGCGGCCAGCTCACAAGATAGCGAGTTGAAGAAAAGAGCCCAGGGGCACTGTAATTCACAAACCTGCAGAGTTATGAATGACAGCTATCGTCCAAAAATGTATTGAAGTAAGTCTTCGAAGAGGAATTGAAAGTGGGGCAGAATTTCAGGAAAACGATTTCAGGGGGTAGACTGGAATTGCACTTAAAGCATAGGAAAAGAGGCAGAATGTCCACAATGATGCACTTGGCCAAAAAGGGCGTATGCGTTTTTTCCTGAATATATTCAGGAAAAAACGCATACGCCCTTTTTGGCCAACCAAGCAAGCGTGTAAAGGAAATCTGCACTACATTGAAGTCTCACTGCCCCCCGGTCAAAAGGGCCATCTGAAAAAAGTGTAAAATCCAGAAAGGCAGGACAGGTCATGGAGAACAGGGAGCCTTGTTATGCTGATGGGCGGGATGTAAATTGCCAACAGCCACTCTGGAGAAGTGTATGGTGTTTCCTGAAACACGTAGGAAACAAAGCAACACAGCCTATGGCACTTCCACTTAGGGTCCTATAGCTTAGGGAAATTAAAATCAAAAACACACAGGCACCCCAAAGTTTGGGACGGCTCTGTTTACAAGAACCTCGTCTCCGGTACAAGTTATATATCCGAGAAAGCAAAAAATGGATAAAGAAGTTGTGGTACGTACGTACAATTGAATATCACTCAACAATGAGATCTACGTCATCAGGCCCATAGCGGCATAATGAGTGGATTAACGTACGAGGAGTCTACGAGAAATAAGTCACACAGAAAAAGAAACATCATAAGATATCACTAATACACGGAACATAAACTTGGCTACACATGAACTGAATTACAAAACAGAACAGGGTCTCAAATTTAGAAAAACAACTTATGCTTGCTTATGGGGAAAGGTGAGTTGGGGTGCTGCATCAAACCAGAGATTGAAATTAGCACAGATACCGTTCCATAAGCCAAATATATAATAGACAAGACCTACTGTTGCTCAACGAAATGGACTCAACACCCCATATTCAACGCCTGGGAATATACCTGACAAGTAAGAATCTTAAGACCCATGGATTTATATGTCTCCATAAGGAAGTCAAGCGTGTGTACAGTGGCCTAAACGCAGCAGTGAAAATCCGATAAATCCCATTAACAAAATAAATTTCACAAACAAAACACAATGACATGCAAATGAAGCAAATGACAAAGGATTAATCTGCAAAATTTACAAGCAGCTCATGCAGCTCAATAACAAAAAAACAAACAACCCAATCCAAAAATGGGCAGAAGACCTAAATAGACATTTCTCCAAAGAAGATATACAGAATGCCAACAAACACATGAAAGAATGCTCAACATCATTAATCATTAGAGAAATGCAAATCAAAACTACAATGAGATATCATCTCACACCAGTCAGAATGGCCATCATCAAAAAATCTAGAAACAATAAATGCTGGAGAGGGTGTGGAGAAAAGGGAACACTCTTGCACTGCTGGTGGGAATGTGAATTGGTTCAGCCACTATGGAGAACAGTATGGAGGTTACTTAAAAATCTACAAATAGAATTACCATATGACCCAGCAATCCCACTACTGGGCATATACCCTGGGAAAACCAAAATTCAAACAGAGTCATGTACCAAAATGTTCATTGCAGCTCTATTTACAATAGCCCGGAGATGGAAACAACCTAAGCGCCCATCATCAGATGAATGGATAAAGAAAATGTGGCACATATATACAATGGAATATTACTCAGCCTTAAAAAGAAATGAAATTGAGCTATTTGTAATGAGATGGAGAGACCTAGAGTCTGTCATACAGAGTGAAGTAAGTCAGAAAGAAAAAGACAAATACCGTATGCTAACACATATATATGGAATTTAAGGGGAAAAAAATGTCATGAAGAACCTAGGGGTAAGACAGGAATAAAGACACAGACCTACTGGAGAACGGACTTGAGGATATGGGGAGGGGGAGGGTTGAGCTTTGACAGGGCGAGAGAGAGTCATGGACATATACACACTAACAAACATAGTAAGGTAGATAGCTAGTGGGAAGCAGCCGCAAGGCACAGGGATATTAGCTTTGTACTTTGTGACAGCCTGGAGGGGTGGGATAGGGAGAGTGGGAGGGAGGGAGACACAAGAGGGAAGACATATGGGAAAATATGTATATGTATAACTGATTCACTTTGTTATAAAGCAGAAACTAACACACCATTGTAAAGCAATTATACCCCAATAAAGATGTTTAAAAAAAAAAAACACAATGACAGTGAAATAGAGAGCAATTCTTAAATAATTCATTCAGGGCTTGTGATGCAACTTGGATTTACCACATCTACACCCAGAGCTGGTTGAGACATAAGGCTGGACACTTTGGGCTGATAGCATTGGTGAGGTTTGGTGAGCAAACGCAGACCCTTTGAAGTCATACTGCATGGTACCCATTCCATGGGTCCCAACTCTCCAGGTTTAAGGGATTCTTCCTTCAGCTAAAACATGCATGGGAAACCCGGAGTATGTTCCACCATGTGATTGGGAAACGTTTTCAAATGCATCTCAGGTTTCATCCCCTGGTACTCGGGTGCACCGTTCCAGACACTTTACTAACACTCTCCCCACTTGGAAAGTCAGTGCCTTTAACCTTCTGTTTGGCACAGTTTGCAATTTCTGCGCAAGATGAACAGGAATAGGGAGAACCAATGAGAGACTAGCTGTAAGTGTCTGCACGGGCAAATGGAACGCTCATTTCCCACCAGGAAGAGGAATTAACCAAAGGCTCAGCCTGCCCTGCCGGAACCAGATTAGGGCCTGAAGCAATCCTGCGGTTTTGCGGCCAGCTCACAAGATAGCGAGTTGAAGAAAAGAGCCCAGGGGCACTGTAATTCACAAACCTGCAGAGTTATGAATGACAGCTATCGTCCAAAAATGTATTGAAGTAAGTCTTCGAAGAGGAATTGAAAGTGGGGCAGAATTTCAGGAAAACGATTTCAGGGGGTAGACTGGAATTGCACTTAAAGCATAGGAAAAGAGGCAGAATGTCCACAATGATGCACTTGGCCAAAAAGGGCGTATGCGTTTTTTCCTGACAGGAAAAAACGCATACGCCCTTTTTGGCCAACCAAGCAAGCGTGTAAAGGAAATCTGCACTACATTGAAGTCTCCCTGCCCCCCGGTCAAAAGGGCCATCTGAAAAAAGTGTAAAATCCAGAAAGGCAGGACAGGTCATGGAGAACAGGGAGCCTTGTTATGCTGATGGGCGGGATGTAAATTGCCAACAGCCACTCTGGAGAAGTGTATGGTGTTTCCTGAAACACGTAGGAAACAAAGCAACACAGCCTATGGCACTTCCACTTAGGGTCCTATAGCTTAGGGAAATTAAAATCAAAAACACACAGGCACCCCAAAGTTTGGGACGGCTCTGTTTACAAGAACCTCGTCTACGGTACAAGTTATATATCCGAGAAAGCAAAAAATGGATAAAGAAGTTGTGGTACGTACGTACAATGGAATATCACTCAACAATGAGATCTACGTCATCAGGCCCATAGCGGCATAATGAGTGGATTAACGTACGAGGAGTCTACGAGAAATAAGTCACACAGAAAAAGAAACATCATAAGATATCACTAATACACGGAACATAAACTTGGCTACACATGAACTGAATTACAAAACAGAACAGGGTCTCAAATTTAGAAAAACAACTTATGCTTGCTTATGGGGAAAGGTGAGTTGGGGTGCTGCATCAAACCAGAGATTGAAATTAGCACAGATACCGTTCCATAAGCCAAATATATAATAGACAAGACCTACTGTTGCTCAACGAAATGGACTCAACACCCCATATTCAACGCCTGGGAATATACCTGACAAGTAAGAATCTTAAGACCCATGGATTTATATGTCTCCATAAGGAAGTCAAGCGTGTGTACAGTGGCCTAAACGCAGCAGTGAAAATCCGATAAATCCCATTAACAAAATAAATTTCACAAACAAAACACAATGACATGCAAATGAAGCAAATGACAAAGGATTAATCTCCAAAATTTACAAGCAGCTCATGCAGCTCAATACCAAAAAATCAAACAACCCAATCCAAAAATGGGCAGAAGACCTAAATAGACATTTCTCCAAAGAAGATATACAGAATGCCAGCAAACACATGAAAGAATGCTCAACATCATTAATCATTAGAGAAATGCAAATCAAAACTACAATGAGATATCATCTCACACCAGTCAGAATGGCCATCATCAAAAAATCTAGAAACAATAAATGCTGGAGAGGGTGTGGAGAAAAGGGAACACTCTTGCACTGCTGGTGGGAATGTGAATTGGTTCAGCCACTATGGAGAACAGTATGGAGGTTCCTTAAAAATCTACAAATAGAATTACCATATGACCCAGCAATCACACTACTGGGCATATACCCTGGGAAAACCAAAATTCAAACAGAGTCATGTACCAAAATGTTCATTGCAGCTCTATTTACAATAGCCCGGAGATGGAAACAACCTAAGCGCCCATCACCGGATGAATGGATAAAGAAAATGTGGCACATATATACAATGGAATATTACTCAGCCTTAAAAAGAAATGAAATTGAGCTATTTGTAATGAGATGGATAGACCTAGAGTCTGTCATACAGAGTGAAGTAAGTCAGAAAGAAAAAGACAAATACCGTATGCTAACATATATATATGGAATTTAAGGGGAAAAAAATGTCATGAAGAACCTAGGGGTAAGACAGGAATAAAGACACAGACCTACTGGAGAACGGACTTGAGGATATGGGGAGGGGGAGGGGTGAGCTTTGACAGGGCGAGAGAGAGTCATGGACATATACACACTAACAAACGTAGTAAGGTAGATAGCTAGTGGGAAGCAGCCGCAAGGCACAGGGATATTAGCTTTGTACTTTGTGACAGCCTGGAGGGGTGGGATAGGGAGAGTGGGAGGGAGGGAGACACAAGAGGGAAGACATATGGGAACATATGTATATGTATAACTGATTCACTTTGTTATAAAGCAGAAACTAACACACCATTGTAAAGCAATTATACCCCAATAAAGATGTTTAAAAAAAAAACAACACAATGACAGTGAAATAGAGAGCAATTCTTAAATAATTCATTCAGGGCTTGTGATGCAACCTGGATTTACCACATCTACACCCAGAGCTGGTTGAGACATAAGGCTGGACACTTTGGGCTGATAGCATTGGTGAGGTTTGGTGAGCAAACGCAGACCCTTTGAAGTCATACTGCATGGTACCCATTCCATGGGTCCCAACTCTCCAGGTTTAAGGGATTCTTCCTTCAGCTAAAACATGCATGGGAAACCCGGAGTATGTTCCACCGTGTGATTGGGAAACGTTTTCAAATGCATCTCAGGTTTCATCCCCTGGTACTCGGGTGCACCGTTGCAGACACTTTACTAACACTCTCCCCACTTGGAAAGTCAGTGCCTTTAACCTTCTGTTTGGCACAGTTTGCAATTTCTGCGCAAGATGAACAGGAATAGGGAGAACCAATGAGAGACTAGCTGTAAGTGTCTGCACGGGCAAATGGAACGCTCATTTCCCACCAGGAAGAGGAATTAACCAAAGGCTCAGCCTGCCCTGCCGGAACCAGATTAGGGCCTGAAGCAATCCTGCGGTTTTGCGGCCAGCTCACAAGATAGCGAGTTGAAGAAAAGAGCCCAGGGGCACTGTAATTCACAAACCTGCAGAGTTATGAATGACAGCTATCGTCCAAAAATGTATTGAAGTAAGTCTTCGAAGAGGAATTGAAAGTGGGGCAGAATTTCAGGAAAACGATTTCAGGGGGTAGACTGGAATTGCACTTAAAGCATAGGAAAAGAGGCAGAATGTCCACAATGATGCACTTGGCCAAAAAGGGCGTATGCGTTTTTTCCTGACAGGAAAAAACGCATACGCCCTTTTTGGCCAACCAAGCAAGCGTGTAAAGGAAATCTGCACTACATTGAAGTCTCCCTGCCCCCCGGTCAAAAGGGCCATCTGAAAAAAGTGTAAAATCCAGAAAGGCAGGACAGGTCATGGAGAACAGGGAGCCTTGTTATGCTGATGGGCGGGATGTAAATTGCCAACAGCCACTCTGGAGAAGTGTATGGTGTTTCCTGAAACACGTAGGAAACAAAGCAACACAGCCTATGGCACTTCCACTTAGGGTCCTATAGCTTAGGGAAATTAAAATCAAAAACACACAGGCACCCCAAAGTTTGGGACGGCTCTGTTTACAAGAACCTCGTCTACGGTACAAGTTATATATCCGAGAAAGCAAAAAATGGATAAAGAAGTTGTGGTACGTACGTACAATGGAATATCACTCAACAATGAGATCTACGTCATCAGGCCCATAGCGGCATAATGAGTGGATTAACGTACGAGGAGTCTACGAGAAATAAGTCACACAGAAAAAGAAACATCATAAGATATCACTAATACACGGAACATAAACTTGGCTACACATGAACTGAATTACAAAACAGAACAGGGTCTCAAATTTAGAAAAACAACTTATGCTTGCTTATGGGGAAAGGTGAGTTGGGGTGCTGCATCAAACCAGAGATTGAAATTAGCACAGATACCGTTCCATAAGCCAAATATATAATAGACAAGACCTACTGTTGCTCAACGAAATGGACTCAACACCCCATATTCAACGCCTGGGAATATACCTGACAAGTAAGAATCTTAAGACCCATGGATTTATATGTCTCCATAAGGAAGTCAAGCGTGTGTACAGTGGCCTAAACGCAGCAGTGAAAATCCGATAAATCCCATTAACAAAATAAATTTCACAAACAAAACACAATGACATGCAAATGAAGCAAATGACAAAGGATTAATCTCCAAAATTTACAAGCAGCTCATGCAGCTCAATAACAAAAAAACAAACAACCCAATCCAAAAATGGGCAGAAGACCTAAATAGACATTTCTCCAAAGAAGATATACAGAATGCCAGCAAACACATGAAAGAATGCTCAACATCATTAATCATTAGAGAAATGCAAATCAAAACTACAATGAGATATCATCTCACACCAGTCAGAATGGCCATCATCAAAAAATCTAGAAACAATAAATGCTGGAGAGGGTGTGGAGAAAAGGGAACACTCTTGCACTGCTGGTGGGAATGTGAATTGGTTCAGCCACTATGGAGAACAGTATGGAGGTTCCTTAAAAATCTACAAATAGAATTACCATATGACCCAGCAATCCCACTACTGGGCATATACCCTGGGAAAACCAAAATTCAAACAGAGTCATGTACCAAAATGTTCATTGCAGCTCTATTTACAATAGCCCGGAGATGGAAACAACCTAAGCGCCCATCACCGGATGAATGGATAAAGAAAATGTGGCACATATATACAATGGAATATTACTCAGCCTTAAAAAGAAATGAAATTGAGCTATTTGTAATGAGATGGATAGACCTAGAGTCTGTCATACAGAGTGAAGTAAGTCAGAAAGAAAAAGACAAATACCGTATGCTAACACATATATATGGAATTTAAGGGGAAAAAAATGTCATGAAGAACCTAGGGGTAAGACAGGAATAAAGACACAGACCTACTGGAGAACGGACTTGAGGATATGGGGAGGGGGAGGGGTGAGCTTTGACAGGGCGAGAGAGAGTCATGGACATATACACACTAACAAACGTAGTAAGGTAGATAGCTAGTGGGAAGCAGCCGCAAGGCACAGGGATATTAGCTTTGTACTTTGTGACAGCCTGGAGGGGTGGGATAGGGAGAGTGGGAGGGAGGGAGACACAAGAGGGAAGACATATGGGAACATATGTATATGTATAACTGATTCACTTTGTTATAAAGCAGAAACTAACACACCATTGTAAAGCAATTATACCCCAATAAAGATGTTTAAAAAAAAAAACACAATGACAGTGAAATAGAGAGCAATTCTTAAATAATTCATTCAGGGCTTTTGATGCAACCTGGATTTACCACATCTACACCCAGAGCTGGTTGAGACATAAGGCTGGACACTTTGGGCTGATAGCATTGGTGAGGTTTGGTGAGCAAACGCAGACCCTTTGAAGTCATACTGCATGGTACCCATTCCATGGGTCCCAACTCTCCAGGTTTAAGGGATTCTTCCTTCAGCTAAAACATGCATGGGAAACCCGGAGTATGTTCCACCATGTGATTGGGAAACGTTTTCAAATGCATCTCAGGTTTCATCCCCTGGTACTCGGGTGCACCGTTGCAGACACTTTACTAACACTCTCCCCACTTGGAAAGTCAGTGCCTTTAACCTTCTGTTTGGCACAGTTTGCAATTTCTGCGCAAGATGAACAGGAATAGGGAGAACCAATGAGAGACGAGCTGTAAGTGTCTGCACGGGCAAATGGAACGCTCATTTCCCACCAGGAAGAGGAATTAACCAAAGGCTCAGCGTGCCCTGCCGGAACCAGATTAGGGCCTGAAGCAATCCTGCGGTTTTGCGGCCAGCTCACAAGATAGCGAGTTGAAGGAAAGAGCCCAGGGGCACTGTAATTCACAAACCTGCAGAGTTATGAATGACAGCTATCGTCCAAAAATGTATTGAAGTAAGTCTTCGAAGAGGAATTGAAAGTGGGGCAGAATTTCAGGAAAACGATTTCAGGGGGTAGACTGGAATTGCACTTAAAGCATAGGAAAAGAGGCAGAATGTCCACAATGATGCACTTGGCCAAAAAGGGCGTATGCGTTTTTTCCTGAATATATTCAGGAAAAAACGCATACGCCCTTTTTGGCCAACCAAGCAAGCGTGTAAAGGAAATCTGCACTACATTGAAGTCTCACTGCCCCCCGGTCAAAAGGGCCATCTGAAAAAAGTGTAAAATCCAGAAAGGCAGGACAGGTCCTGGAGAACAGGGAGCCTTGTTATGCTGATGGGCGGGATGTAAATTGCCAACAGCCACTCTGGAGAAGTGTATGTTGTTTCCTGAAACACGTAGGAAACAAAGCAACACAGCCTATGGCACTTCCACTTAGGGTCCTATAGCTTAGGGAAATTAAAATCAAAAACACACAGGCACCCCAAAGTTTGGGACGGCTCTGTTTACAAGAACCTCGTCTACGGTACAAGTTAAATATCCGAGAAAGCAAAAAATGGATAAAGAAGTTGTGGTACGTACGTACAATGGAATATCACTCAACAATGAGATCTACGTCATCAGGCCCGTAGCGGCATAATGAGTGGATTAACGTACGAGGAGTCTACGAGAAATAAGTCACACAGAAAAAGAAACATCATAAGATATCACTAATACACGGAACATAAACTTGGCTACACATGAACTGAATTACAAAACAGAACAGGGTCTCAAATTTAGAAAACCAACTTATGCTTGCTTATGGGGAAAGGTGAGTTGGGGTGCTGCATCAAACCAGAGATTGAAATTAGCTCAGATACCGTTCCATAAGCCAAATATATAATAGACAAGACCTGCTCCTTGCTCAACGAAATGGAATCAACACCCCATATTCAACGCCTGGGAATATACCTGACAAGTAAGAATCTTAAGACCCATGGATTTATATGTCTAAATAAGGAAGTCAAGCGTGTGTACAGTGGCCTAAAGGCAGCAGTGAAAATCCGATAAATCCCATTAACAAAATAAATTTCACAAACAAAACACAATGACATGCAAATGAAGCAAATGACAAAGGATTAATCTCCAAATTTTACAAGCAGCTCATGCAGCTCAATAACAAAAAAACAAACAACCCAATCCAAAAATGGGCAGAAGACCTAAATAGACATTTCTCCAAAGAAGATATACAGAATGGCAACAAACACATGAAAGAATGCTCAACATCATTAATCATTAGAGAAATGCAAATCAAAACTACAATGAGATATCATCTCACACCAGTCAGAATGGCCATCATCAAAAAATCTAGAAACAATAAATGCTGGAGAGGGTGTGGAGAAAAGGGAACACTCTTGCACTGCTGGTGGGAATGTGAATTGGTTCAGCCACTATGGAGAACAGTATGGAGGTTCCTTAAAAAACTACAAATAGAATTACCATATGACCCAGCAATCCCACTACTGGGCATATACCCTGGGAAAACCAAAATTCAAACAGAGTCATGTACCAAAATGTTCATTGCAGCTCTATTTACAATAGCCCGGAGATGGAAACAACCTAAGCGCCCATCATCGGATGAATGGATAAAGAAAATGTGGCACATATATACAATGGAATATTACTCAGCCTTAAAAAGAAATGAAATTGAGCTATTTGTAATGAGATGGATAGACCTAGAGTCTGTCATACAGAGTGAAGTAAGTCAGAAAGAAAAAGACAAATACCGTATGCTAACACATATATATGGAATTTAAGGGGAAAAAAAATGTCATGAAGAACCTAGGGGTAAGACAGGAATAAAGACGCAGACCTACTGGAGAACGGACTTGAGGATATGGGGAGGGGGAGGGGTGAGCTTTGACAGGGCGAGAGAGAGTCATGGACATATACACACTAACAAACGTAGTAAGGTAGATAGCTAGTGGGAAGCAGCCGCAAGGCACAGGGATATTAGCTTTGTACTTTGTGACAGCCTGGAGGGGTGGGATAGGGAGAGTGGGAGGGAGGGAGACGCAAGAGGGAAGACATATGGGAACATATGTATATGTATAACTGATTCACTTTGTTATAAAGCAGAAACTAACACACCATTGTAAAGCAATTATACCCCAATAAAGATGTTTAAAAAAAAAAAACACAATGACAGTGAAATAGAGAGCAATTCTTAAATAATTCATTCAGGGCTTGTGATGCAACCTGGATTTACCACATCTACACCCAGAGCTGGTTGAGACATAAGGCTGGACACTTTGGGCTGATAGCATTGGTGAGGTTTGGTGAGCAAACGCAGACCCTTTGAAGTCATACTGCATGGTACCCATTCCATGGGTCCCAACTCTCCAGGTTTAAGGGATTCTTCCTTCAGCTAAAACATGCATGGGAAACCCGGAGTATGTTCCACCGTGTGATTGGGAGACGTTTTCAAATGCATCTCAGGTTTCATCCCCTGGTACTCGGGTGCACCGTTCCAGACACTTTACTAACACTCTCCCCACTTGGAAAGTCAGTGCCTTTAACCTTCTGTTTGGCACAGTTTGCAATTTCTGCGCAAGATGAACAGGAATAGGGAGAACCAATGAGAGACTAGCTGTAAGTGTCTGCACGGGCAAATGGAACGCTCATTTCCCACCAGGAAGAGGAATTAACCAAAGGCTCAGCGTGCCCTGCCGGAACCAGATTAGGGCCTGAAGCAATCCTGCGGTTTTGCGGCCAGCTCACAAGATAGCGAGTTGAAGGAAAGAGCCCAGGGGCACTGTAATTCACAAACCTGCAGAGTTATGAATGACAGCTATCGTCCAAAAATGTATTGAAGTAAGTCTTCGAAGAGGAATTGAAAGTGGGGCAGAATTTCAGGAAAACGATTTCAGGGGGTAGACTGGAATTGCACTTAAAGCATAGGAAAAGAGGCAGAATGTCCACAATGATGCACTTGGCCAAAAAGGGCGTATGCGTTTTTTCCTGAATATATTCAGGAAAAAACGCATACGCCCTTTTTGGCCAACCAAGCAAGCGTGTAAAGGAAATCTGCACTACATTGAAGTCTCACTGCCCCCCGGTCAAAAGGGCCATCTGAAAAAAGTGTAAAATCCAGAAAGGCAGGACAGGTCCTGGAGAACAGGGAGCCTTGTTATGCTGATGGGCGGGATGTAAATTGCCAACAGCCACTCTGGAGAAGTGTATGTTGTTTCCTGAAACACGTAGGAAACAAAGCAACACAGCCTATGGCACTTCCACTTAGGGTCCTATAGCTTAGGGAAATTAAAATCAAAAACACACAGGCACCCCAAAGTTTGGGACGGCTCTGTTTACAAGAACCTCGTCTACGGTACAAGTTAAATATCCGAGAAAGCAAAAAATGGATAAAGAAGTTGTGGTACGTACGTACAATGGAATATCACTCAACAATGAGATCTACGTCATCAGGCCCGTAGCGGCATAATGAGTGGATTAACGTACGAGGAGTCTACGAGAAATAAGTCACACAGAAAAAGAAACATCATAAGATATCACTAATACACGGAACATAAACTTGGCTACACATGAACTGAATTACAAAACAGAACAGGGTCTCAAATTTAGAAAACCAACTTATGCTTGCTTATGGGGAAAGGTGAGTTGGGGTGCTGCATCAAACCAGAGATTGAAATTAGCTCAGATACCGTTCCATAAGCCAAATATATAATAGACAAGACCTGCTCCTTGCTCAACGAAATGGAATCAACACCCCATATTCAACGCCTGGGAATATACCTGACAAGTAAGAATCTTAAGACCCATGGATTTATATGTCTAAATAAGGAAGTCAAGCGTGTGTACAGTGGCCTAAAGGCAGCAGTGAAAATCCGATAAATCCCATTAACAAAATAAATTTCACAAACAAAACACAATGACATGCAAATGAAGCAAATGACAAAGGATTAATCTCCAAATTTTACAAGCAGCTCATGCAGCTCAATAACAAAAAAACAAACAACCCAATCCAAAAATGGGCAGAAGACCTAAATAGACATTTCTCCAAAGAAGATATACAGAATGGCAACAAACACATGAAAGAATGCTCAACATCATTAATCATTAGAGAAATGCAAATCAAAACTACAATGAGATATCATCTCACACCAGTCAGAATGGCCATCATCAAAAAATCTAGAAACAATAAATGCTGGAGAGGGTGTGGAGAAAAGGGAACACTCTTGCACTGCTGGTGGGAATGTGAATTGGTTCAGCCACTATGGAGAACAGTATGGAGGTTCCTTAAAAAACTACAAATAGAATTACCATATGACCCAGCAATCCCACTACTGGGCATATACCCTGGGAAAACCAAAATTCAAACAGAGTCATGTACCAAAATGTTCATTGCAGCTCTATTTACAATAGCCCGGAGATGGAAACAACCTAAGCGCCCATCATCGGATGAATGGATAAAGAAAATGTGGCACATATATACAATGGAATATTACTCAGCCTTAAAAAGAAATGAAATTGAGCTATTTGTAATGAGATGGAGAGACCTAGAGTCTGTCATACAGAGTGAAGTAAGTCAGAAAGAAAAAGACAAATACCGTATGCTAACACATATATATGGAATTTAAGGGGAAAAAAAATGTCATGAAGAACCTAGGGGTAAGACAGGAATAAAGACGCAGACCTACTGGAGAACGGACTTGAGGATATGGGGAGGGGGAGGGGTGAGCTTTGACAGGGCGAGAGAGAGTCATGGACATATACACACTAACAAACGTAGTAAGGTAGATAGCTAGTGGGAAGCAGCCGCAAGGCACAGGGATATTAGCTTTGTACTTTGTGACAGCCTGGAGGGGTGGGATAGGGAGAGTGGGAGGGAGGGAGACGCAAGAGGGAAGACATATGGGAACATATGTATATGTATAACTGATTCACTTTGTTATAAAGCAGAAACTAACACACCATTGTAAAGCAATTATACCCCAATAAAGATGTTTAAAAAAAAAAAACACAATGACAGTGAAATAGAGAGCAATTCTTAAATAATTCATTCAGGGCTTGTGATGCAACCTGGATTTACCACATCTACACCCAGAGCTGGTTGAGACATAAGGCTGGACACTTTGGGCTGATAGCATTGGTGAGGTTTGGTGAGCAAACGCAGACCCTTTGAAGTCATACTGCATGGTACCCATTCCATGGGTCCCAACTCTCCAGGTTTAAGGGATTCTTCCTTCAGCTAAAACATGCATGGGAAACCCGGAGTATGTTCCACCGTGTGATTGGGAGACGTTTTCAAATGCATCTCAGGTTTCATCCCCTGGTACTCGGGTGCACCGTTCCAGACACTTTACTAACACTCTCCCCACTTGGAAAGTCAGTGCCTTTAACCTTCTGTTTGGCACAGTTTGCAATTTCTGCGCAAGATGAACAGGAATAGGGAGAACCAATGAGAGACTAGCTGTAAGTGTCTGCACGGGCAAATGGAACGCTCATTTCCCACCAGGAAGAGGAATTAACCAAAGGCTCAGCGTGCCCTGCCGGAACCAGATTAGGGCCTGAAGCAATCCTGCGGTTTTGCGGCCAGCTCACAAGATAGCGAGTTGAAGGAAAGAGCCCAGGGGCACTGTAATTCACAAACCTGCAGAGTTATGAATGACAGCTATCGTCCAAAAATGTATTGAAGTAAGTCTTCGAAGAGGAATTGAAAGTGGGGCAGAATTTCAGGAAAACGATTTCAGGGGGTAGACTGGAATTGCACTTAAAGCATAGGAAAAGAGGCAGAATGTCCACAATGATGCACTTGGCCAAAAAGGGCGTATGCGTTTTTTCCTGAATATATTCAGGAAAAAACGCATACGCCCTTTTTGGCCAACCAAGCAAGCGTGTAAAGGAAATCTGCACTACATTGAAGTCTCACTGCCCCCCGGTCAAAAGGGCCATCTGAAAAAAGTGTAAAATCCAGAAAGGCAGGACAGGTCCTGGAGAACAGGGAGCCTTGTTATGCTGATGGGCGGGATGTAAATTGCCAACAGCCACTCTGGAGAAGTGTATGTTGTTTCCTGAAACACGTAGGAAACAAAGCAACACAGCCTATGGCACTTCCACTTAGGGTCCTATAGCTTAGGGAAATTAAAATCAAAAACACACAGGCACCCCAAAGTTTGGGACGGCTCTGTTTACAAGAACCTCGTCTACGGTACAAGTTAAATATCCGAGAAAGCAAAAAATGGATAAAGAAGTTGTGGTACGTACGTACAATGGAATATCACTCAACAATGAGATCTACGTCATCAGGCCCGTAGCGGCATAATGAGTGGATTAACGTACGAGGAGTCTACGAGAAATAAGTCACACAGAAAAAGAAACATCATAAGATATCACTAATACACGGAACATAAACTTGGCTACACATGAACTGAATTACAAAACAGAACAGGGTCTCAAATTTAGAAAACCAACTTATGCTTGCTTATGGGGAAAGGTGAGTTGGGGTGCTGCATCAAACCAGAGATTGAAATTAGCTCAGATACCGTTCCATAAGCCAAATATATAATAGACAAGACCTGCTCCTTGCTCAACGAAATGGAATCAACACCCCATATTCAACGCCTGGGAATATACCTGACAAGTAAGAATCTTAAGACCCATGGATTTATATGTCTAAATAAGGAAGTCAAGCGTGTGTACAGTGGCCTAAAGGCAGCAGTGAAAATCCGATAAATCCCATTAACAAAATAAATTTCACAAACAAAACACAATGACATGCAAATGAAGCAAATGACAAAGGATTAATCTCCAAATTTTACAAGCAGCTCATGCAGCTCAATAACAAAAAAACAAACAACCCAATCCAAAAATGGGCAGAAGACCTAAATAGACATTTCTCCAAAGAAGATATACAGAATGGCAACAAACACATGAAAGAATGCTCAACATCATTAATCATTAGAGAAATGCAAATCAAAACTACAATGAGATATCATCTCACACCAGTCAGAATGGCCATCATCAAAAAATCTAGAAACAATAAATGCTGGAGAGGGTGTGGAGAAAAGGGAACACTCTTGCACTGCTGGTGGGAATGTGAATTGGTTCAGCCACTATGGAGAACAGTATGGAGGTTCCTTAAAAAACTACAAATAGAATTACCATATGACCCAGCAATCCCACTACTGGGCATATACCCTGGGAAAACCAAAATTCAAACAGAGTCATGTACCAAAATGTTCATTGCAGCTCTATTTACAATAGCCCGGAGATGGAAACAACCTAAGCGCCCATCATCGGATGAATGGATAAAGAAAATGTGGCACATATATACAATGGAATATTACTCAGCCTTAAAAAGAAATGAAATTGAGCTATTTGTAATGAGATGGAGAGACCTAGAGTCTGTCATACAGAGTGAAGTAAGTCAGAAAGAAAAAGACAAATACCGTATGCTAACACATATATATGGAATTTAAGGGGAAAAAAAATGTCATGAAGAACCTAGGGGTAAGACAGGAATAAAGACGCAGACCTACTGGAGAACGGACTTGAGGATATGGGGAGGGGGAGGGGTGAGCTTTGACAGGGCGAGAGAGAGTCATGGACATATACACACTAACAAACGTAGTAAGGTAGATAGCTAGTGGGAAGCAGCCGCAAGGCACAGGGATATTAGCTTTGTACTTTGTGACAGCCTGGAGGGGTGGGATAGGGAGAGTGGGAGGGAGGGAGACGCAAGAGGGAAGACATATGGGAACATATGTATATGTATAACTGATTCACTTTGTTATAAAGCAGAAACTAACACACCATTGTAAAGCAATTATACCCCAATAAAGATGTTTAAAAAAAAAAAACACAATGACAGTGAAATAGAGAGCAATTCTTAAATAATTCATTCAGGGCTTGTGATGCAACCTGGATTTACCACATCTACACCCAGAGCTGGTTGAGACATAAGGCTGGACACTTTGGGCTGATAGCATTGGTGAGGTTTGGTGAGCAAACGCAGACCCTTTGAAGTCATACTGCATGGTACCCATTCCATGGGTCCCAACTCTCCAGGTTTAAGGGATTCTTCCTTCAGCTAAAACATGCATGGGAAACCCGGAGTATGTTCCACCGTGTGATTGGGAGACGTTTTCAAATGCATCTCAGGTTTCATCCCCTGGTACTCGGGTGCACCGTTCCAGACACTTTACTAACACTCTCCCCACTTGGAAAGTCAGTGCCTTTAACCTTCTGTTTGGCACAGTTTGCAATTTCTGCGCAAGATGAACAGGAATAGGGAGAACCAATGAGAGACTAGCTGTAAGTGTCTGCACGGGCAAATGGAACGCTCATTTCCCACCAGGAAGAGGAATTAACCAAAGGCTCAGCGTGCCCTGCCGGAACCAGATTAGGGCCTGAAGCAATCCTGCGGTTTTGCGGCCAGCTCACAAGATAGCGAGTTGAAGGAAAGAGCCCAGGGGCACTGTAATTCACAAACCTGCAGAGTTATGAATGACAGCTATCGTCCAAAAATGTATTGAAGTAAGTCTTCGAAGAGGAATTGAAAGTGGGGCAGAATTTCAGGAAAACGATTTCAGGGGGTAGACTGGAATTGCACTTAAAGCATAGGAAAAGAGGCAGAATGTCCACAATGATGCACTTGGCCAAAAAGGGCGTATGCGTTTTTTCCTGACAGGAAAAAACGCATACGCCCTTTTTGGCCAACCAAGCAAGCGTGTAAAGGAAATCTGCACTACATTGAAGTCTCACTGCCCCCCGGTCAAAAGGGCCATCTGAAAAAAGTGTAAAATCCAGAAAGGCAGGACAGGTCATGGAGAACAGGGAGCCTTGTTATGCTGATGGGCGGGATGTAAATTGCCAACAGCCACTCTGGAGAAGTGTATGGTGTTTCCTGAAACACGTAGGAAACAAAGCAACACAGCCTATGGCACTTCCACTTAGGGTCCTATAGCTTAGGGAAATTAAAATCAAAAACACACAGGCACCCCAAAGTTTGGGACGGCTCTGTTTACAAGAACCTCGTCTACGGTACAAGTTATATATCCGAGAAAGCAAAAAATGGATAAAGAAGTTGTGGTACGTACGTACAATGGAATATCACTCAACAATGAGATCTACGTCATCAGGCCCATAGCGGCATAATGAGTGGATTAACGTACGAGGAGTCTACGAGAAATAAGTCACACAGAAAAAGAAACATCATAAGATATCACTAATACACGGAACATAAACTTGGCTACACATGAACTGAATTACAAAACAGAACAGGGTCTCAAATTTAGAAAAACAACTTATGCTTGCTTATGGGGAAAGGTGAGTTGGGGTGCTGCATCAAACCAGAGATTGAAATTAGCACAGATACCGTTCCATAAGCCAAATATATAATAGACAAGACCTACTGTTGCTCAACGAAATGGACTCAACACCCCATATTCAACGCCTGGGAATATACCTGACAAGTAAGAATCTTAAGACCCATGGATTTATATGTCTCCATAAGGAAGTCAAGCGTGTGTACAGTGGCCTAAACGCAGCAGTGAAAATCCGATAAATCCCATTAACAAAATAAATTTCACAAACAAAACACAATGACATGCAAATGAAGCAAATGACAAAGGATTAATCTCCAAAATTTACAAGCAGCTCATGCAGCTCAATAACAAAAAAACAAACAACCCAATCCAAAAATGGGCAGAAGACCTAAATAGACATTTCTCCAAAGAAGATATACAGAATGCCAGCAAACACATGAAAGAATGCTCAACATCATTAATCATTAGAGAAATGCAAATCAAAACTACAATGAGATATCATCTCACACCAGTCAGAATGGCCATCATCAAAAAATCTAGAAACAATAAATGCTGGAGAGGGTGTGGAGAAAAGGGAACACTCTTGCACTGCTGGTGGGAATGTGAATTGGTTCAGCCACTATGGAGAACAGTATGGAGGTTCCTTAAAAATCTACAAATAGAATTACCATATGACCCAGCAATCACACTACTGGGCATATACCCTGGGAAAACCAAAATTCAAACAGAGTCATGTACCAAAATGTTCATTGCAGCTCTATTTACAATAGCCCGGAGATGGAAACAACCTAAGCGCCCATCACCGGATGAATGGATAAAGAAAATGTGGCACATATATACAATGGAATATTACTCAGCCTTAAAAAGAAATGAAATTGAGCTATTTGTAATGAGATGGATAGACCTAGAGTCTGTCATACAGAGTGAAGTAAGTCAGAAAGAAAAAGACAAATACCGTATGCTAACACATATATATGGAATTTAAGGGGAAAAAAATGTCATGAAGAACCTAGGGGTAAGACAGGAATAAAGACACAGACCTACTGGAGAACGGACTTGAGGATATGGGGAGGGGGAGGGGTGAGCTTTGACAGGGCGAGAGAGAGTCATGGACATATACACACTAACAAACGTAGTAAGGTAGATAGCTAGTGGGAAGCAGCCGCAAGGCACAGGGATATTAGCTTTGTACTTTGTGACAGCCTGGAGGGGTGGGATAGGGAGAGTGGGAGGGAGGGAGACACAAGAGGGAAGACATATGGGAACATATGTATATGTATAACTGATTCACTTTGTTATAAAGCAGAAACTAACACACCATTGTAAAGCAATTATACCCCAATAAAGATGTTTAAAAAAAAAAACACAATGACAGTGAAATAGAGAGCAATTCTTAAATAATTCATTCAGGGCTTTTGATGCAACCTGGATTTACCACATCTACACCCAGAGCTGGTTGAGACATAAGGCTGGACACTTTGGGCTGATAGCATTGGTGAGGTTTGGTGAGCAAACGCAGACCCTTTGAAGTCATACTGCATGGTACCCATTCCATGGGTCCCAACTCTCCAGGTTTAAGGGATTCTTCCTTCAGCTAAAACATGCATGGGAAACCCGGAGTATGTTCCACCATGTGATTGGGAAACGTTTTCAAATGCATCTCAGGTTTCATCCCCTGGTACTCGGGTGCACCGTTGCAGACACTTTACTAACACTCTCCCCACTTGGAAAGTCAGTGCCTTTAACCTTCTGTTTGGCACAGTTTGCAATTTCTGCGCAAGATGAACAGGAATAGGGAGAACCAATGAGAGACTAGCTGTAAGTGTCTGCACGGGCAAATGGAACGCTCATTTCCCACCAGGAAGAGGAATTAACCAAAGGCTCAGCGTGCCCTGCCGGAACCAGATTAGGGCCTGAAGCAATCCTGCGGTTTTGCGGCCAGCTCACAAGATAGCGAGTTGAAGGAAAGAGCCCAGGGGCACTGTAATTCACAAACCTGCAGAGTTATGAATGACAGCTATCGTCCAAAAATGTATTGAAGTAAGTCTTCGAAGAGGAATTGAAAGTGGGGCAGAATTTCAGGAAAACGATTTCAGGGGGTAGACTGGAATTGCACTTAAAGCATAGGAAAAGAGGCAGAATGTCCACAATGATGCACTTGGCCAAAAAGGGCGTATGCGTTTTTTCCTGAATATATTCAGGAAAAAACGCATACGCCCTTTTTGGCCAACCAAGCAAGCGTGTAAAGGAAATCTGCACTACATTGAAGTCTCACTGCCCCCCGGTCAAAAGGGCCATCTGAAAAAAGTGTAAAATCCAGAAAGGCAGGACAGGTCCTGGAGAACAGGGAGCCTTGTTATGCTGATGGGCGGGATGTAAATTGCCAACAGCCACTCTGGAGAAGTGTATGTTGTTTCCTGAAACACGTAGGAAACAAAGCAACACAGCCTATGGCACTTCCACTTAGGGTCCTATAGCTTAGGGAAATTAAAATCAAAAACACACAGGCACCCCAAAGTTTGGGACGGCTCTGTTTACAAGAACCTCGTCTACGGTACAAGTTAAATATCCGAGAAAGCAAAAAATGGATAAAGAAGTTGTGGTACGTACGTACAATGGAATATCACTCAACAATGAGATCTACGTCATCAGGCCCGTAGCGGCATAATGAGTGGATTAACGTACGAGGAGTCTACGAGAAATAAGTCACACAGAAAAAGAAACATCATAAGATATCACTAATACACGGAACATAAACTTGGCTACACATGAACTGAATTACAAAACAGAACAGGGTCTCAAATTTAGAAAACCAACTTATGCTTGCTTATGGGGAAAGGTGAGTTGGGGTGCTGCATCAAACCAGAGATTGAAATTAGCTCAGATACCGTTCCATAAGCCAAATATATAATAGACAAGACCTGCTCCTTGCTCAACGAAATGGAATCAACACCCCATATTCAACGCCTGGGAATATACCTGACAAGTAAGAATCTTAAGACCCATGGATTTATATGTCTAAATAAGGAAGTCAAGCGTGTGTACAGTGGCCTAAAGGCAGCAGTGAAAATCCGATAAATCCCATTAACAAAATAAATTTCACAAACAAAACACAATGACATGCAAATGAAGCAAATGACAAAGGATTAATCTCCAAATTTTACAAGCAGCTCATGCAGCTCAATAACAAAAAAACAAACAACCCAATCCAAAAATGGGCAGAAGACCTAAATAGACATTTCTCCAAAGAAGATATACAGAATGGCAACAAACACATGAAAGAATGCTCAACATCATTAATCATTAGAGAAATGCAAATCAAAACTACAATGAGATATCATCTCACACCAGTCAGAATGGCCATCATCAAAAAATCTAGAAACAATAAATGCTGGAGAGGGTGTGGAGAAAAGGGAACACTCTTGCACTGCTGGTGGGAATGTGAATTGGTTCAGCCACTATGGAGAACAGTATGGAGGTTCCTTAAAAAACTACAAATAGAATTACCATATGACCCAGCAATCCCACTACTGGGCATATACCCTGGGAAAACCAAAATTCAAACAGAGTCATGTACCAAAATGTTCATTGCAGCTCTATTTACAATAGCCCGGAGATGGAAACAACCTAAGCGCCCATCATCGGATGAATGGATAAAGAAAATGTGGCACATATATACAATGGAATATTACTCAGCCTTAAAAAGAAATGAAATTGAGCTATTTGTAATGAGATGGATAGACCTAGAGTCTGTCATACAGAGTGAAGTAAGTCAGAAAGAAAAAGACAAATACCGTATGCTAACACATATATATGGAATTTAAGGGGAAAAAAAATGTCATGAAGAACCTAGGGGTAAGACAGGAATAAAGACGCAGACCTACTGGAGAACGGACTTGAGGATATGGGGAGGGGGAGGGGTGAGCTTTGACAGGGCGAGAGAGAGTCATGGACATATACACACTAACAAACGTAGTAAGGTAGATAGCTAGTGGGAAGCAGCCGCAAGGCACAGGGATATTAGCTTTGTACTTTGTGACAGCCTGGAGGGGTGGGATAGGGAGAGTGGGAGGGAGGGAGACGCAAGAGGGAAGACATATGGGAACATATGTATATGTATAACTGATTCACTTTGTTATAAAGCAGAAACTAACACACCATTGTAAAGCAATTATACCCCAATAAAGATGTTTAAAAAAAAAAAACACAATGACAGTGAAATAGAGAGCAATTCTTAAATAATTCATTCAGGGCTTGTGATGCAACCTGGATTTACCACATCTACACCCAGAGCTGGTTGAGACATAAGGCTGGACACTTTGGGCTGATAGCATTGGTGAGGTTTGGTGAGCAAACGCAGACCCTTTGAAGTCATACTGCATGGTACCCATTCCATGGGTCCCAACTCTCCAGGTTTAAGGGATTCTTCCTTCAGCTAAAACATGCATGGGAAACCCGGAGTATGTTCCACCGTGTGATTGGGAGACGTTTTCAAATGCATCTCAGGTTTCATCCCCTGGTACTCGGGTGCACCGTTCCAGACACTTTACTAACACTCTCCCCACTTGGAAAGTCAGTGCCTTTAACCTTCTGTTTGGCACAGTTTGCAATTTCTGCGCAAGATGAACAGGAATAGGGAGAACCAATGAGAGACTAGCTGTAAGTGTCTGCACGGGCAAATGGAACGCTCATTTCCCACCAGGAAGAGGAATTAACCAAAGGCTCAGCGTGCCCTGCCGGAACCAGATTAGGGCCTGAAGCAATCCTGCGGTTTTGCGGCCAGCTCACAAGATAGCGAGTTGAAGAAAAGAGCCCAGGGGCACTGTAATTCACAAACCTGCAGAGTTATGAATGACAGCTATCGTCCAAAAATGTATTGAAGTAAGTCTTCGAAGAGGAATTGAAAGTGGGGCAGAATTTCAGGAAAACGATTTCAGGGGGTAGACTGGAATTGCACTTAAAGCATAGGAAAAGAGGCAGAATGTCCACAATGATGCACTTGGCCAAAAAGGGCGTATGCGTTTTTTCCTGAATATATTCAGGAAAAAACGCATACGCCCTTTTTGGCCAACCAAGCAAGCGTGTAAAGGAAATCTGCACTACATTGAAGTCTCACTGCCCCCCGGTCAAAAGGGCCATCTGAAAAAAGGATAAAATCCAGAAAGGCAGAACAGGTCATGGAGAACAGGGAGCCTTGTTATGCTGATGGGCGGGATGTAAATTGCTAACAGCCACTCTGGAGAAGTGTATGGTGTTTCCTGAAACACGTAGGAAACAAAGCAACACAGCCTATGGCACTTCCACTTAGGTCCTATAGCTTAGGGAAATTAAAATCAAAAACACACAGCCACCCCAAAGTTTGGGACGGCTCGGTTTACAAGAACCTCGTCTACGGTACAAGTTAAATATCCGAGAAAGCAAAAAATGGATAAAGAAGTTGTGGTACGTATGTACAATGGAATATCACTCAACAATGAGATCTATGTCATCAGGCCCGTAGCGGCATAAAGAGTGGATTCAGGTACGACGATTCTACGAGAAATAAGTCACACAGAAAAAGAAACATCATAAGATATCACTAATACACGGAACGTAAACTTGGCTACACATGAACTGAATTACAAAACAGAACAGGGTCTCAAATTTAGAAAACCAACTTATGCTTGCTTATGGGGAAAGGTGAGTTGGGGTGCTGCATCAAACCAGAGATTGAAATTAGCACAGATACCGTTCCATAAGCCAAATATATAATAGACAAGACCTGCTCCTTGCTCAACGAAATGGAATCAACACCCCATATTCAACGCCTGGGAATATACCTGACAAGTAAGAATCTTAAGACCCATGGATTTATATGTCTAAATACGGAAGTCAAGCGTGTGTACAGTGGCCTAAACGCAGCAGTGAAAATCCGATAAATCCCATTAACAAAATAGATTTCACAAACAAAACACAATGACATGCAAATGAAGCAAATGACAAAGGATTAATCTCCAAATTTTACAAGCAGCTCATGCAGCTCAATAACAAAAAAACAAACAACCCAATCCAAAAATGGGCAGAAGACCTAAATAGACATTTCTCCAAAGAAGATATACAGAATGCCAACAAACACATGAAAGAATGCTCAACATCATTAATCATTAGAGAAATGCAAATCAAAACTACAATGAGATATCATCTCACACCAGTCAGAATGGCCATCATCAAAAAATCTAGAAACAATAAATGCTGGAGAGGGTGTGGAGAAAAGGGAACACTCTTGCACTGCTGGTGGGAATGTGAATTGGTTCAGCCACTATGGAGAACAGTATGGAGGTTCCTTAAAAAACTACAAATAGAATTACCATATGACCCAGCAATCCCACTACTGGGCATATACCCTGGGAAAACCAAAATTCAAACAGAGTCATGTACCAAAATGTTCATTGCAGCTCTATTTACAATAGCCCGGAGATGGAAACAACCTAAGCGCCCATCATCGGATGAATGGATAAAGAAAATGTGGCACATATATACAATGGAATATTACTCAGCCTTAAAAAGAAATGAAATTGAGCTATTTGTAATGAGATGGATAGACCTAGAGTCTGTCATACAGAGTGAAGTAAGTCAGAAAGAAAAAGACAAATACCGTATGCTAACACATATATATGGAATTTAAGGGGAAAAAAAATGTCATGAAGAACCTAGGGGTAAGACAGGAATAAAGACGCAGACCTACTGGAGAACGGACTTGAGGATATGGGGAGGGGGAGGGGTGAGCTTTGACAGGGCGAGAGAGAGTCATGGACATATACACACTAACAAACGTAGTAAGGTAGATAGCTAGTGGGAAGCAGCCGCAAGGCACAGGGATATTAGCTTTGTACTTTGTGACAGCCTGGAGGGGTGGGATAGGGAGAGTGGGAGGGAGGGAGACGCAAGAGGGAAGACATATGGGAACATATGTATATGTATAACTGATTCACTTTGTTATAAAGCAGAAACTAACACACCATTGTAAAGCAATTATACCCCAATAAAGATGTTTAAAAAAAAAAAACACAATGACAGTGAAATAGAGAGCAATTCTTAAATAATTCATTCAGGGCTTGTGATGCAACCTGGATTTACCACATCTACACCCAGAGCTGGTTGAGACATAAGGCTGGACACTTTGGGCTGATAGCATTGGTGAGGTTTGGTGAGCAAACGCAGACCCTTTGAAGTCATACTGCATGGTACCCATTCCATGGGTCCCAACTCTCCAGGTTTAAGGGATTCTTCCTTCAGCTAAAACATGCATGGGAAACCCGGAGTATGTTCCACCGTGTGATTGGGAGACGTTTTCAAATGCATCTCAGGTTTCATCCCCTGGTACTCGGGTGCACCGTTCCAGACACTTTACTAACACTCTCCCCACTTGGAAAGTCAGTGCCTTTAACCTTCTGTTTGGCACAGTTTGCAATTTCTGCGCAAGATGAACAGGAATAGGGAGAACCAATGAGAGACTAGCTGTAAGTGTCTGCACGGGCAAATGGAACGCTCATTTCCCACCAGGAAGAGGAATTAACCAAAGGCTCAGCGTGCCCTGCCGGAACCAGATTAGGGCCTGAAGCAATCCTGCGGTTTTGCGGCCAGCTCACAAGATAGCGAGTTGAAGAAAAGAGCCCAGGGGCACTGTAATTCACAAACCTGCAGAGTTATGAATGACAGCTATCGTCCAAAAATGTATTGAAGTAAGTCTTCGAAGAGGAATTGAAAGTGGGGCAGAATTTCAGGAAAACGATTTCAGGGGGTAGACTGGAATTGCACTTAAAGCATAGGAAAAGAGGCAGAATGTCCACAATGATGCACTTGGCCAAAAAGGGCGTATGCGTTTTTTCCTGAATATATTCAGGAAAAAACGCATACGCCCTTTTTGGCCAACCAAGCAAGCGTGTAAAGGAAATCTGCACTACATTGAAGTCTCACTGCCCCCCGGTCAAAAGGGCCATCTGAAAAAAGGATAAAATCCAGAAAGGCAGAACAGGTCATGGAGAACAGGGAGCCTTGTTATGCTGATGGGCGGGATGTAAATTGCTAACAGCCACTCTGGAGAAGTGTATGGTGTTTCCTGAAACACGTAGGAAACAAAGCAACACAGCCTATGGCACTTCCACTTAGGTCCTATAGCTTAGGGAAATTAAAATCAAAAACACACAGCCACCCCAAAGTTTGGGACGGCTCGGTTTACAAGAACCTCGTCTACGGTACAAGTTAAATATCCGAGAAAGCAAAAAATGGATAAAGAAGTTGTGGTACGTATGTACAATGGAATATCACTCAACAATGAGATCTATGTCATCAGGCCCGTAGCGGCATAAAGAGTGGATTCAGGTACGACGATTCTACGAGAAATAAGTCACACAGAAAAAGAAACATCATAAGATATCACTAATACACGGAACGTAAACTTGGCTACACATGAACTGAATTACAAAACAGAACAGGGTCTCAAATTTAGAAAACCAACTTATGCTTGCTTATGGGGAAAGGTGAGTTGGGGTGCTGCATCAAACCAGAGATTGAAATTAGCACAGATACCGTTCCATAAGCCAAATATATAATAGACAAGACCTGCTCCTTGCTCAACGAAATGGAATCAACACCCCATATTCAACGCCTGGGAATATACCTGACAAGTAAGAATCTTAAGACCCATGGATTTATATGTCTAAATACGGAAGTCAAGCGTGTGTACAGTGGCCTAAACGCAGCAGTGAAAATCCGATAAATCCCATTAACAAAATAGATTTCACAAACAAAACACAATGACATGCAAATGAAGCAAATGACAAAGGATTAATCTCCAAATTTTACAAGCAGCTCATGCAGCTCAATAACAAAAAAACAAACAACCCAATCCAAAAATGGGCAGAAGACCTAAATAGACATTTCTCCAAAGAAGATATACAGAATGCCAACAAACACATGAAAGAATGCTCAACATCATTAATCATTAGAGAAATGCAAATCAAAACTACAATGAGATATCATCTCACACCAGTCAGAATGGCCATCATCAAAAAATCTAGAAACAATAAATGCTGGAGAGGGTGTGGAGAAAAGGGAACACTCTTGCACTGCTGGTGGGAATGTGAATTGGTTCAGCCACTATGGAGAACAGTATGGAGGTTCCTTAAAAAACTACAAATAGAATTACCATATGACCCAGCAATCCCACTACTGGGCATATACCCTGGGAAAACCAAAATTCAAACAGAGTCATGTACCAAAATGTTCATTGCAGCTCTATTTACAATAGCCCGGAGATGGAAACAACCTAAGCGCCCATCATCGGATGAATGGATAAAGAAAATGTGGCACATATATACAATGGAATATTACTCAGCCTTAAAAAGAAATGAAATTGAGCTATTTGTAATGAGATGGATAGACCTAGAGTCTGTCATACAGAGTGAAGTAAGTCAGAAAGAAAAAGACAAATACCGTATGCTAACACATATATATGGAATTTAAGGGGAAAAAAAATGTCATGAAGAACCTAGGGGTAAGACAGGAATAAAGACGCAGACCTACTGGAGAACGGACTTGAGGATATGGGGAGGGGGAGGGGTGAGCTTTGACAGGGCGAGAGAGAGTCATGGACATATACACACTAACAAACGTAGTAAGGTAGATAGCTAGTGGGAAGCAGCCGCAAGGCACAGGGATATTAGCTTTGTACTTTGTGACAGCCAGGAGGGGTGGGATAGGGAGAGTGGGAGGGAGGGAGACGCAAGAGGGAAGACATATGGGAACATATGTATATGTATAACTGATTCACTTTGTTATAAAGCAGAAACTAACACACCATTGTAAAGCAATTATACCCCAATAAAGATGTTTAAAAAAAAAAACACAATGACAGTGAAATAGAGAGCAATTCTTAAATAATTCATTCAGGGCTTGTGATGCAACCTGGATTTACCACATCTACACCCAGAGCTGGTTGAGACATAAGGCTGGACACTTTGGGCTGATAGCATTGGTGAGGTTTGGTGAGCAAACGCAGACCCTTTGAAGTCATACTGCATGGTACCCATTCCATGGGTCCCAACTCTCCAGGTTTAAGGGATTCTTCCTTCAGCTAAAACATGCATGGGAAACCCGGAGTATGTTCCACCGTGTGATTGGGAGACGTTTTCAAATGCATCTCAGGTTTCATCCCCTGGTACTCGGGTGCACCGTTCCAGACACTTTACTAACACTCTCCCCACTTGGAAAGTCAGTGCCTTTAACCTTCTGTTTGGCACAGTTTGCAATTTCTGCGCAAGATGAACAGGAATAGGGAGAACCAATGAGAGACTAGCTGTAAGTGTCTGCACGGGCAAATGGAACGCTCATTTCCCACCAGGAAGAGGAATTAACTAAAGGCTCAGCGTGCCCTGCCGGAACCAGATTAGGGCCTGAAGCAATCCTGGGGTTTTGCGGCCAGCTCACAAGATAGCGAGTTGAAGAAAAGAGCCCAGGGGCACTGTAATTCACAAACCTGCAGAGTTATGAATGACAGCTATCGTCCAAAAATGTATTGAAGTAAGTCTTCGAAGAGGAATTGAAAGTGGGGCAGAATTTCAGGAAAACGATTTCAGGGGGTAGACTGGAATTGCACTTAAAGCATAGGAAAAGAGGCAGAATGTCCACAATGATATACTTGGCCAAAAAGGGCGTATGCGTTTTTTCCTGAATATATTCAGGAAAAAACGCATACGCCCTTTTTGGCCAACCAAGCAAGCGTGTAAAGGAAATCTGCACTACATTGAAGTCTCACTGCCCCCCGGTCAAAAGGGCCATCTGAAAAAAGTGTAAAATCCAGAAAGGCAGAACAGGTCATGGAGAACAGGGAGCCTTGTTATGCTGATGGGCGGGATGTAAATTGCTAACAGCCACTCTGGAGAAGTGTATGGTGTTTCCTGAAACACGTAGGAAACAAAGCAACACAGCCTATGGCACTTCCACTTAGGTCCTATAGCTTAGGGAAATTAAAATCAAAAACACACAGCCACCCCAAAGTTTGGGACGGCTCGGTTTACAAGAACCTCGTCTACGGTACAAGTTAAATATCCGAGAAAGCAAAAAATGGATAAAGAAGTTGTGGTACGTATGTACAATGGAATATCACTCAACAATGAGATCTACGTCATCAGGCCCGTAGCGGCATAAAGAGTGGATTCAGGTACGACGATTCTACGAGAAATAAGTCACACAGAAAAAGAAACATCATAAGATATCACTAATACACGGAACGTAAACTTGGCTACACATGAACTGAATTACAAAACAGAACAGGGTCTCAAATTTAGAAAACCAACTTATGCTTGCTTATGGGGAAAGGTGAGTTGGGGTGCTGCATCAAACCAGAGATTGAAATTAGCACAGATACCGTTCCATAAGCCAAATATATAATAGACAAGACCTGCTCCTTGCTCAACGAAATGGAATCAACACCCCATATTCAACGCCTGGGAATATACCTGACAAGTAAGAATCTTAAGACCCATGGATTTATATGTCTAAATATGGAAGTCAAGCGTGTGTACAGTGGCCTAAACGCAGCAGTGAAAATCCGATAAATCCCATTAACAAAATAAATTTCACAAACAAAACACAATGACATGCAAATGAAGCAAATGACAAAGGATTAATCTCCAAATTTTACAAGCAGCTCATGCAGCTCAATAACAAAAAAACAAACAACCCAATCCAAAAATGGGCAGAAGACCTAAATAGACATTTCTCCAAAGAAGATATACAGAATGCCAACAAACATATGAAAGAATGCTCAACATCATTAATCATTAGAGAAATGCAAATCAAAACTACAATGAGATATCATCTCACACCAGTCAGAATGGCCATCATCAAAAAATCTAGAAACAATAAATGCTGGAGAGGGTGTGGAGAAAAGGGAACACTCTTGCACTGCTGGTGGGAATGTGAATTGGTTCAGCCACTATGGAGAACAGTATGGAGGTTCCTTAAAAAACTACAAATAGAATTACCATATGACCCAGCAATCCCACTACTGGGCATATACCCTGGGAAAACCAAAATTCAAACAGAGTCATGTACCAAAATGTTCATTGCAGCTCTATTTACAATAGCCCGGAGATGGAAACAACCTAAGCGCCCATCATCGGATGAATGGATAAAGAAAATGTGGCACATATATACAATGGAATATTACTCAGCCTTAAAAAGAAATGAAATTGAGCTATTTGTAATGAGATGGATAGACCTAGAGTCTGTCATACAGAGTGAAGTAAGTCAGAAAGAAAAAGACAAATACCGTATGCTAACACATATATATGGAATTTAAGGGGAAAAAAAATGTCATGAAGAACCTAGGGGTAAGACAGGAATAAAGACGCAGACCTACTGGAGAACGGACTTGAGGATATGGGGAGGGGGAGGGGTGAGCTTTGACAGGGCGAGAGAGAGTCATGGACATATACACACTAACAAACGTAGTAAGGTAGATAGCTAGTGGGAAGCAGCCGCAAGGCACAGGGATATTAGCTTTGTACTTTGTGACAGCCAGGAGGGGTGGGATAGGGAGAGTGGGAGGGAGGGAGACGCAAGAGGGAAGACATATGGGAACATATGTATATGTATAACTGATTCACTTTGTTATAAAGCAGAAACTAACACACCATTGTAAAGCAATTATACCCCAATAAAGATGTTTAAAAAAAAAAACACAATGACAGTGAAATAGAGAGCAATTCTTAAATAATTCATTCAGGGCTTGTGATGCAACCTGGATTTACCACATCTACACCCAGAGCTGGTTGAGACATAAGGCTGGACACTTTGGGCTGATAGCATTGGTGAGGTTTGGTGAGCAAACGCAGACCCTTTGAAGTCATACTGCATGGTACCCATTCCATGGGTCCCAACTCTCCAGGTTTAAGGGATTCTTCCTTCAGCTAAAACATGCATGGGAAACCCGGAGTATGTTCCACCGTGTGATTGGGAGACGTTTTCAAATGCATCTCAGGTTTCATCCCCTGGTACTCGGGTGCACCGTTCCAGACACTTTACTAACACTCTCCCCACTTGGAAAGTCAGTGCCTTTAACCTTCTGTTTGGCACAGTTTGCAATTTCTGCGCAAGATGAACAGGAATAGGGAGAACCAATGAGAGACTAGCTGTAAGTGTCTGCACGGGCAAATGGAACGCTCATTTCCCACCAGGAAGAGGAATTAACTAAAGGCTCAGCGTGCCCTGCCGGAACCAGATTAGGGCCTGAAGCAATCCTGGGGTTTTGCGGCCAGCTCACAAGATAGCGAGTTGAAGAAAAGAGCCCAGGGGCACTGTAATTCACAAACCTGCAGAGTTATGAATGACAGCTATCGTCCAAAAATGTATTGAAGTAAGTCTTCGAAGAGGAATTGAAAGTGGGGCAGAATTTCAGGAAAACGATTTCAGGGGGTAGACTGGAATTGCACTTAAAGCATAGGAAAAGAGGCAGAATGTCCACAATGATATACTTGGCCAAAAAGGGCGTATGCGTTTTTTCCTGAATATATTCAGGAAAAAACGCATACGCCCTTTTTGGCCAACCAAGCAAGCGTGTAAAGGAAATCTGCACTACATTGAAGTCTCACTGCCCCCCGGTCAAAAGGGCCATCTGAAAAAAGTGTAAAATCCAGAAAGGCAGAACAGGTCATGGAGAACAGGGAGCCTTGTTATGCTGATGGGCGGGATGTAAATTGCTAACAGCCACTCTGGAGAAGTGTATGGTGTTTCCTGAAACACGTAGGAAACAAAGCAACACAGCCTATGGCACTTCCACTTAGGTCCTATAGCTTAGGGAAATTAAAATCAAAAACACACAGCCACCCCAAAGTTTGGGACGGCTCTGTTTACAAGAACCTCGTCTACGGTACAAGTTAAATATCCGAGAAAGCAAAAAATGGATAAAGAAGTTGTGGTACGTATGTACAATGGAATATCACTCAACAATGAGATCTATGTCATCAGGCCCGTAGCGGCATAAAGAGTGGATTCAGGTACGACGATTCTACGAGAAATAAGTCACACAGAAAAAGAAACATCATAAGATATCACTAATACACGGAACGTAAACTTGGCTACACATGAACTGAATTACAAAACAGAACAGGGTCTCAAATTTAGAAAACCAACTTATGCTTGCTTATGGGGAAAGGTGAGTTGGGGTGCTGCATCAAACCAGAGATTGAAATTAGCACAGATACCGTTCCATAAGCCAAATATATAATAGACAAGACCTGCTCCTTGCTCAACGAAATGGAATCAACACCCCATATTCAACGCCTGGGAATATACCTGACAAGTAAGAATCTTAAGACCCATGGATTTATATGTCTAAATACGGAAGTCAAGCGTGTGTACAGTGGCCTAAACGCAGCAGTGAAAATCCGATAAATCCCATTAACAAAATAAATTTCACAAACAAAACACAATGACATGCAAATGAAGCAAATGACAAAGGATTAATCTCCAAATTTTACAAGCAGCTCATGCAGCTCAATAACAAAAAAACAAACAACCCAATCCAAAAATGGGCAGAAGACCTAAATAGACATTTCTCCAAAGAAGATATACAGAATGCCAACAAACATATGAAAGAATGCTCAACATCATTAATCATTAGAGAAATGCAAATCAAAACTACAATGAGATATCATCTCACACCAGTCAGAATGGCCATCATCAAAAAATCTAGAAACAATAAATGCTGGAGAGGGTGTGGAGAAAAGGGAACACTCTTGCACTGCTGGTGGGAATGTGAATTGGTTCAGCCACTATGGAGAACAGTATGGAGGTTCCTTAAAAAACTACAAATAGAATTACCATATGACCCAGCAATCCCACTACTGGGCATATACCCTGGGAAAACCAAAATTCAAACAGAGTCATGTACCAAAATGTTCATTGCAGCTCTATTTACAATAGCCCGGAGATGGAAACAACCTAAGCGCCCATCATCGGATGAATGGATAAAGAAAATGTGGCACATATATACAATGGAATATTACTCAGCCTTAAAAAGAAATGAAATTGAGCTATTTGTAATGAGATGGATAGACCTAGAGTCTGTCATACAGAGTGAAGTAAGTCAGAAAGAAAAAGACAAATACCGTATGCTAACACATATATATGGAATTTAAGGGGAAAAAAAATGTCATGAAGAACCTAGGGGTAAGACAGGAATAAAGACGCAGACCTACTGGAGAACGGACTTGAGGATATGGGGAGGGGGAGGGGTGAGCTTTGACAGGGCGAGAGAGAGTCATGGACATATACACACTAACAAACGTAGTAAGGTAGATAGCTAGTGGGAAGCAGCTCCAAGGCACAGGGATATTAGCTTGGTGCTTTGTGACAGCCTGGAGGGGTGGGATAGGGAGAGTGGGAGGGAGGGAGACGCAAGAGGGAAGACATATGGGAACATATGTATATGTATAACTGATTCACTTTGTTATAAAGCAGAAACTAACACACCATTGTAAAGCAATTATACTCCAATAAAGATGTTTAAAAAAAAAACACAATGACAGTGAAATAGAGAGCAATTCTTAAATAATTCATTCAGGGCTTGTGATGCAACCTGGATTTACCACATCTACACCCAGAGCTGGTTGAGACATAAGGCTGGACACTTCGGGCTGATAGCACTGGTGATCATTCGTGAGCAAACGCAGACCCTTTGAAGTCATACTGCATGGTACCCATTCCATGGGTCCCAACTCTCCAGGTTTAAGGGATTCTTCCTTCAGCTAAAACATGCATGGGAAACCCGGAGTATGTTCCACCGTGTGATTGGGAAACATTTTCAAATGCATCTCAGGTTTCATCCCCTGGTACTCGGGTGCACCGCTCCAGACGCTTTACTAACACTCTCCCCACTTGGAGAGTCAGTGCCTTTAACCTCCTGTTTGGCACAGTTTGCAATTTCTGCGCAAGATGAACAGGAATAGGGAGTACCAATGAGAGACTAGTTGTAGGTGTCTGCACGGGCAAATGGAACGCTCATTTCCCACCAGGAAGAGGAATTACCCAAAGGCTCAGCGTGCCCGGCCTGAACAATATTAGGGCCTGAAGCAATCCTGCATTTTGCGGCCAGCTCACAAGAAAGCGAGTTGAAGAAAGGAGCTCAGGGGCACTGTAATTCACAAACCTGCAGAGTTATGAATGACAGCTATGGTCCAAAAATTTATTGAAGTAAGTCTTCAAAGAGGACTGAAAGTGGGGCAGAATTTCAGGACAACGATTTCAGGGGGTAGACTGGGATTGCACTTAAAGCATAGGAAAAGAGGCAGAATGTCGACAATGATGCACTTGGACAAAAAGTGCGTATGCGTTTTTTCCTGAATATATTCAGCAAAAAACGCATACGCCCTTTTTGGCCAACCAAGCAAGCGTGTAAAGGAAATCTGCACTACAATGAAGTCTCACTGCCCCCCCGTCCAAAGTGCCATCTGAAACAAGTGTAAAATCCAGAAAGGCAGGACAGGTCATGGAGAACAGGGAGCCTTGTTATGCTGATGGGCGGGATGTAAATTGCCAACAGCCACTCTGGAGAAGTGTATGGTGTTTCCTGAAACACGTAGGAAACAAAGCAACACAGCCTATGGCACTTCCACTTATGGTCCTATAGCTTAGGGAAATTTAAATCAAAAACACACAGCCACCCAAAAGTTTGGGACGGCTCTGTTTACAAGAACCTCGTCTACTCTACAAGTTAAATATCCGAGAAAGCAAAAAATGGATAAAGAATTTGTGATACGTACGTACAATGGAATATCACTCAGCAATGAGATCTACGTCATCAGGCCCGTAGTGGCATAATGAGTGGATTAACGTACGACGAGTCTACGAGAAATACGTCACACAGAAATAGAAACATCATAAGATATCACTAATACACGGAACGTAAACTTGGCTACACATGAACTGAATTACAAAACAGAACAGGGTCTCAAATTTAGAAAGCCAACTTATGCTTGCTTATGGGGAAAGGTGAGTTGGCGTGCTGCATCAAACCAGAGATTGAAATTAGCACCGATACCGTTCCACAAGCCAAATATATAATAGACAAGACCTACTCCTTGCCCAACGAAATGGACTCAACACCCCATATTCAACGCCTGGGAATATACCTGACAAGTAAGAATCTTAAGACCCATGGATTTATATGTCTCCATAAGGAAATCCAGCGTGTGTACAGCGGCCTAAACGCAGCAGTGAAAATCCGATAAATCCCATTATCAAAATAAATTTCACAAACACAACACAATGACAGTGAAATAGAGAGCAATTCTTAAATAATTCATTCAGGGCTTGTGATGCAACCTGGATTTACCACATGTACACTCAGAGCTGGGTGAGACATAAGGCTGGACTCTTCTGGCTGATAGCATTGGTGAGGTTTGGTGAGCAAACGCAGACCCTTGGAAGTCATACTGCATGGTACCCATTCCATGGGTCCCAACTCTCCAGGTTTAAGCGATTCTTCCTTCAGCTAAAACATGCATGGGAAACCCAGAGTATGTTCCACCGTGTGATTGGGAAACGTTTTCAAATGCATCTCAGGTTTCATCCCCTGGTACTCGGGTGCACCGTTCCAGACACTTTACTAAAACTCTCCCCACTTGGAAAGTCAGTGCCTTTAACCTCCTGTTTGGCACAGTTTGCAATTTCTGCGCAAGATGAACAGGAATAGGGAGAAGCAATGAGAGACTAGCTGTAGGTGTCTGCACGGGCAAATGGAACGGTCATTTCCCACCAGGAAGAGGAATTAACCAAAGGCTCAGCGTGCCCTGCCGGAACCAGATTAGGGCCTGAAGCAATCCTGCGGTTTTGCGGCCAGCTCACAAGAAAGCGAGTTGAAGAAAGGAGCTCAGGGGCACTGTAATTCACAAACCTGCAGAGTTATGAATGACAGCTATCGTCCAAAAATGTATTGAAGTAAGTTTTCGAAGAGGACTTGAAAGCGGGGCAGAATTTCAGGAAAACGATTTCAGGAGGTAGACTGGAATTGCACTTAAAGCATAGGAAAAGAGGCAGAATGTCCACAATGATGCACTTGGCCAAAAAGGGCGTATGCGTTTTTTCCTGAATATATTCAGGAAAAAACGCATACGCCCTTTTTGGACAACCAAGCAAGCGTGTAAAGGAAATCTGCACTACAATGAAGTCTCACTGCCCCACGGTCAAAAGGGCCATCTGAAAAAAGTGTAAAATCCAGAAAGGCAGAACAGGTCATGGAGAACAGGGAGCCTTGTTATGCTGATGGGCAGGATGTAAATTGCCAACAGCCACTCTGGAGAAGTGTATGGTGTTTCCTGAAACACGTAGGAAACAAAGCAACACAGCCTATCGCATTTCCACTTAGGGTCCTATAGCTTAGGGAAATTAAAATCAAAAACACACAGCCACCCCAAAGTTTGGGACGGCTCTGTTTACAAGAACCTCGTCTACGGTACAAGTTAAATATCCGAGAAAGCAAAAAATGGATAAAGAAGTTGTGGTACGTACGTACAATGGAATATCACTCAGCAATGAGATCTACGTCATCAGGCCCGTAGCAGCATAATGAGTGGATTCAGGTACGACGATTCTACGAGAAATAAGTCACACAGAAAAAGAAACATCATAAGATATCACTAATACATGGAACGTAAACATGGCTACACATGAACTGAATTACAGAACAGAACAGGGTCTCAAATTTAGAAAACCAACTTATGCTTGCTTATGGGGAAAGGTGAGTTGGGGTGCTGCATCAAACCAGAGATTGAAATTAGCACAGATACCGTTCCATAAGCCAAATATACAATAGACAAGACCTACTGTTGCTCAACGAAATGGACTCAACACCCCATATTCAACGCCTGGGAATATACCTGACAAGTAAGAATCTTAAGACCCATGGATTTATATGTCTCCATAAGGAAGTCAAGCGTGTGTACAGTGGCCTAAACGCAGCAGTGAAAATCCGATAAATCCCATTAACAAAATAAATTTCACAAACAAAACACAATGACATGCAAATGAAGCAAATGACAAAGGATTAATCTCCAAAATTTACAAGCAGCTCATGCAGCTCAATAACAAAAAAACAAACAACCCAATCCAAAAATGGGCAGAAGACCTAAATAGACATTTCTCCAAAGAAGATATACAGAATGGCAACAAACACATGAAAGAATGCTCAACATCATTAATCATTAGAGAAATGCAAATCAAAACTACAATGAGATATCATCTCACACCAGTCAGAATGGCCATCATCAAAAAATCTAGAAACAATAAATGCTGGAGAGGGTGTGGAGAAAAGGGAACACTCTTGCACTGCTGGTGGGAATGTGAATTGGTTCAGCCAGTATGGAGAACAGTATGGAGGTTCCTTAAAAAACTACAAATAGGATTACCATATGACGCAGCAATCCCACTACTGGGCATATACCCTGGGAAAACCAAAATTCAAAAAGAGTCATGTACCAAAATGTTCATTGCAGCTCTATTTACAATAGCCCGGAGATGGAAACAACCTAAGCGCCCATCATCGGATGAATGGATAAAGAAAATGTGGCACATATATACAATGGAATATTACTCAGCCTTAAAAAGAAATGAAATTGAGCTATTTGTAATGAGATGGATAGACCTAGAGTCTGTCATACAGAGTGAAGTAAGTCAGAAAGAAAAAGACAAATACCGTATGCTAACACATATATATGGAATTTAAGGGGAAAAAAAATGTCATGAAGAACCTAGGGGTAAGACAGGAATAAAGACGCAGACCTACTGGAGAACGGACTTGAGGATATGGGGAGGGGGAGGGGTGAGCTTTGACAGGGCGAGAGAGAGTCATGGACATATACACACTAACAAACGTAGTAAGGTAGATAGCTAGTGGGAAGCAGCCGCAAGGCACAGGGATATTAGCTTGGTGCTTTGTGACAGCCTGGAGGGGTGGGATAGGGAGAGTGGGAGGGAGGGAGACGCAAGAGGGAAGACATATGGGAACATAAGTATATGTATAACTGATTCACTTTGTTATAAAGCAGAAACTAACACACCATTGTAAAGCAATTATACCCCAATAAAGATGTTTTAAAAAAAAAAACACATTGACAGTGAAATAGAGAGCAATTCTTAAATAATTCATTCAGGGCTTGTGATGCAACCTGGATTTACCACATCTACACCCAGAGCTGGTTGAGACATAAGGCTGGACACTTTGGGCTGATAGCATTGGTGAGGTTTGGTGAGCAAACGCAGACCCTTTGAAGTCATACTGCATGGTATCCATTCCATGGGTCCCAACTCTCCAGGTTTAAGGGATTCTTCCTTCAGCTAAAACATGCATGGGAAACCCGGAGTATGTTCCACCGTGTGATTGGGAAACGTTTTCAAATGCATCTCAGGTTTCGTCCCCTGGTACTCGGGTGCACCGTTCCAGACACTTTACTAAAACTCTCCCCACTTGGAAAGTCAGTGCCTTTAACCTCCTGTTTGGCACAGTTTGCAATTTCTGCGCAAGATGAACAGGAATAGGGAGAACCGATGAGAGACTAGCTGTAGGTGTCTGCACGGGCAAATGGAACGCTCATTTCCCACCAGGAAGAGGAATTCACCAAAGGCTCAGCGTGCCCTGCCGGAACCAGATTAGGGCCTGAAGCAATCCTGCGGTTTTGCGGCCAGCTCACAAGAAAGCGAGTTGAAGAAAGGAGCTCAGGGGCACTGTAATTCACAATATTGCAGAGTTATGAATGACAGCTATCGTCCAAAAATGTATTGAAGTAAGTTTTCGAAGAGGACTTGAAAGCGGGGCAGAATTTCAGGAAAACGATTTCAGGAGGTAGACTGGAATTGCACTTAAAGCATAGGAAAAGAGGCAGAATGTCCACAATGATGCACTTGGCCAAAAAGGGCGTATGCGTTTTTTCCTGAATATATTCAGGAAAAAATGCATACGCACTTTTTGGACAACCAAGCAAGCGTGTAAAGGAAATCTGTAATACATTGAAGTCTCACTGCCCCCCGGTCAAAAGGGCCATCTGAAAAAAGTGTAAAATCCAGAAAGGCAGGACAGGTCATGGAGAAGAGGGAGCCTTGTTATGCTGATGGGCGGGATGTAAATTGCCAACAGCCACTCTGGAGAAGTGTATGGTGTTTCCTGAAACACGTAGGAAACAAAGCAACACAGCCTATGGCACTTCCACTTAGGGTCCTATAGCTTAGCGAAATTAAAATCAAAAACACACAGGCACCACAAAGTTTGGGACGGCTCTGTTTACAAGAACCTCGTCTACGGTACAAGTTAAATATCCGAGAAAGCAAAAAATGGATAAAGAAGTTGTGGTACGTACGTACAATGGAATATCACTCAACAATGAGATCTACGTCATCAGGCCCATAGCGGCATAATGAGTGGATTCAGGTACGACGATTCTACGAGAAATAAGTCACACAGAAAAAGAAACATCATAAGATATCACTAATACACGGAACATAAACTTGGCTACACATGAACTGAATTACAAAACAGAACAGGGTCTCAAATTTAGAAAACCAACTTATGCTTGCTTATGGGGAAAGGTGAGTTGGGGTGCTGCATCAAACCAGAGATTGAAATTAGCACAGATACCGTTCCATAAGCCAAATATACAATAGACAAGACCTACTGTTGCTCAACGAAATGGACTCAACACCCCATATTCAACGCCTGGGAATATACCTGACAAGTAAGAATCTTAAGACCCATGGATTTATATGTCTCCATAAGGAAGTCAAGCGTGTGTACAGCGGCCTAAACGCAGCAGTGAAAATCCGATAAATCCCATTAACAAAATAAATTTCACAAACAAAACACAATGACATGCAAATGAAGCAAATGACAAAGGATTAATCTCCAAAATTTACAAGCAGCTCATGCAGCTCAATAACAAAAAAACAAACAACCCAATCCAAAAATGGGCAGAAGACCTAAATAGACATTTCTCCAAAGAAGATATACAGAATGGCAACAAACACATGAAAGAATGCTCAACATCATTAATCATTAGAGAAATGCAAATCAAAACTACAATGAGATATCATCTCACACCAGTCAGAATGGCCATCATCAAAAAATCTAGAAACAATAAATGCTGGAGAGGGTGTGGAGAAAAGGGAACACTCTTGCACTGCTGGTGGGAATGTGAATTGGTTCAGCCAGTATGGAGAACAGTATGGAGGTTCCTTAAAAAACTACAAATAGGATTACCATATGACGCAGCAATCCCACTACTGGGCATATACCCTGGGAAAACCAAAATTCAAAAAGAGTCATGTACCAAAATGTTCATTGCAGCTCTATTTACAATAGCCCGGAGATGGAAACAACCTAAGCGCCCATCATCGGATGAATGGATAAAGAAAATGTGGCACATATATACAATGGAATATTACTCAGCCTTAAAAAGAAATGAAATTGAGCTATTTGTAATGAGATGGATAGACCTAGAGTCTGTCATACAGAGTGAAGTAAGTCAGAAAGAAAAAGACAAATACCGTATGCTAACACATATATATGGAATTTAAGGGGAAAAAAAATGTCATGAAGAACCTAGGGGTAAGACAGGAATAAAGACGCAGACCTACTGGAGAACGGACTTGAGGATATGGGGAGGGGGAGGGGTGAGATTTGACAGGGCGAGAGAGAGTCATGGACATATACACACTAACAAACGTAGTAAGGTAGATAGCTAGTGGGAAGCAGCCGCAAGGCACAGGGATATTAGCTTGGTGCTTTGTGACAGCCTGGAGGGGTGGGATAGGGAGAGTGGGAGGGAGGGAGACGCAAGAGGGAAGACATATGGGAACATATGTATATGTATAACTGATTCACTTTGTTATAAAGCAGAAACTAACACACCATTGTAAAGCAATTATACTCCAATAAAGATGTTTAAAAAAAAAACACAATTACAGTGAAATAGAGAGCAATTCTTAAATAATTCATTCAGGGCTTGTGATGCAACCTGGATTTACCACATCTACACCCAGAGCTGGTTGAGACATAAGGCTGGACACTTTGGGCTGATAGCATTGGTGAGGTTTGATGAGCAAACGCAGACCCTTTGAAGTCATACTGCATGGTACCCATTCCATGGGTCCCAACTCTCCAGGTTTAAGGGATTCTTCCTTCAGCTAAAACATGCATGGGAATCCCGGAGTATGTTCCACCCTGTGATTGGGAAACGTTTTCAAATGCATCTCAGGTTTCGTCCCCTGGTACTCGGATGCACCGTTCCAGACACTTTACTAAAACTCTCCCCACTTGGAAAGTCAGTGCCTTTAACCTCCTGTTTGGCACAGTTTGCAATTTCTGCGCAAGATGAACAGGAATAGGGAGAACCGATGAGAGACTAGCTGTAGGTGTCTGCACGGGCAAATGGAACGCTCATTTCCCACCAGGAAGAGGAATTCACCAAAGGCTCAGCGTGCCCTGCCGGAACCAGATTAGGGCCTGAAGCAATCCTGCGGTTTTGCGGCCAGCTCACAAGAAAGCGAGTTGAAGAAAGGAGCTCAGGGGCACTGTAATTCACAATATTGCAGAGTTATGAATGACAGCTATCGTCCAAAAATGTATTGAAGTAAGTTTTCGAAGAGGACTTGAAAGCGGGGCAGAATTTCAGGAAAACGATTTTAGGGGGTAGACTGGAATTGCACTTAAAGCATAGGAAAAGAGGCAGAATGTCCACAATGATGCACTTGGCCAAAAAGGGCGTATGCGTTTTTTCCTGAATATATTCAGGAAAAAACGCATACGCACTTTTTGGCCAACCAAGCAAGCGTGTAAAGGAAATCTGTAATACATTGAAGTCTCACTGCCCCCCGGTCAAAAGGGCCATCTGAAAAAAGTGTAAAATCCAGAAAGGCAGGACAGGTCATGGAGAAGAGGGAGCCTTGTTTTGCTGATGGGCGGGATGTAAATTGCCAACAGCCACTCTGGAGAAGTGTATGGTGTTTCCTGAAACACGTAGGAAACAAAGCAACACAGCCTATGGCACTTCCACTTAGGGTCCTATAGCTTAGCGAAATTAAAATCAAAAACACACAGGCACCCCAAAGTTTGGGACGGCTCTGTTTACAAGAACCTCGTCTACGGTACAAGTTAAATATCCGAGAAAGCAAAAAATGGATAAAGAAGTTGTGGTACGTACGTACAATGGAATATCACTCAACAATGAGATCTACGTCATCAGGCCCATAGCGGCATAATGAGTGGATTCAGGTACGACGATTCTACGAGAAATAAGTCACACAGAAAAAGAAACATCATAAGATATCACTAATACACGGAACATAAACTTGGCTACACATGAACTGAATTACAAAACAGAACAGGGTCTCAAATTTAGAAAACCAACTTATGCTTGCTTATGGGGAAAGGTGAGTTGGGGTGCTGCATAAAACCAGAGATTGAAATTAGCACAGATACCGTTCCATAAGCCAAATATATAATAGACAAGACCTACTGTTGCTCAACAAAATGGACTCAACACCCCATATTCAACGCCTGGGAATATACCTGACAAGTAAGAATCTTAAGACCCATGGATTTATATGTCTCCATAAGGAAGTCAAGCATGTGTACAGTGGCCTAAACGCAGCAGTGAAAATCTGATAAATCCCATTAACAAAATAAATTTCACAAACAAAACACAATGACATGCAAATGAAGCAAATGACAAAGGATTAATCTCCAAAATTTACAAGCAGCTCATGCAGCTCAATAAAAAAAAACAAACAACCCAATCCAAAAATGGGCAGAAGACCTAAATAGACATTTCTCCAAAGAAGATATACAGAATGGCAACAAACACATGAAAGAATGCTCAACATCATTAATCATTAGAGAAATGCAAATCAAAACTACAATGAGATATCATCTCACACCAGTCAGAATGGCCATCATCAAAAAATCTAGAAACAATAAATGCTGGAGAGGGTGTGGAGAAAAGGGAACACTCTTGCACTGCTGGTGGGAATGTGAATTGGTTCAGCCACTATGGAGAACAGTATGGAGGTTCCTTAAAAAACTACAAATAGAATTACCATATGACCCAGCAATCCCACTACTGGGCATATACCCTGGGAAAACCAAAATTCAAAAAGAGTCATGTACCAAAATGTTCATTGCAGCTCTATTTACAATAGCCCGGAGATGGAAACAACCTAAGCGCCCATCATCGGATGAATGGATAAAGAAAATGTGGCACATATATACAATGGAATATTACTCAGCCTTAAAAAGAAATGAAATTGAGCTATTTGTAATGAGATGGATAGACCTAGAGTCTGTCATACAGAGTGAAGTAAGTCAGAAAGAAAAAGACAAATACCGTATGCTAACACATATATATGGAATTTAAGGGGAAAAAAAATGTCATGAAGAACCTAGGGGTAAGACAGGAATAAAGACGCAGACCTACTGGAGAACGGACTTGAGGATATGGGGAGGGGGAGGGGTGAGATTTGACAGGGCGAGAGAGAGTCATGGACATATACACACTAACAAACGTAGTAAGGTAGATAGCTAGTGGGAAGCAGCCGCAAGGCACAGGGATATTAGCTTGGTGCTTTGTGACAGCCTGGAGGGGTGGGATAGGGAGAGTGGGAGGGAGGGAGACGCAAGAGGGAAGACATATGGGAACATATGTATATGTATAACTGATTCACTTTGTTATAAAGCAGAAACTAACACACCATTGTAAAGCAATTATACTCCAATAAAGATGTTTAAAAAAAAAACACAATTACAGTGAAATAGAGAGCAATTCTTAAATAATTCATTCAGGGCTTGTGATGCAACCTGGATTTACCACATCTACACCCAGAGCTGGTTGAGACATAAGGCTGGACACTTTGGGCTGATAGCATTGGTGAGGTTTGGTGAGCAAACGCAGACCCTTTGAAGTCATACTGCATGGTACCCATTCCATGGGTCCCAACTCTCCAGGTTTAAGGGATTCTTCCTTCAGCTAAAACATGCATGGGAATCCCGGAGTATGTTCCACCCTGTGATTGGGAAACGTTTTCAAATGCATCTCAGGTTTCGTCCCCTGGTACTCGGATGCACCGTTCCAGACACTTTACTAAAACTCTCCCCACTTGGAAAGTCAGTGCCTTTAACCTCCTGTTTGGCACAGTTTGCAATTTCTGCGCAAGATGAACAGGAATAGGGAGAACCGATGAGAGACTAGCTGTAGGTGTCTGCACGGGCAAATGGAACGCTCATTTCCCACCAGGAAGAGGAATTCACCAAAGGCTCAGCATGCCCTGCCGGAACCAGATTAGGGCCTGAAGCAATCCTGCGGTTTTGCGGCCAGCTCACAAGAAAGCGAGTTGAAGAAAGGAGCTCAGGGGCACTGTAATTCACAATATTGCAGAGTTATGAATGACAGCTATCGTCCAAAAATGTATTGAAGTAAGTTTTCGAAGAGGACTTGAAAGCGGGGCAGAATTTCAGGAAAACGATTTTAGGGGGTAGACTGGAATTGCACTTAAAGCATAGGAAAAGAGGCAGAATGTCCACAATGATGCACTTGGCCAAAAAGGGCGTATGCGTTTTTTCCTGAATATATTCAGGAAAAAACGCATACGCACTTTTTGGCCAACCAAGCAAGCGTGTAAAGGAAATCTGTAATACATTGAAGTCTCACTGCCCCCCGGTCAAAAGGGCCATCTGAAAAAAGTGTAAAATCCAGAAAGGCAGGACAGGTCATGGAGAAGAGGGAGCCTTGTTATGCTGATGGGCGGGATGTAAATTGCCAACAGCCACTCTGGAGAAGTGTATGGTGTTTCCTGAAACACGTAGGAAACAAAGCAACACAGCCTATGGCACTTCCACTTAGGGTCCTATAGCTTAGGGAAATTAAAATCAAAAACACACAGGCACCCCAAAGTTTGGGACGGCTCTGTTTACAAGAACCTCGTCTACGGTACAAGTTAAATATCCGAGAAAGCAAAAAATGGATAAAGAAGTTGTGGTACGTACGTACAATGGAATATCACTCAACAATGAGATCTACGTCATCAGGCCCATAGCGGCATAATGAGTGGATTCAGGTACGACGATTCTACGAGAAATAAGTCACACAGAAAAAGAAACATCATAAGATATCACTAATACACGGAACATAAACTTGGCTACACATGAACTGAATTACAAAACAGAACAGGGTCTCAAATTTAGAAAACCAACTTATGCTTGCTTATGGGGAATGGTGAGTTGGGGTGCTGCATAAAACCAGAGATTGAAATTAGCACAGATACCGTTCCATAAGCCAAATATATAATAGACAAGACCTACTGTTGCTCAACGAAATGGACTCAACACCCCATATTCAACGCCTGGGAATATACCTGACAAGTTAGAATCTTAAGACCCATGGATTTATATGTCTCCATAAGGAAGTCAAGCGTGTGTACAGTGGCCTAAACGCAGCAGTGAAAATCCGATAAATCCCATTAACAAAATAAATTTCACAAACAAAACACAATGACATGCAAATGAAGCAAATGACAAAGGATTAATCTCCAAAATTTACAAGCAGCTCATGCAGCTCAATAACAAAAAAACAAACAACCCAATCCAAAAATGGGCAGAAGACCTAAATAGACATTTCTCCAAAGAAGATATACAGAATGGCAACAAACACATGAAAGAATGCTCAACATCATTAATCATTAGAGAAATGCAAATCAAAACTACAATGAGATATCATCTCACACCAGTCAGAATGGCCATCATCAAAAAATCTAGAAACAATAAATGCTGGAGTGGGTGTGGAGAAAAGGGAACACTCTTGCACTGCTGGTGGGAATGTGAATTGGTTCAGCCACTATGGAGAACAGTATGGAGGTTCCTTAAAAAACTACAAATAGAATTACCATATGGCCCAGCAATCCCACTACTGGGCATATACCCTGGGAAAACCAAAATTCAAAAAGAGTCATGTACCAAAATGTTCATTGCAGCTCTATTTACAATAGCCTGGAGATGGAAACAACCTAAGCGCCCATCATCGGATGAATGGATAAAGAAAATGTGGCACATATATACAATGGAATATTACTCAGCCTTAAAAAGAAATGAAATTGAGCTATTTGTAATGAGATGGATAGACCTAGAGTCTGTCATACAGAGTGAAGTAAGTCAGAAAGAAAAAGACAAATACCGTATGCTAACACATATATATGGAATTTAAGGGGAAAAAAATGTCATGAAGAACCTAGGGGTAAAACAGGAATAAAGACGCAGACCTACTGGAGAACGGACTTGAGGATATGGGGAGGGGGAGGGGTGAGCTTTGACAGGGCGAGAGAGAGTCATGGACATATACACACTAACAAACGTAGTAAGGTAGATAGCTAGTGGGAAGCAGCCGCAAGGCACAGGGATATTAGCTTGGTGCTTTGTGACAGCCTGGAGGGGTGGGATAGGGAGAGTGGGAGGGAGGGAGACGCAAGAGGGAAGACATATGGGAACATATGTATATGTATAACTGATTCACTTTGTTATAAAGCAGAAACTAACACACCATTGTAAAGCAATTATACCCCAATAAAGATGTTTAAAAAAAAAAACACAATGACAGTGAAATAGAGAGCAATTCTTAAATAATTCATTCAGGGCTTGTGATGCAACCTGGATTTACCACATCTACACCCAGAGCTGGTTGAGACATAAGGCTGGACACTTTGGGCTGATAGCATTGGTGAGGTTTGGTGAGCAAACGCAGACCCTTTGAAGTCATACTGCATGGTACCCATTCCATGGGTCCCAACTCTCCAGGTTTAAGGGATTCTTCCTTCAGCTAAAACATGCATGGGAAACCCGGAGTATGTTCCACCGTGTGATTGGGAAACGTTTTCAAATGCATCTAAGGTTTCGTCCCCTGGTACTCGGGTGCACCGTTCCAGACACTTTACTAAAACTCTCCCCACTTGGAAAGTCAGTGCCTTTAACCTCCTGTTTGGCAAAGTTTGCAAATTCTGCGCAAGATGAACAGGAATAGGGAGAACCAATGAGAGACTAGCTGTAGGTGTCTGCACGGGCAAATGGAACGCTCATTTCCCACCAGGAAGAGGAATTCACCAAAGGCTCAGTGTGCCCTGCCGGAACCAGATTAGGGCCTGAAGCAATCCTGCGGTTTTGCGGCCAGCTCACAAGAAAGCGAGTTGAAGAAAGGAGCTCAGGGGCACTGTAATTCACAATATTGCAGAGTTATGAATGACAGCTATCGTCCAAAAATGTATTGAAGTAAGTCTTCGAAGAGGACTTGAAAGCAGGGCAGAATTTCAGGAAAACGATTTCATGAGGTAGACTGGAATTGCACTTAAAGCATAGGAAAAGAGGCAGAATGTCCACAATGATGCACTTGGCCAAAAAGGGCGTATGCGTTTTTTCCTGAATATATTCAGGAAAAAACGCATACGCACTTTTTGGACAACCAAGCAAGCGTGTGAAGGAAATCTGCACTACAATGAAGTCTCACTGCCCCCCGGTCAAAAGGGCCATCTGAAAAAAGTGTAAAATCCAGAAAGGCAGGACAGGTCATGGAGAACAGCGAGCCTTGTTATGCTGATGGGCGGGATGTAAATTGCCAACAGCCACTCTGGAGAAGTGTATGGTGTTTCCTGAAACACGTAGGAAACAAAGCAACACAACCTATGGCACTTCCACTTAGGGTCCTATAGCTTAGGGAAATTAAAATCAAAAACACACAGCCACCCCAAAGTTTGCGACGGCTCTGTTTACAAGAACCTCGTCTACGGTTCAAGTTAAATATCCGACAAAGCAAAAAATGGATAAAGAAGTTGTGGTACGCACTTACAATGGAATATCACTCAGCAATAAGATCTACGTCATCAGGCCCGTAGAGGCATAATGAGTGGATTCAGGTACGACGATTCTATGAGAAATAAGTCACACAGAAAAAGAAACATCATAAGATATCACTAATACACGGAACGTAAACTTGGCTACACATGAACTGAATTACAAAACAGAACATGGTCTCAAATTTAGAAAACCAACTTATGCTTGCTTATGGGGAAAGGTGAGTTGGGGTGCTGCATCAAAACAGAGATTGAAATTAGCACAGATACCCTTCCATAAGCCAAATATATAATAAACAAAACCTACCCCTTCATCAACGAAATGGACTCAACACCCCATATTCAACGCCTGGAAATATACCTTACAAGTAAGAATGTTAAGACCCATGGATATATATGTCTCCATAAGGAAATCAAGCGTGTGTACAGAGGCCTAAACGCAGCAGTGAAAATCCGATAAATCCCATTATCAAAATTAATTTCATAAACAAAACACAATGACAGTGAAATAGAGAGCAATTCTTAAATAATTCATTCAGGGCTTGTGATGCAACCTGGATTTACCACATCTACACCCAGGGCTGGGTGTGACATAAGGCCGGACACTTCGGGCTGATAGCATTGGTGAGGTTCCGTGAGCAAACGCAGACCCTTTGAAGTCATACTGCATGGTAGCCATTCCAAGGGTCCCAACTCTCCAGGTTTAAGGGATTCTTCCTTCAGCTAAATCATGCATGGGAAACCCAGAGTATGTCCACCGTGTGATTGGGAAACGTTTTCAAATGCATCTCAGGTTTCGTAACCTGGTACTCGGGTTCACCGTTCCAGACGCTTTACTAACACTCACCCCACTTGGAGAGTCAGTGCCTTTAACATCCTGTTTGGCACAGTTTGCAATTTCTGCGCAAGATGAACAGGAATAGGGAGAACCAATGAGAGACTAGCTGTAGGTGTCTGCACGGGCAAATGGAACGCTCATTTCCCACCAGGAAGAGGGATTAACCAAAGGCTCAGCGTGCCCTGCCAGAACCAGATTAGGGCCTGAAGCAATCCTGCGGTTTTGCGGCCAGCTCACAAGAAAGCGAGTTGAAGAAAGGAGCTCAGGGGCACTGTAATTCACAAACCTGCAGAGTTAAGAATGACAGCTAGGTCCAAAAATGTATTGAAGTAAGGCTACAAAGAGGACTTGAACGTGGGGCAGAATTCCAGGACTACGATTTCAGGAGGTAGAAGGGAAATCCTCTGAAAGTATAGGAAAAGAGTCAGAATGTCGACAATGATGCACTTGGTCAAAAAGGGCATATGCGTTTTTTCCAGGGCCCTCATTAAAGAGGGTAGGAGGCTCCCAGTATGCTTCAGTGGCCAACAGAAGACCCACGTCGCCAAGGCGACGTGAGCCAGCCATGCAGGAGTGACCTCACATCAGAGGGCCCACCTCACAGAAGGCTAAGGAACCCAGGAAGGATCAGACCCTCACCAGAGTGCCCACAACAGCAAGGGGCTGGGAACCAGGCAGGAGTGTCCTCACACCCGTGGGACCACATCATCGAAAGTTGAGGTACCCAGCACATGTGGCCTCAAACCAGAGGACCCACATCACCATGGGTCTCGGAGCGAGGCAGGCAGGATTAACCTCCCAACACATGGCCCATTGTATAAAAAAGGTGAGGAATCCAGCCGTTGGAACATCCCAGCAGGCGGCCCAGATCACCGAGGCTATGGGATCCAGGCAGTGATGAACTCACAACAGAGGGCCCTCATCGTGATACTGTAAGCAACCCAGCCGTTGTGACCTCAGAGCACAAGGCCCACATCCCCATGGGGGAGGGAACCAAGCAGGAGTGTCATCGCACCAGTGGGCACACATCAGAAAATGTGGGGAGCCCAGCAGTTAGGGCCAGACGCCAGAGGGCCCTCATCACTGAGGAGAGGAGGCTCCCAGCAAGCTCCAACTGCTACCAGAGGGCTGACATCGCCAATGCGGTGTGTGCCAGCCAGGCAGGAGTGACCTCAGAGCAGAGGGCCAACCACACAAAAGTGTGAGGAACCCAAAGAGGATCAGACTCTCACCAGAGGGCCCACATCACCAAGGGAATGGAAACCAGGCAGGAGTGTCCTCACACCAGTGGGGCCACATCACCGAAATGTGATGGACCCAGCACACGTGGCCTCAAACTAGAGGACACACATCACCAAGGGGCTGGGAGTGAGGCAGGCAGGAGGAGCCTCAAAACAGAGGGCCCATAGAATAAAAAAGGTGAGGAATCCCGCAGTTGGAACCTCCCAGCAGGTGGCCAGGAGCAGCGAGGATATGGGATCCAGGCCTGACTGAACACAAAACAGAGGGCCCTCATCATGAAACTGTGAGCAACCCAGCCGTTGGGACCTCAGAGCAGAAGGCCCACATTCCCATGTGGTTGGGAACCTGGCAGGAGTGTACTCGCACCACAGGGCGCACATTAGAGAATTTTGGGAGCCCAGAAGTTAGGGCCTGACGCCAGAGGGCCCTCATCACCGAGGAGAGGAAGCTCCCAGCGGGCTCCAACTGCCACAAGAGGTCCGACGTTGCCAAGGTGGGGTGTGCCAGCCAGGCAGGAGTGACCTCACAGCAGAGGGTCCACCTCACAGAAGGGTGAGGAACCCAGCCAGGATCAGACTCTCACCAGAGGGCCCACATCACCAAGGGGATAGGAACCAGGCAGGAGTGTCCTCACACCAGTGGGGCCACATAATCGAAAGGTGAGGGACCCAGCACACGTAGCCTCAAACCAGAGGACACACATCACCAAGGGGCTGGGAGTCAGGCAGGCAGGAGGAGTCTCAAAACAGAGGGCCCATAGAAGAAAAAAGGTGAGGAATCCCGCAGTTGGAACATCCCCGCAGGCAGCCAGGAGCAGCGAGGCTATTGGATCCAGGGCGGAGTGAACTCACACCAGAGGACCCTCACCATGAAACTGAGCAACCCACCGTTGGGACCTCAGAGCAGAAGGCCCACATTCCCATGGGGTTGGGAACCTGGCAGGAGTGTAGTCGCACCACAGGGCGCACATCAGAAAATTTTGGGAGCCCAGGAGTTAGGGTCTGACGCCAGAGGGCCCTCATTACCGAGGGGTGGAGACCCCCAGCAGGCACCAACTCCCAACTGAGGGCCCACGTCGCCAAGGTGATGTGTGCCAGCCAGGCAGGAGTGACCTCACAGCAGAGGGTCTACCTCACAGAAGGGTGAGGAAACCAGCCAGGATAAGACTCTCACCAGAGAGCCCACATCACCAAGGGGATCGGAAAAAGGCAGCAGTGTCCTCACACCAGTGTGGCCACATTATAGAAAGGTGAGGAACCCAGCACATGTGGCCTAAACCAGAGGACCCACATTTCCAAGGTGCTCCGAGTGAGGCAAGCAGGAGTAGCCTAACAACACAGGGCCCACAGAATAAAAAATGTGAGGAATCCAGCAGTTTGAACCTCCCAGCAGGTGGCCCAGAGCACGGAGTCTATGGGATCCAGGCCACAGTGAACTCACAGCAGAGGGCCCACATCATGAAACTGTGAGCAACCCAGCCGGTGGAACCTCAGAGCAGAAGACCCACATCCCCATGGGGATAGGAACCTCGCAGGAGTGTCCTCGCACAACTTAACACGTATCAGAAAATGTGGGAACCCAGCAGTTAGGGCCTGACGCCAGAGGGCCCTCATCACCGAGGAGAGGAGGCTACCAGCAGGCTCCAAATGCCACCAGAGGGCCGACGTCACCAAGGCAATGGGAGCAAGCCAGGCAGGAGTTACCTCACAGCAGAGGGCCCACCTCACAGAAGTGTGAGGAACCCAACCAGGATCAGACTCTAACCAGAGGGCCCACATCACCAAGGGGATGGAAACCAGGCAGGAGTGTCCTCACACCAGTGGGGCCACATCAGCCAAAGGTGAGGAACACAGCACATGTGGCCTCAAATAAGGGGACACACATCACGAAAGGGCTGGGAGTGAGGCATGCAGGAGGAGACTCACAACAGAGGGCCCATAGAATAAAAAGGTGAGGAACCCCACAGTTGGAAGCTCCAAGCAGGTGGCCCAGAGCACCGAGGCTATGGGATCCATGCCGGAGTGAACTCACAGCAGAGGGCCCACGTTCTGACACTGTGAGCAACCCAGCCGTTGGGACCTCAGAGCAGAAAGCCAACATCCCCATGGGCATGGGACCCCGGCAGGAGTGTACTCGCACGACAGGGCGCACATCAGAAAATTTTGGGAGCCCATGAGTTAGGGCCTGACGCCAGAGGGCCCTCATTACCAAGGGGAGGAGACTCCCAGCAGGCACCAACTCCCAACTGAGGGCCCACATCGCCAAGGTGACGTGTGCCAGCCAGGCAGGAGTGACCTCACAGCAGAGGGTCTACCTCACAGAAGGGTGAGGAATCCAGCCAGGATCAGGCTCTCACCAGAGGGCCCCCATCACCAAGTGGATGGGAACCAGGCAGGAGTGTCCTCACACCAGTGGGGCCACATCAATAAAGGTGAGGAAACCGGCACATGTGGCCTCAAACCAGAGGACCTACATCACAAAGGGGCTGGGAGTGAGTCAGGAAGGAGGAGCATGAAAACACAGAACCCAAAGAATAGAAAAGGTAAGGAATTCAGCAGTAGGAACCTCCCAGCAGGCGGCTCAGAGCACAGACTCTATGGGATCTAGGCCTGAGTGAACTAACACCAGAGAGCCAACATCATGAAACGGTGAACAACACAGGTGTTGGGACCTTAGAGCAGAAGGCCCACATGCCCATGGGGATGGGAACCTGGCAGGAGTGCCCTCGCACCACTTAGGACGTATCAGAAAATGTGGGAACCCAGCAGTTAGGGCCTGATGCCAGAGGGCCTCATCACCGAGGGGAGGTGGCTCACAGCAGGCTCCAACTGCCACCAGAGGTCCGACTTCGCCAAGGCGGGGTGTGCTAGCCAGGCAGGAGTGACCTCAGAGAAGAGGGCCCACCTCACAGAAGTGTGAGGAACCCAACCAGGATCAGACTCTCGCCGGAGGGACCACATCACCAAGGGGATGGGAAGCAGGCAGGAGTGTCCTCACACCAGTGGGGCCACATCATCAAAAGATGAGGAACCCATCACATGTGGCCTCAAACCAGAGGACACACATCACCAAGGGCCTGGGAGTGAGGCAGGTGTCTGGAGGGGCACATTTAACTCTAATTTCCCACCAGGAAGAGGAATTAACCAAAGGCTCAGAGTGCCGTGCCACACCCTGATTACGGCCTGAAGCAAACCTGCGGTTTTGTGGCCAGCTTTCAAGGAAGCGAGTTAAGAAAGGAAATCACGGGCACTGTAATTCACAAACCTGCAGAGTTATAAATGACAGCTATTGGCAAAAATATATTGAAGTAAGTCTGCAAAGAGGACTTGAAAACGAGGCAGAATTGAGGAATCATATTTCAGGAGGTAGATTGGAATTGCATTTAAAACATGTGAAAAGCGGCAGATCTTCGACAGTGATGCACTTGGACGAACAGTGCGTATACATTTTTTCCTGAATATATTCAGGAAAAAACGCATATGCCCTTTTTGGCCAACCAAGCACTCGAGCAATGGAAATCCGTACTACAATGAAGTCTCATTTCCCATTCGTCAAAAGGGCCATCTGAAAAAAGTGTAAAAACCAGAAACACAGGACAGGCCATGGAGAACAGGGAGCCTTGTTATGCTGATGGGCGGGATGTAAATTGCCAACAGACACTCTGGAGATGTTTATGGTGTATCCTGAAACATCTGAAAAACAAAGCTACGGAGACTAGGGCACTTCCACTTTTGGCCCTATAGCTTAGGAAAATTAAAATCAACAAGACACAGCCAACACAAAATTTAGGGCTGCTGTGTTTACAAGAACCTCGAGTCCAGTACAAATTAAATATCCCAGAAAGAAAAAAATGGATAAAGGAGTTGTGCTACTTACGTACAATGGAATATCACTCAGCAATGAAATCAATGTCATCAGGCCTGTAGCAGCAAATTGAGTGGATTTAAGTATGATGATTCTAAGAGAAATATGTCACACAGAGAAAGATAATTATCATAAGATATCACTAATAGAGGGAGTGTAAACTTGGCTACACATAAACTGAATTACAAAACCGAACAGTCTCACATTTAGATAAAAACTTATGCTTGCTTAAGGGGAAAGTTGAGTTGGGGTGCTGTATAAAACCAGAGATTGAAATTAGCACACATACCATTCCATAAGCCAAATATGTAATAGACAAGACCTACTCTTTGCTCAACGAAATACACTCATCCATGGTGTATCACCTCACACCTGTTAGAATGGGCATCATCAGAAAATCTACAAACAACAAATGCTGGAAAGGGTGTGGAGATAAGGAACCCTCTTCCACTATTGTTGGGAATGTAAATTGATACAGTCACTGTGGAGAACATTATGGAGTTTCTTATAAAACTAAGAATAGAATTACCATATGATCCAGCAATCCCACTACTGGGCATATACCCAGACAAAACCATAAATCAAAAAGAGACATTCACCTCAATGTTCATTGCATCACTATTTACAATATCCAGGTAATGGAAGCAACCTAAATGCCCACAGACAGACGAATGCATAAAGATGTGGTACAAATATAAAATGGAATATTACTAAGCCATAAAAAGGAATGAAATTGGGTCATTTGTAGAGACGTTGATGGATCTAGAGACTGTCATACAGAGTGAAGTAAGTCAGAAATAGAAAAACAAATCTTGTATATTAATGCATATATGTGGAACCTAGAAAAATTATACAGATGAACCGTTTTTTAAGGCAGAAATAGAGCAACAGATGTAGACAACAAACGTATGGACACCAAGGGGGGAAAGCTGTTGGGGGGTGGTGGTGGGAGGATTGAGAGATTGGGATTGGCATGTATACATTTATATGTATAAAATAGATAACCAAAAAGAACCTGCTGTATAAAAAAATAAAATAAAATTCAAAATTACAAAAAGTAAAACAGAAAAAATATTCTTCCCTTCACATACATGTATTTATATGAATAAATTATTTCCATGCTTATATCTGTAAATACAAAAAAGAGGAATAAAATCTACCTTGAACCAAAAATGAAAAAAAGAAAAAAAAAAACAGAACCCACCAGTTACACAGAGGAAAACCGTATCAGGGCACTTGCTCCAGTTGTAAACAATTCTGTAGTTGGCCAGTGGTGGGGAATCATCTCCCATTCAGCCAGCAGGCCCCACGCAACAAGCGTCCTCATTGCAAAGCTGGGGGACCGTGCCAAGGCATCTGTGAGTAAATGTGGGCCGAGCCCCAGGCCAGCTGCTGCTGAAATGTTCCCACCCTTCCCAGGTAAAACACCTGAATATGTACAAGGACTTGAAAGCCTAGAGGAAGGGCCATGGAGCCACATGAGCGACAGCATGCCAGCCGATTTGGTGCCTGCAGGCCAGCCAGGATGGTCCTGGCCCTGGGTACTCTTCTGGAAGCTTTCCATTTCCCTGCCTGAGATACCCCTGCTGTCCGGGCCCCCACTGCTTTCTTCCTCACTCACCTCTGCCCAGGGAGAAATTCCAGAGGCAGGTATGGGTGGCACATCCTCTTCTTTAGCAGGTGGCATCTTGGTAACTGCTGCAGAAAGTCCAGCAGAGCCCCACTCACACTGGGCCACCCACAAAGCCGTGGCCTCTCACTCCCTCCCACCAGTCCAGCCCCGAGGCTGCTGACAGGGCAGAGAAAATGGCGTCAGGCACAGCTGCAGGGGCTCTTGCTGCCTGGAGCGGTGTTTATATTGATCTCAAACAGGCACACCTGGGGAGGGCTGGCCGGCATGGTCGGGCTTCCCAGGCCAGCCAATAATCACCCCTCAGGCGCTCACAGTTGCAGAAACTGGAACTTGCTGAATCGGCCAGGTCCAAGGAACAGGTGTGGGCTCCTGAGAGTCAGGATAGACAAGGGGTTGCAGCTCTGGCTTGTTTTCTAATTATATTATCTGGCCCATGAGTGGGAGACAACTTCAAGAAAACCCTCTCCTAATGAGAGGAACCCAGGAGTCAGGGAGAGGAGGGGTGGGTGGTGGGTGGAGACAGAGGCCTGGTGTCCCGGGTGCAGTGGAAGTCTCTGGAAGACCAGGTGGAGGGAGGCCACACAGAGTGATGCCCAGGGTCACAGACCTGTTGGAGCTGCTGTTTCTTAGTTCAAGTCCTGCTCTGAGGTGCTCTGTGTCAGATCTGAGTGACAGGTGAGCTGGAAGTGCTCTGCAATGAGGGCGATGTGCACGGTACCTGTGTGCCCAGCCCTGCCAGGGTAACTGCAAGGGTAGCTCTGTATCCTGGGAGGGGCCTGACCATGAGAGCCCCATGGGCTGCAGGGGAACTTGCCCAGGGAACCCCATATCCTGGGAGGGGTCTGAACAGGAGAGCACCGTGGGCTGCGGTGGGGGTGGGGTACCTGCCCAGGTGAGCTCCATATCCTGGGATTGGCCTGACCTCGAGAGCCCCATGGGCTGCTGGAGTCCTGGTAAAGGATGCCAGGACAGTCAGTGAAGCCACCGAGGATATACCTCCAGTAGTTCCTAAATCCTACACCCTGCTGGTCATTCTACCAACCACCGGGACATGGTATTCTGTATTAGTCTTCAATGATGCCTTCTTTTGTATTCTATTAGTCCCAGAGTCACAAGAAATTTTGGCTTGTGAGTGGCAGGACTCAACATACAACTAAAACAATACTTCTGGGCCGTGTTGCCCCAAGGGTTCAAAAATTCCCACACCATCTTTGGGGAAAGCTCAGTTAAAGACCTAAAAGTTCTACCTCTGGAAAAGGAAACACTCCTTCAATATGCAGACGACATTCTGATCGCCAGCCCTACTAAGGAGACCTCTGAACTACCAAGCCAATAAAGGATAGAAGTTGTCAAATAAAAAGCTCAAATATCACAGACTACGGTGACCTGCCTGGGCTTCATTCTCACAGAAGGTCGGAGAAGCCCATCTCAGGAAAGGGAAGAAACAATTTACAGCCTTACCCATTTCTAAAACTAGAAGACAGCTTAGGGGTTCCTGGGGAGGCCAGGGTTGGTGCTTCTGGATCCCCAACTACAGTCTACTAGCTGGGCCTCTATATGAAACACTGAAAGGAAAAGATGATGATCCTTTTGAATAGAATCCAGAAGTGGCCTTTCAAGAATGGAAAGAGCAGTCAATTCAGACCCTTGCCCTGGAACTCCCTAATTTAGCTAAACCCTTTGACCTTTACATTCCTGGTGAATGGTGAATCGCTATTGGAGTATTAGTGCAAAAACTGGGACCACTTGAAATGGAACAATGCAAGAATGCCATCCCGGTAGGATAAACTATGGTCACCAATGGGCTTGGCCCACCGCCACATCTGGCCAAGATACTGGCGGTATCTGAAAACCTGGAAATCAGCAGCACAAAAGGCCACCTCCCTCCTAAGGGAAAAGGACCCCACGTGGTGACCCTAAGCCCCAACCATGCCCTGAAGTTGCAGGGTTTGCTCCATGGTCACACTGACCTCGAGTGAGGAGGCCCTCCAACTCCAACCTCCAGAGAGATAACCGGGGTAAAGGGGCACCATGACGACTCATGTGACCATCACTTGACCTGGAGTTTCTCTCATAAAACAACAAGAGTGTGTCCCAAAAGAGTAGACTACTGCTTGCAGGACTTACTGCACCCAGAGCGGACCTAATAATCTTGGCGGGGGAAACGTATATCACGCTGTCACCATAGAAGAGCCTACAGACACTGTGATGATGGTGGCCAATAAGACCAGCTGGACTCCTGTTTACTTCAAAAGGCTGTTGACTCAGTGGCCATCATGGTCCTTCATCACCACTGACCCTGGGCTGTCTGGGAGTTGAGCAGGCAGGGTCCTGACACCTGGTGCTCTTTTTACGTTAATTCAGGGGCCTAATTGAAGAAAGTGCAGACTACTGGTCAGAGCATCTAGGCTGGCAGAAACGGTCAGCCTAAGGTGGCCGAACAAATGCAGGGCGGGGTGAAACTGGACCTCACAGCGTCACTGCACATCTCCTTCCTGGACCCTTAAAGGTCATTAGAATCTATAACGCTTCCAATACTGGTGCTCAGGCGGACGAGCAGGGAGGCAGGAGGCCTGGGGGCAATCAACGTCACCTGGAGGCTGCTGGGGAGAAGTTCTGACCCTCGCCCACGGGAATGAGGGCTCCTAACTCAGCACTCAGCAGTTACAGAAGAAGGGTCTGCACCCTCAGCACTCTAAGAATGAGGAAGGGGAAAAAAGGCAGAAGAGGGCTTTTTCCCAGGCAAAGCCCCTTAAAAATCCCTGGGAGATAAAAATAGAATCTGGGCAATAAAATAAAGTCTAACCTTTTTTATCCTTTGTGCTTTGTCTAATTTCACGTGCTCCTAGGGTCCCGCATACAGAGGTTCAACAGCCGGCACTTCAGACCAGATTTCCTAGTGCGGAATGGCTGGGTCGACACCTCAGCTCCTGGGACACAGTGCACACTCCGCGATATAGAGCCTGAGCTGCAGCCAACCGGGCCCTCGAGAGCTCCGCCCCCTCCCTCCCACTGACTCTGACAGGATCTCTACACAGCAGCCCAGCCCACAGCCCACGGGGTAGCACATGCTCTCACCTCTCCATTCTCTGATCAAAATATAAAGTTTCCTTTGCTTCTGAACCAAACTCAGTCTCAATCTGTTGGCTCCAATGACACTGGGCAGGGGGACACTTGTTGGGGTCCACTCTGGAGGATCAGTAACAGAAATTGAGAACATTGTAACTTCAATGAACAGATGTTTGAGCCAAACTGTAATTAACATAGAACAGTGTATAAGGCTCGGGTAAAATAAGATGTTTCTAACACTCCCATTTGATATTTCCATCACTTTATTAGAAGCAAGTTCAGTGAAAAGGTTTGTCTTATTTGTCAGGTCAATATTAGAGAAACGAAGTGATTTCTTTCCAAGGATGTACATCTAATAATCTTGGTTAAAGCTTCAATCTTGTTTTAAATGCTTTTCCATTGAAAATGATACCTCTCTTTCAGCTCCCCCAATTCTGAGAAGTATAAAATCTTATAATTTATTATTACCAAAGGGGAAAGGTGGGAGGAGGGATAAATTAACAGTTTGGGATTAACACATACACACTGCTATGTATAAAATCGATCATCAACAAGGAACTACTGTATAGCACAGGGAACTACACTCAATATTTTACAATAACCTATAAGGGGAAATCATCTTTAAAAGAATAGATATTTTTATTGACATCATCTATTAATGACAGTTAAAATGGAACGTAAGGGAAGCCGTTGGTGAGTGCTTCTGACCCTGAAGACTTCAATCATCTAAAGTTTGGATTCTGCCTACTTCCCAAGGCCCTTAACGAACATATGTGTAGCCGTAGATTAAAAAATTCCCCAGTTTGGGTTGTGGAGAGACACTGATTTTGTAAAAGCCCTGGTGTTCTCCTCACATGAATGGGACCCTTCCTACAGCTAAAACATGCCTGTCACACCCAGAGGATGGTATACCGTCTGATCGGGAAGAGTTTGGAAAAGGCATCTCATCTCCTCATCTCCTGGTGCTCGGGTTCACCCCTCCAGCGTCTTTACGAACAGTCTCCCCACTTGGAGATGTCAGCACTGTCAACATCCTGTTGCAGACAGTTTGGAATTTGTCCAGAGGATGAAGCAGAAGGAGGAGGAACAATGAGAGACAAGTCCTAGGTGTTCGGACAGGCACATGTCACTCTTATTTCCAATCAGGAAGACGAATTGACCAAAGGCTAGGGTTGCCCATGGAAACAGAATAGGGCTTGAGGAAATTCCGCTGCTTTGTGGCCAGTTCCCATAAACACAAGTTGAAAAATGGAACTCAGGGACACTAAAATTCACGAAACTGCAGAGTTGAAAATATCTATCACTGAAAAATGTCTTGAGGAAAGTCAGAGGAAAGGACTTGTAAGCAACGGAGAATGGCAGGAAAGGGATTGGAAGAGGTAGAAAGGACTCGCCATTAAGCACAAGAAAAGGGGCTGAACATTGCCAACATTGCAATTGGCCAAAAAGGGTGTATGCGTCTTTTTCTGTATGTATTCAAGAAAAGGGCATACACTTTTTTAGCCAACCAAACAGGTGGGCACTGGAAATCAATACTACAAAACATATCACTTCGCATCAGTCAGAAGAGCCTTCCTCATAAAGTGTAAACACCAGAAATGCAGGACAGGGCAAGGAGAAAAGGGAGCCCTCTGAGGCTTATACTGGAAATGTATATTGCCAACGGTCACTCTGGAGAAGTGTATTGTGTTTACTAAAGCATCTAAAAAATGAGCTACAGAGCACAGGGCACTTGCACTCATGGACGTATATCTTGGGAAAAACAAAAATCGAGAGGACACAGGCACCCCAATGTTTACCGCCTCTATGTTTAAAAGATCCTCGACTAGGATATAATTTATAAGTCTCTGGAGGGAAAAAATGGATAGAGATGTGAGACTTATATAGAGTGGAATATTACTCAGCCTGGAAATCAATGAAATATGGCCAGTTGTAACAACCACAGAGGAGTTACGTATGATCATTCGAAGTCACATAATTCAAAAAGAAAAGACACACGATATTACTAATACATGGAATGTAAACGTGGCTACAAATGAACTGAATTACAAAACAGAACGGGGTCTCAAATTTAGAAAACCAACATATGCTTGCTTAAGGATAAAGGAGAGTTGGGGTGCTGCATAAAACCAGAGATAGAAATTAGCACAGATACCTTTCCATAAGCCAAATATGTAATAGTCAAGACCTACCAGTTGCTCAACGAAATGGACTAAACACCCCATATTCAACGCCTAGGAATACACCTGACTAGTAAGAATCTTCAAACCCATGGATTTATATGTCTCCGTAAGAGAATCAAGCGTGTGTATAGATTTATGAACGCAGCAGAGAAAATCCGATAAATCCAATTATCAAAATGAATTACAAAAACAAAACACAATGACAGTGAAATAGAGAGCTATTCTTAAATAATTCATTCAGAGCTTGTGATGCAACCTGGATTAACCACATCTGCACCAACAGCTGAGTGAGACATAAGGTTGGACACTTCGGGCGGATAACACTGGTGAGGTACGATGAGCAAATGCAGACCATTTGAAGTCATACTGCATGGTACCCATTCCATGGGTCCCAACTCTCCAGGTTTAAGGGATTCTTCCTTCAGCTAAAACATGCATGGGAAACCCAAAGTTTGGTACACCATGTGACTGGGAAGCGTTTTCAAATGCATCTCAGTTTTCGTCCCCTTTTACACGGGTTCACCATTCCGGACCCTTTACTAACACTCTCCACACTTGGAGAGTCAGTGCCTTTAACCTCCTGTTTGGCACAGTTTGCAATTTCTGCACAAGATGTACAGGAATAGGGAGAAGCAATGAGAGACTAGCTGTAGGTGTCTGCACGGGCAAATGGAACGCTCATTTCCCACCAGAAAGAGGAATTAACCAAAGGCTCAGCATGCCCTGCCGGAACCAGATTAGGGCCTGAAGCAATCCTGCGGTTTGCGGGCAGCTCACAAGAAAGCGAGTTGAAGAAAGGAGCTCAGGGGCACTGTAATTCACAAACCTGCAGAGTTATGAATGACAGCTATCGTCCAATAATGTATTAAAGTGAGTCTTCGAAGAGGACTTGAAAGCGGGGCAGAATTTCAGGAAAACGATTTCAGGGGGTACACTGGAATTGCACTTAAAGCATAGGTAAAGAGGCAGAATGTAGACAATGATGAACTTGGCCAAAAAGGGCGTATGCGTTTTTTCCTGAATATATTCAGGAAAAAACGCATACGCCCTTTTTGGCCAACAAAGCAAGCATGTAAAGGAAATCTGCACTACAATGAAGTCTCACTGCCCCCCTGTCAAACGGGCCATCTTAAGAAAGTGTAAAATCCAGAAAGGCAGGACAGCTCATGGAGAACAGGGAGCCTTGTTATGCTGATGGGCGGGATGTAAATTGCCAACAGCCACACTGGAGAAGTGTATGGTGTTTCCTGAAACACGTAGGAAACAAAGCAACACAGCCTATGGCACTTCCACTTAGGGTCCTATAGCTTAGGGAAATTAAAATCAAAAACACACAGCCACCCCAAAGTTTGGGACGGCTCTGTTTACAAGAACGTCGTCTACGGTACATGTTAAATATCCGAGAAAGCAAAAAATGGATAAAGAAATTGTGATATGTACGTACAAAGGAATATCACTCAACAATGAGATCTACGTCATCAGGCCCATAGCGGCATAATGAGTGGATTCAGGTACGACGATTCTACGAGAAATAAGTCACACAGAAAAAGAAACATCATAAGATATCACTAATACACGGAAGTTAAACTTGTCTACACATGAACTGAATTACAAAACCGAAAAGGTTCTCAAATTTAGAAAACCAACTTATGCTTGCTTATGGGGAAAGGTGAGTTGGGGTGCTGCATAAAACCAGAGATTGAAATTAGCACAGATATCGTTCCATAAGCCAAATATATAATAGACAAAACCTACTCCTTGCTCAACGAAATGGACTCAACACCCCATATTCAACGCCTGTTAATATACCTGACAAGTAAGAAACTTAAGACCCATGGATTTATATGTCTCCATAAGGAAATCAAGCGTGTGTACAATGGCCTAAACGCAGCAGTGAAAATCCGATAAATCCCATTATCAAAATAAATTTCACAAACACAACACAATGACAGTGAAATAGAGAGCAATTCTTAAATAATTCATTCAGGGCTTGTGATGCAACCTGGATTTACCACATCTACTCCCAGGGCTGGTTGAGACATAAGGCTGGACACTTCGAGCTGATAGCATTGGTGAGGTTCGGTGACCAAACGCAGACCCTTTGAAGTCATACTGCATGGTACCCATTCCAAGGGTCCCAACTCTCCAGGTTTAAGGGATTCTTCCTTCAGCTAAAATAGGGATGGGAAACCCAGAGTATGGTCCACCGTGTGATTGGGAAACGTTTTCAAATGCATCTCAGGTTTCGTCCCTTGGTACTCGGGTTCACCGCTCCAGACGCTTTACTAACACTCTCCCCACTTCGAGAGTCAGTGCCTTTAACCTCCTGTTTGGCACAGTTTGCAATTTCTGTGCAAGATGAACAGGAATAGGGAGAACCAATGAGAGACTAGCTGTAGGTGTCTGCACGGGCAAATGGAACGCTCATTTCCCACCAGGAAGAGGAATTAACGAAAGGCTCATCGTGCCCTTCCGGAACCAGATTAGGGCCTGAAGCAATCCAGCGGTTTTGTGGCCAGCTCACAAGAAAACGAGTTGAAGAAAGGAGCTCAGGGGCACTGTAATTAACAAACCTGCAGAGTTATGAATGACAGCTATCGTCCAAAAATGTATTGACGTAAGTTTTCGAAGTGGACTTGAAAGCGGGGCAGAATTTCAGGAAAACGGTTTCAGGGGGTAGACTGGAATTGCACTTAACGCTTAGGAAAAAGGCAGAATGTCGACAATGATGCACTTGGCCAAAAATGGCGTATGCGTTTTTTCCTGAATATATTCAGGAAAAAACGCATACGCCATTTTTGGCCAACCAAGCAAGCGTGTAAATGAAATCTGCACTACAATGAAGTCTCACTGCCCCCTGGTCAAAAGGGCCATCTGAAAAAAGTGTAAAATCCAGAAAGGCAGGACAGGTCATGGAGAACAGGGAGCCTTGTTATGCTGATGGGCGGGATGTAAATTGCCAACAGCCACTCTGGAGAAGTGTATGGTGTTTCCTGAAACACGTAGGAAACAAAGCAACACAGCCTATGGCACTTCCACTTAGGGTCCTATAGCTTAGGGAAATTAAAATCAAAAACACACAGCCACCCCAAAGTTTGGGATGGCTCTGTTTACAAGAACCTCGTCTACGGTACAAGTTAAATATCCGAGAAAGCAAAAAATGGATAAAGAAGTTGTGGTACGTACGTACAATGGAATATCACTCAGCAATGAGATCTACGTCATCAGGCCCGTAGCGGCATAATGAGTGAATTCACGTACGACGAGTCTACGAGAAATAAGTCACACAGAAATAGAAACATCATAAGATATCACTAATACACGGAACGTAAACTTGGCTATACATGAACTGAATTACAAAACAGAACAGGGTCTCAAATTTAGAAAACCAACTTATGCTTGCTTATGGGGAAAGGTGAGTTGGGGTGCTGCATAAAACCAGAGATTGAAATTAGCACCTATACCGTTCCATAAGCCAAATATATAATAGACAAGACCTACTCCTTGCGCAACGAAATGGACTCAACACCACATATTCAACGCCTGGGAATATACCTGACAAGTAAGAATCTTAAGACCTATGTATTTATATGTCTCCATAAGGAAATCAAGCGTGTGTACAGCGGCCTAAACGCAGCAGTGAAAATCCGATAAATCCAATTAACAAAGTAAATTTCAAAAACAAAACACAATGACAGTGAAATAGAGAGCAATTCTTAAATAATTCATTCAGGGCTTGTGATGCAACCTGGATTTACCACATCTACTCCCAGGGCTGGTTGAGACATAAGGCTGGACACTTTGTGCTGATAGCATTGGTGAGGTTTGGTGAGCAAACGCAGACCCTTTGAAGTCATACTGCATGGTACCCATTCCAAGGGTCCCAACTCTCCAGGTTTAAGGGATTCTTCCTTCAGCTAAAACATGCATGGGAAACCCAGAGTATGGTCCACCGTGTGATTGGGAAACGTTTTCAAATGGATCTCAGGTTACGTCCCATGGTACTCGGGTGCACCGTTCCAGACACTTTACTAACACTCTCCCCACTTGGAAAGTCAGTGCCTTTAACCTCCTGTTTGGCACAGTTTGCAATTTCTGCGCAAGATGAACAGGAATAGGGAGAACCAATGAGAGACTAGCTGTAGGTGTCTGCACGGGCAAATGGAATGCTCATTTCCCACCAGAAAGAGGAATGAACCAAAGGCTCAGTGTGCACTGCCGGAAACAGATTAGGGCCTGAAGCAATCCTGCGGTTTTGCGGCCAGCTCACAAGAAAGCGAGTTGAAGAAAGGAGCTCAGGGGCACTGTAATTCACAAACCTACAGAGTTATGGATGACAGCTATCGTCCAAAAATATATTGAAGTAAGTCTTCGAAGGGGACTTGAAAGCGGGGCAGAATTTCAGGAAAACGATTTCAGGGGGTAGACTGGAATTGCACTTAAAGCATAGGAAAAGAGGCAGAATGTCCACAATGATGCACTTGGCCAAAAAGGGCGTATGCGTTTTTTCCTGAATATATTCAGGAAAAAACGCATACGCCCTTTTTGGCCAACCAAGCAAGCGTGTAAAGGAAATCTGCACTACAATGAAGTCTCACTGCCCCCCGGTCAAAAGGGCCATCTGAAAAAAGTGTAAAATCCAGAAAGGCAGGACAGCTCATGGAGAACAGGGAGCCTTGTTATGCTGATGGGCGGGATTTAAATTGCCAACAGCCACTCTGGAGAAGTGTATGGTGTTTCCTGAAACACGTAGGAAACAAAGCAACACAGCCTATGGCACTTCCACTTAGGGTCCTATAGCTTAGGGAAATTAAAATGAAAAACACAGAGCCACCCCAAAGTTTGGGACGGCTCTGTTTACAAGAACCTCGTCTACGGTACAAGTTAATTATCCGAGAAAGCAAAAAATGGATAAAGAAATTGTGGTACGTATGTACAATGGAATATCTCTCAGCAATGAAATCTACGTCATCAGGCCCGTAGAGGCATAATGAGTGGATTCAGGTACGACGATTCTACGAGAAATAATCACACAGAAAAAGAAACATCATAAGATATCACTAATACACGGAACGTAAACTTGGCTACACATGAACAGAATTACAAAACAGAACAGGATCTCAAATTTAGAAAGCCAACTTATGCTTGCTTATGGGGAAAGGTGAGTTGGGGTGCTGCATGAAACCAGAGATTGAAATTAGCAGAGATACCATTCCATAAGCCAAATATATACTAGAAACGACCTACTCCTTGCTCAACGAAATGGACACAACCCCCCATATTCAACGCCTGGGAATATACCTGACAAGTAAGAATCTTAAGACCCATGGATTTATATGTCTCCATAAGGAAATCAAGCATGTGTACAGCGGCCTAAACGCAGCAGTGAAAATCCGATAATTCCCATTATCAAAATAAATTTCAAAAACACAACACAATGACAGTGAAATAGAGAGCAATTCTTAAATAATTCATTCAGGGCTTGTGATGCAACCTGGATTTACCACATCTACCCCCAGATTTGGGTGAGACATAAGGCTGGGCACTTCGGGCTGATAGCATTGGTGAGGTTCGGTGAGCAAACGCAGACTGTTTGAAGACATACTGCATGGTACCCATTCCATGGGTCCCAACTCTCCAGGTTTAAGGGATTCTTACTTCAGCTAAAACATGCATGGGAAACCCAGAGTATGGCCCACCGTGTGATTGGGAAACGTTTTCAAATACATCTCAGGTTACGTCCCATGGTACTCGGGTGCACCGTTCCAGACACTTTACTAACACTCTCCCCACTTGGAAAGTCAGTGCCTTTAACATCCTGTTTGGCACAGTTTGCAATTTCTGTGCAAGATGAACAGGAATAGGGAGAACCAATGAGAGACTAGCTGTAGGTGTCTGCACGGGCAAATGGAACGCTCATTTCCCACCAGCAAGAGGAATTAACCAAAGGCTCAGCGTGCCCTGCCGGAACCAGATTAGGGCCTGAAGCAATCCTGCGGTTTTGCGGCCAGCTCACAAGAAAGCGAGTTGAAGAATGGAGCTCAGGGGCACTGTAATTCACAAACCTGCAGAGTTATGAATGACAGCTATCGTCCAAAAATGTATTGAAGTAAGTCTTCGAAGTGGACTTGAAAGCGGGGCAGAATTTCAGGAAAACGATTTAAGGGGGTAGACTGGAATTGCACTTAAAGCATGGGAAAAGACTCCGAATGTCGACAATGATGCACTTGGCCAAAAAGGGCGTATGCGTTTTTTCCTGAATATATTCAGGAGAAAACGCATACGCCCTTTTTGGCCAACCAAGCAAGCGTGTCAAGGAAATCTGCACTACAATGAAGTCTCACTGCCCCCCTGTCAAAAAGGCCATCTGAAACAAGTGTAAAATCCAGAAAGGCAGGACAGGTCATGGAGAACAGCGAGCCTTGTTATGCTGATGGGCGGGATGTAAATTGTCAACAGCCACTGTGGAAAAGTGTATGGTGTTTCCTGAAACACGTAGGAAACAAAGCAACACAGCCTATGGCACTTCCACTTAGGGTCCTATAGCTTAGGGAAATTAAAATCAAAAACACACAGCCACCCCAAAGTTTGGGACGGCTCTGTTTACAAGAACCTCGTCTACGGTACAAGTTAATATCCGAGAAAGCAAAAAATGGATAAAGCAGTTGTGGTACGTACGTACAATGGAATATCACTCAGCTATGAGAACTACGTCATCTGGCCCGTAGCGGCATAATGAGTGCATTAAGGTACGACGATTCTACGAGAAATAAGTCACACAGAAAAAGAAACATCATAAGATATCACTAATACACGGAATGTAAACTTGGCTACACATGAACTGAATTACAAAACAGAACAGGGTCTCAAATTTAGAAAACCAACTTATGCTTGCTTATGGGGAAAGGTGAGTTGGGGTGCTGCATCAAACCAGAGATTGAAATTAGCACAGATACCGTTCCATAAGCCAAATATATAATAGACAAGACCTACTCCTTGCTCAACGAAATGGACTCAACACCCCATATTCAACGCCTGGGAATATACCTGACAAGTAAGAATCTTAAGACCCATGGATATATATCTCTCCATAAGGAAATCAAGCGTGTGTACAGCGGACTAAACGCAGCAGTGAAAATCTGATAAATCCCATTATCAAAATAAATTTCAAAAACAAAACACAATGACAGTAAAATAGAGAGCAATTCTTAAATAATTCATTCAGGGCATGTGATGCAACCTGGATTTACCACATCTACACCCAGAGCTGGGTGAGACATAAGGCTAGACACTTCGGGCTGATAGCATTGGTGAGGTACGGTGAGCAAACGCAGACCCTTTGAAGTCATACTGCATGGTACCCATTCCATGGGTCCCAACTCTCCAGGTTTAAGGGATTCTTCCTTCAGCTGAAACATGCATGGGAAACCCAGAGTATGGTCCACCGTGTGATTGGGAAACGTTTTCAAATGCATCTCAGGTTTCGACCCCTGGTACTCGGGTTCACCGTTCCAGGCGCTTTACTAACACTCTCCCCACTTGGAGAGTCAGTTCCTTTAACTTCCTGTTTGCCACAGTTTGCAATTTCTGCGCAAGATGAACAGGAATAGGGAGAACCAATGAGAGACTAGCTGTAGGTGTCTGCACGGGCAAATGGAACGCTCATTTCCCACCAGGAAGAGGAATTAACCAAAGGCTCAGCGTGCCCTGCTGGAACCAGATTAGGGCCTAAAGCAATCCAGCAGTTTTGCGGCCAGCTCACAAGAAAGCGAGTTGAAGAATGGAGCTCAGGGGCACTGTAATTCACAAACCTGCAGAGTTATGAATGACAGCTATCGTCCAAAAATGTATTGAAGTAAGTCTTTGAAGTGGACTTGAAAGCGGGGCAGAATTTCAGGAAAACGATTTCAGGGGGTAGACTGGAATTGCACTTAAAGCATAGGAAAAGACTCCGAATGTCGACAATGATGCACTTGGCCAAAAAGGGCGTATGCGTTTTTTCCTGAATATATTCAGGAGAAAACGCATACGCACTTTTTGGCCAACCAAGCAAGCGTGTCAAGGAAATCTGCACTACAATGAAGTCTCACTGCCCCCCTGTCAAAAAGGCCATCTGAAACAAGTGTAAAATCCAGAAAGGCAGGACAGGTCATGGAGAACAGGGAGCCTTGTTATGCTGATGGGCGGGATGTAAATTGTCAACAGCCACTGTGGAAAAGTGTATGGTGTTTCCTGAAACACGTAGGAAACAAAGCAACACAGCCTATGGCACTTCCACTTAGGGTCCTATAGCTTAGGGAAATTAAAATCAAAAACACACAGCCACCCCAAAGTTTGGGACGGCTCTGTTTACAAGAACCTCGTCTACGGTACAAGTTAAATATCCGAGAAAGCAAAAAATGGATAAAGAAGTTGTGGTACGTACGTACAATGGAATATCACTCAGCCATGAGAACTACGTCATCTGGCCCGTAGCGGCATAATGAGTGCATTAAGGTACGACGATTCTACGAGAAATAAGTCACACAGAAAAAGAAACATCATAAGATATCACTAATACACGGAATGTAAACTTGGCTACACATGAACTGAATTACAAAACAGAACAGGGTCTCAAATTTAGAAAACCAACTTATGCTTGCTTATGGGGAAAGGTGAGTTTTTGGTGCTGCATCAAACCAGAGATTGAATTTAGCACAGATACCATTCCATAAGCCAAATATATAATAGACAAGACCTACTCCTTGCTCAACGAAATGGACTCAACACCCCATATTCAACGCCTGGGAATATACCTGACAAGTAAGAATCTTAAGACCCATGGATTTATATGTCTCCATAAGGAAATCAAGCGTGTGTACAGCGGCCTAAATGCAGCAGTGAAAATCCGATAAATCCCATTATCAAAATAAATTTCACAAACAAAACACAATGACAGTGAAATAGAGAGCAATTCTTAAATAATTCATTCAGGGCTTGTGATGCAACCTGGATTTACCACATCTACACCCAGAGCTCGGTGAGACATAAGGCTGGACACTTCGGGCTGATAGCATTGGTGAGGTTCGGTGAGCAAACGCAGACCCTTTGAAGTCATACTGCATGGTAGCCATTCCATGGGTCCCAACTCTCCAGGTTTAAGGGATTCTTCCTTCAGCTAAAACATGCATGGGAAACCCAGAGTATGTCCACCGTGTGATTGGGAAACGTTTTCAAATGCATCTCAGGATTCGTCCCTGGTTCACCGTTCCAGACGCTTTACTAACACTCTCCCCACTTGGAGAGTCAGTGCCTTTAACCTCCTGTTTGGCACAGTTTGCAATTTCTGCGCAAGATGAACAGGAATAGGGAGAACCAATGAGAGACTAGCTGTAGGTGTCTGCACGGGCAAATGGAACGCTCATTTCCCACCAGGAAGAGGGATTAACCAAAGGCTCAGCGTGCCCTGCTGGAACCAGATTAGGGCCTGAAGCAATCCTGCGGTTTTGCGGCCAGCTCACAAGAAAGCGAGTTGAAGAATGGAGCTCAGGGGCTCTGTAATTCACAAACCTGCAGAGTTATGAATGACAGCTATCGTCCAAAAATGTATTGAATTAAGTCTACGAAGAGGACTTGAAAGCGGGGCAGAATTTCTGGAAAACGATTTCAGGGGGTAGACTGGAATTGCACTTAAAGCATAGGAAAAGAGGCAGAATGTCGACAATGATGCACCTGGCCAAAAAGTGCGTATGCGTTTTTTCCTGAATATATTCAGGAAAAAACGCATACGCCCTTTTTGGCCAACCAAGCAAGCGTGTCAAGGAAATCTGCACTACAATGAAGTCTCACTGCCCCCCGGTCCAAACGGCCATCTGAAACAAGTGTAAAATCCAGAAAGGCAGGACAGCTCATGGAAAGAGGGAGCCTTCTTATGCTGATGGAAGGGATGTAAATTGCCAACAGCCACTCTGGAGAAGTGTATGGTGTTTCCTGAAACACGTAGGAAACAAAGCAACACAGCCTATGGCACTTCCACTTAGGGTCCTATAGCTTAGGGAAATTAAAATCAAAAACACACAGCCACCCCAAAGTTTGGGACGGCTCTGTTTACAAGAACCTCGTCTACGGTACAAGTTAAATATCCAAGAAAGCAAAAAATGGATAAAGAAGTTGTGGTACGTACGTACAATGGAATATCACTCAGCAATGAGATCTACGTCATCAGGCCCATAGCGGCATAATGAGTGCATTCAGGTACGACGATTCTACGAGAAATAAGCCACACAGAAAAAGAAACATCATAAGATATCCCTAATACACGGAACATAAACTTGGCTACACATGAACTGAATTACAAAACAGAACAGGGTCTCAAATTTAGAAAACCAACTTATGCTTGCTTATGGGGAAAGGTGAGTTGGGGTGCTGCATAAAACCAGAGATTGAAATTAGCACAGATACCGTTCCATAAGCCAAATATATAATAGACAAGACCTACTCCTTGCTCAACGAAATGGACTCAACACCCCATATTCAACGCCTGGGAATATACCTGACAAGTAAGAATCTTAAGACCCATGGATATATATCTCTCCATAAGGAAATCAAGCGTGTGTACAGCGGACTAAACGCAGCAGTGAAAATCTGATAAATCCCATTATCAAAATAAATTTCAAAAACAAAACACAATGACAGTAAAATAGAGAGCAATTCTTAAATAATTCATTCAGGGCATGTGATGCAACCTGGATTTACCACATCTACACCCAGAGCTGGGTGAGACATAAGGCTAGACACTTCGGGCTGATAGCATTGGTGAGGTACGGTGAGCAAACGCAGACCCTTTGAAGTCATACTGCATGGTACCCATTCCATGGGTCCCAACTCTCCAGGTTTAAGGGATTCTTCCTTCAGCTGAAACATGCATGGGAAACCCAGAGTATGGTCCACCGTGTGATTGGGAAACGTTTTCAAATGCATCTCAGGTTTCGATCCATGGTACTCGGGTTCACCGTTCCAGGCGCTTTACTAACACTCTCCCCACTTGGAGAGTCAGTGCCTTTAACGACCTGTTTGCCACAGTTTGCAATTTCTGCGCAAGATGAACAGGAATAGGGAGAACCAATGAGAGACTAGCTGTAGGTGTCTGCACGGGCAAATGGAACGCTCATTTCCCACCAGGAAGAGGAATTAACCAAAGGCTCAGCGTGCCCTGCTGGAACCAGATTAGGGCCTAAAGCAATCCAGCAGTTTTGCGGCCAGCTCACAAGAAAGCGAGTTGAAGAATGGAGCTCAGGGGCACTGTAATTCACAAACCTGCAGAGTTATGAATGACAGCTATCGTCCAAAAATGTATTGAAGTAAGTCTTCAAAGTGGACTTGAAAGCGGGGCAGAATTTCAGGAAAACGATTTCAGGGGGTAGACTGGAATTGCACTTAAAGCATAGGAAAAGACTCCGAATGTCGACAATGATGCACTTGGCCAAAAAGGGCGTATGCGTTTTTTCCTGAATATATTCAGGAGAAAACGCATACGCCCTTTTTGGCCAACCAAGCAAGCGTGTCAAGGAAATCTGCACTACAATGAAGTCTCACTGCCCCCCTGTCAAAAAGGCCATCTGAAACAAGTGTAAAATCCAGAAAGGCAGCACAGGTCATGGAGAACAGGGAGCCTTGTTATGCTGATGGTCGGGATGTAAATTGTCAACAGCCACTGTGGAAAAGTGTATGGTGTTTCCTGAAACACGTAGGAAACAAAGCAACACAGCCTATGGCACTTCCACTTAGGGTCCTATAGCTTAGGGAAATTAAAATCAAAAACACACAGCCACCCCAAAGTTTGGGACGGCTCTGTTTACAAGAACCTCGTCTACGGTACAAGTTAAATATCCGAGAAAGCAAAAAATGGATAAAGAAGTTGTGGTACGTACGTACAATGGAATATCACTCAGCCATTAGAACTACGTCATCTGGCCCGTAGCGGCATAATGAGTGCATTAAGGTACGACGATTCTACGAGAAATAAGTCACACAGAAAAAGAAACATCATAAGATATCACTAATACACGGAATGTAAACTTGGCTACACATGAACTGAATTACAAAACAGAACAGGGTCTCAAATTTAGAAAACCAACTTATGCTTGCTTATGGGGAAAGGTGAGTTTTTGGTGCTGCATCAAACCAGAGATTGAATTTAGCACAGATACCATTCCATAAGCCAAATATATAATAGACAAGACCTACTCCTTGCTCAACGAAATGGACTCAACACCCCATATTCAACGCCTGGGAATATACCTGACAAGTAAGAATCTTAAGACCCATGGATTTATATGTCTCCATAAGGAAATCAAGCGTGTGTACAGCGGCCTAAACGCAGCAGTGAAAATCCGATAAATCCCATTATCAAAATAAATTTCACAAACAAAACACAATGACAGTGAAATAGAGAGCAATTCTTAGATAATTCATTCAGGGCTTGTGATGCAACCTGGATTTACCACATCTACACCCAGAGCTCGGTGAGACATAAGGCTGGACACTTCGGGCTGATAGCATTGGTGAGGTTCGGTGAGCAAACGCAGACCCTTTGAAGTCATACTGCATGGTAGCCATTCCATGGGTCCCAACTCTCCAGGTTTAAGGGATTCTTCCTTCAGCTAAAACATGCATGGGAAACCCAGAGTATGGTCCACCGTGTGATTGGGAAACGTTTTCAAATGCATCTCAGGATTCGTCCCTGGTTCACCATTCCAGACGCTTTACTAACACTCTCCCCACTTGGAGAGTCAGTGCCTTTAACCTCCTGTTTGGCACAGTTTGCAATTTCTGCGCAAGATGAACAGGAATAGGGAGAACCAATGAGAGACTAGCTGTAGGTGTCTGCACGGGCAAATGGAACGCTCATTTCCCACCAGGAAAAGGGATTAACCAAAGGCTCAGCGTGCCCTGCTGGAACCAGATTAGAGCCTAAAGCAATCCAGCAGTTTTGCGGCCAGCTCACAAGAAAGCGAGTTGAAGAATGGAGCTCAGGGGCACTGTAATTCACAAACCTGCAGAGTTATGAATGACAGCTATCGTCCAAAAATGTATTGAAGTAAGTCTTCGAAGTGGACTGAAAGCGGGGCAGAATTTCAGGAAAACGATTTCAGGGGGTAGACTGGAATTGCACTTAAAGCATAGGAAAAGACTCCGAATGTCGACAATGATGCACTTGGCCAAAAAGGGCGTATGCGTTTTTTCCTGAATATATTCAGGAGAAAACGCATACGCCCTTTTTGGCCAACCAAGCAAGCGTGTCAAGGAAAACTGCACTACAATGAAGTCTCACTGCCCCCCTGTCAAAAAGGCCATCTGAAACAAGTGTAAAATCCAGAAAGGCAGGACAGGTCATGGAGAACAGGGAGCCTTGTTATGCTGATGGGCGGGATGTAAATTGTCAACAGCCACTGTGGAAAAGTGTATGGTGTTTCCTGAAACACGTAGGAAACAAAGCAACACAGCCTATGGCACTTCCACTTAGGGTCCTATAGCTTAGGGAAATTAAAATCAAAAACACACAGCCACCCCAAAGTTTGGGACGGCTCTGTTTACAAGAACCTCGTCTACGGTACAAGTTAATATCCGAGAAAGCAAAAAATGGATAAAGCAGTTGTGGTACGTACGTACAATGGAATATCACTCAGCCATGAGAACTACGTCATCTGGCCCGTAGCGGCATAATGAGTGCATTAAGGTACGACGATTCTACGAGAAATAAGTCACACAGAAAAAGAAACATCATAAGATATCACTAATACACGGAATGTAAACTTGGCTACACATGAACTGAATTACAAAACAGAACAGGGTCTCAAATTTAGAAAACCAACTTATGCTTGCTTATGGGGAAAGGTGAGTTTTTGGTGCTGCATTAAACCAGAGATTGAAATTAGCACAGATACCGTTCCATAAGCCAAATATATAATAGACAAGACCTACTCCTTGCTCAACGAAATGGACTCAACACCCCATATTCAACGCCTGGGAATATACCTGACAAGTAAGAATCTTAAGACCCATGGATTTATATCTCTCCATAAGGAAATCAAGCGTGTGTACAGCGGACTAAACGCAGCAGTGAAAATCTGATAAATCCCATTATCAAAATAAATTTCAAAAACAAAACACAATGACAGTAAAATAGAGAGCAATTCTTAAATAATTCATTCAGGGCATGTGATGCAACCTGGATTTACCACATCTACACCCAGAGCTGGGTGAGACATAAGGCTAGACACTTCGGGCTGATAGCATTGGTGAGGTACGGTGAGCAAACGCAGACCCTTTGAAGTCATACTGCATGGTACCCATTCCATGGGTCCCAACTCTCCAGGTTTAAGGGATTCTTCCTTCAGCTGAAACATGCATGGGAAACCCAGAGTATGGTCCACTGTGTGATTGGGAAACGTTTTCAAATGCATCTCAGGTTTCGACCCCTGGTACTCGGGTTCACCGTTCCAGGCGCTTTACTAACACTCTCCCCACTTGGAGAGTCAGTGCCTTTAACTTCCTGTTTGCCACAGTTTGCAATTTCTGCGCAAGATGAACAGGAATAGGGAGAACCAATGAGAGACTAGCTGTAGGTGTCTGCACGGGCAAATGGAACGCTCATTTCCCACCAGGAAGAGGAATTAACCAAAGGCTCAGCGTGCCCTGCTGGAACCAGATTAGGGCCTAAAGCAATCCAGCAGTTTTGCGGCCAGCTCACAAGAAAGCGAGTTGAAGAATGGAGCTCAGGGGCACTGTAATTCACAAACCTGCAGAGTTATGAATGACAGCTATCGTCCAAAAATGTATTGAAGTAAGTCTTCGAAGTGGATTTGAAAGCGGGGAAGAATTTCTGGAAAACGATTTCAGGGGGTAGACTGGAATTGCACTTAAAGCATAGGAAAAGACTCCGAATGTCGACAATGATGCACTTGGCCAAAAAGGGCGTATGCGTTTTTTCCTGAATATATTCAGGAGAAAACGCATATGCACTTTTTGGCCAACCAAGCAAGCGTGTCAAGGAAATCTGCACTACAATGAAGTCTCACTGCCCCCCTGTCAAAAAGGCCATCTGAAACAAGTGTAAAATCCAGAAAGGCAGGACAGGTCATGGAGAACAGGGAGCCTTGTTATGCTGATGGGCGGGATGTAAATTGTCAACAGCCACTGTGGAAAAGTGTATGGTGTTTCCTGAAACACGTAGGAAACAAAGCAACACAGCCTATGGCACTTCCACTTAGGGTCCTATAGTTTAGGGAAATTAAAATCAAAAACACACAGCCACCCCAAAGTTTGGGACGGCTCTGTTTACAAGAACCTCGTCTACGGTACAAGTTAAATATCCGAGAAAGCAAAAAATGGATAAAGAAGTTGTGGTACGTACGTACAATGGAATATCACTCAGCCATGAGAACTACGTCATCTGGCCCGTAGCGGCATAATGAGTGCATTAAGGTACGGCGATTCTACGAGAAATAAGTCACACAGAAAAAGAAACATCATAAGATATCACTAATACACGGAATGTAAACTTGGCTACACATGAACTGAATTACAAAACAGAACAGGGTCTCAAATTTAGAAAACCAACTTATGCTTGCTTATGGGGAAAGGTGAGTTTTTGGTGCTGCATCAAACCATTGATTGAATTTAGCACAGATACCATTCCATAAGCCAAATATATAATAGACAAGACCTACTCCTTGCTCAACGAAATGGACTCAACACCCCATATTCAACGCCTGGGAATATACCTGACAAGTAAGAATCTTAAGACCCATGGATTTATATGTCTCCATAAGGAAATCAAGCGTGTGTACAGCGGCCTAAACGCAGCAGTGAAAATCCGATAAATCCCATTATCAAAATAAATTTCACAAACAAAACACAATGACAGTGAAATAGAGAGCAATTCTTAAATAATTCATTCAGGGCTTGTGATGCAACCTGGATTTACCACATCTACACCCAGAGCTGGGTGAGACATAAGGCTGGACACTTCGGGCTGATAGCATTGGTGAGGTTCGGTGAGCAAACGCAGACCCTTTGAAGTCATACTGCATGGTAGCCATTCCATGGGTCCCAACTCTCCAGGTTTAAGGGATTCTTCCTTCAGCTAAAACATGCATGGGAAACCCAGAGTATGGTCCACCGTGTGATTGGGAAACGTTTTCAAATGCATCTCAGGTTTCGTCCCTGGTTCACCGTTCCAGACGCTTTACTAACACTCTCCCCACTTGGAGAGTCAGTGCCTTTAACCTCCTGTTTGGCACAGTTTCCAATTTCTGCGCAAGATGAACAGGAATAGGGAGAACCAATGAGAGACTAGCTGTAGGTGTCTGCACGGGCAAATGGAACGCTCATTTCCCACCAGGAAGAGGGATTAACCAAAGGCTCAGCGTGCCCTGCTGGAACCAGATTAGGGCCTGAAGAAATCCTGCGGTTTTGCGGCCAGCTCACAAGAAAGCGAGTTGAAGAAAGGAGCTCAGGGGCACTGTAATTCACAAACCTGCAGAGTTATGAATGACAGCTATCATCCAAAAATATATTGAAGTAAGTCTACGAAGAGGACTTGAAAGCGGGGCAGAATTTCAGGAAAACGATTTCAGGGGGTAGACTGGAATTGCACTTAAAGCATAGGAAAAGAGGCAGAATGTCGACAATGATGCACCTGGCCAAAAAGGGCGTATGCATTTTTTCCTGAATATATTCAGGAAAAAACGCATACGCCCTTTTTGGCCAACCAAGCAAGCGTGTCAAGGAAATCTGCACTACAATGAAGTCTCACTGCCCCCTTGTCAAAAAGGGCATCTGAAACAAGTGTAAAATCCAGAAAGGCAGGACAGGTCATGGAGAACAGGGAGCCTTGTTATGCTGATGGGCGGGATGTAAATTGTCAACAGCCACTGTGGAAAAGTGTATGGTGTTTCCTGAAACACGTAGGAAACAAAGCAACACAGCCTATGGCACTTCCACTTAGGGTCCTATAGCTTAGGGAAATTAAAATCAAAAACACACAGCCACCCCAAAGTTTGGGACGGCTCTGTTTACAAGAACCTCGTCTACGGTACAAGTTAATATCCGAGAAAGCAAAAAATGGATAAAGCAGTTGTGGTACGTACGTACAATGGAATATCACTCAGCCATGAGAACTACGTCATCTGGCCCGTAGCGGCATAATGAGTGCATTAAGGTACGACGATTCTACGAGAAATAAGTCACACAGAAAAAGAAACATCATAAGATATCACTAATACACGGAATGTAAACTTGGCTACACATGAACTGAATTACAAAACAGAACAGGGTCTCAAATTTAGAAAACCAACTTATGCTTGCTTATGGGGAAAGGTGAGTTTTTGGTGCTGCATTAAACCAGAGATTGAAATTAGCACAGATACCGTTCCATAAGCCAAATATATAATAGACAAGACCTACTCCTTGCTCAACGAAATGGACTCAACACCCCATATTCAACGCCTGGGAATATACCTGACAAGTAAGAATCTTAAGACCCATGGATATATATCTCTCCATAAGGAAATCAAGCGTGTGTACAGCGGACTAAACGCAGCAGTGAAAATCTGATAAATCCCATTATCAAAATAAATTTCAAAAACAAAACACAATGACAGTAAAATAGAGAGCAATTCTTAAATAATTCATTCAGGGCATGTGATGCAACCTGGATTTACCACATCTACACCCAGAGCTGGGTGAGACATAATGCTCGACACTTCGGGCTGATAGCATTGGTGAGGTACGGTGAGCAAACGCAGACCCTTTGAAGTCATACTGCATGGTACCCATTCCATGGGTCCCAACTCTCCAGGTTTAAGGGATTCTTCCTTCAGCTGAAACATGCATGGGAAACCCAGAGTATGGTCCACTGTGTGATTGGGAAACGTTTTCAAATGCATCTCAGGTTTCGACCCCTGGTACTCGGGTTCACCGTTCCAGGCGCTTTACTAACACTCTCCCCACTTGGAGAGTCAGTGCCTTTAACTTCCTGTTTGCCACAGTTTGCAATTTCTGCGCAAGATGAACAGGAATAGGGAGAACCAATGAGAGACTAGCTGTAGGTGTCTGCACGGGCAAATGGAACGCTCATTTCCCACCAGGAAGAGGAATTAACCAAAGGCTCAGCGTGCCCTGCTGGAACCAGATTAGGGCCTAAAGCAATCCAGCAGTTTTGCGGCCAGCTCACAAGAAAGCGAGTTGAAGAATGGAGCTCAGGGGCACTGTAATTCACAAACCTGCAGAGTTATGAATGACAGCTATCGTCCAAAAATGTATTGAAGTAAGTCTTCGAAGTGGATTTGAAAGCGGGGAAGAATTTCTGGAAAACGATTTCAGGGGGTAGACTGGAATTGCACTTAAAGCATAGGAAAAGACTCCGAATGTCGACAATGATGCACTTGGCCAAAAAGGGCGTATGCGTTTTTTCCTGAATATATTCAGGAGAAAACGCATATGCACTTTTTGGCCAACCAAGCAAGCGTGTCAAGGAAATCTGCACTACAATGAAGTCTCACTGCACCCCTGTCAAAAAGGCCATCTGAAACAAGTGTAAAATCCAGAAAGGCAGGACAGGTCATGGAGAACAGGGAGCCTTGTTATGCTGATGGGCGGGATGTAAATTGTCAACAGCCACTGTGGAAAAGTGTATGGTGTTTCCTGAAACACGTAGGAAACAAAGCAACACAGCCTATGGCACTTCCACTTAGGGTCCTATAGTTTAGGGAAATTAAAATCAAAAACACACAGCCACCCCAAAGTTTGGGACGGCTCTGTTTACAAGAACCTCGTCTACGGTACAAGTTAAATATCCGAGAAAGCAAAAAATGGATAAAGAAGTTGTGGTACGTACGTACAATGGAATATCACTCAGCCATGAGAACTACGTCATCTGGCCCGTAGCGGCATAATGAGTGCATTAAGGTACGACGATTCTACGAGAAATAAGTCACACAGAAAAAGAAACATCATAAGATATCACTAATACACGGAATGTAAACTTGGCTACACATGAACTGAATTACAAAACAGAACAGGGTCTCAAATTTAGAAAACCAACTTATGCTTGCTTATGGGGAAAGGTGAGTTTTTGGTGCTGCATCAAACCATTGATTGAATTTAGCACAGATACCATTCCATAAGCCAAATATATAATAGACAAGACCTACTCCTTGCTCAACGAAATGGACTCAACACCCCATATTCAACGCCTGGGAATATACCTGACAAGTAAGAATCTTAAGACCCATGGATTTATATGTCTCCATAAGGAAATCAAGCGTGTGTACAGCGGCCTAAACGCAGCAGTGAAAATCCGATAAATCCCATTATCAAAATAAATTTCACAAACAAAACACAATGACAGTGAAATAGAGAGCAATTCTTAAATAATTCATTCAGGGCTTGTGATGCAACCTGGATTTACCACATCTACACCCAGAGCTGGGTGAGACATAAGGCTGGACACTTCGGGCTGATAGCATTGGTGAGGTTCGGTGAGCAAACGCAGACCCTTTGAAGTCATACTGCATGGTAGCCATTCCATGGGTCCCAACTCTCCAGGTTTAAGGGATTCTTCCTTCAGCTAAAACATGCATGGGAAACCCAGAGTATGGTCCACCGTGTGATTGGGAAACGTTTTCAAATGCATCTCAGGTTTCGTCCCTGGTTCACCGTTCCAGACGCTTTACTAACACTCTCCCCACTTGGAGAGTCAGTGCCTTTAACCTCCTGTTTGGCACAGTTTCCAATTTCTGCGCAAGATGAACAGGAATAGGGAGAACCAATGAGAGACTAGCTGTAGGTGTCTGCACGGGCAAATGGAACGCTCATTTCCCACCAGGAAGAGGGATTAACCAAAGGCTCAGCGTGCCCTGCTGGAACCAGATTAGGGCCTGAAGAAATCCTGCGGTTTTGCGGCCAGCTCACAAGAAAGCGAGTTGAAGAAAGGAGCTCAGGGGCACTGTAATTCACAAACCTGCAGAGTTATGAATGACAGCTATCATCCAAAAATATATTGAAGTAAGTCTACGAAGAGGACTTGAAAGCGGGGCAGAATTTCAGGAAAACGATTTCAGGGGGTAGACTGGAATTGCACTTAAAGCATAGGAAAAGAGGCAGAATGTCGACAATGATGCACCTGGCCAAAAAGGGCGTATGCATTTTTTCCTGAATATATTCAGGAAAAAACGCATACGCCCTTTTTGGACAACCAAGCAAGCGTGTCAAGGAAATCTGCACTACAATGAAGTCTCACTGCCCCCCGGTCCAAACGGCCATCTGAAACAAGTGTAAAATCCAGAAAGGCAGGACAGCTCATGGAAAGAGGGAGCCTTGTTATGCTGATGGGCGGGATGTAAATTGCCAACAGCCACTCTGGATAAGTGTATGGTGTTTCCTGAAACACGTAGGAAACAAAGCAACACAGCCTATGGCACTTCCACTTAGGGTCCTATAGTTTAGGGAAATTAAAATCAAAAACACACAGCTACCCCAAAGTTTGGGACGGCTCTGTTTACAAGAACCTCGTCTACGGTACAAGTTAAATATCTGAGAAAGCAAAAAATGGATAAAGAAGTTGTGGTACGTACGTACAATGGAATATCACTCAGCAATGAGATCTACGTCATCAGGCCCGTAGCGGCATAATGAGTGCATTCAGGTACGACGATTCTACGAGAAATAAGCCACACAGAAAAAGAAACATCATAAGATATCCCTAATACACGGAACGTAAACTTGGCTACACATGAACTGAATTACAAAACAGAACAGGGTCTCAAATTTAGAAAACCAACTTATGCTTGCTTATGGGGAAAGGTGAGTTGGGGTGCTGCATCAAACCAGAGATTGAAATTAGCACAGATACCGTTCCATAAGCCAAATATATAATAGACAAGACCTACTCCTTGCTCAACGAAATGGACTCAACACCCCATATTCAACGCCTGGGAATATACCTGACAAGTAAGAATCTTAAGACCCATGGATATATATCTCTCCATAAGGAAATCAAGCGTGTGTACAGCGGACTAAACGCAGCAGTGAAAATCTGATAAATCCCATTATCAAAATAAATTTCAAAAACAAAACACAATGACAGTAAAATAGAGAGCAATTCTTAAATAATTCATTCAGGGCATGTGATGCAACCTGGATTTACCACATCTACACCCAGAGCTGGGTGAGACATAAGGCTAGACACTTCGGGCTGATAGCATTGGTGAGGTACGGTGAGCAAACGCAGACCCTTTGAAGTCATACTGCATGGTACCCTTTCCATGGGTCCCAACTCTCCAGGTTTAAGGGATTCTTCCTTCAGCTGAAACATGCATGGGAAACCCAGAGTATGGTCCACCATGTGATTGGGAAACATTTTCAAATGCATCTCAGGTTTCGACCCCTGGTACTCGGGTTCACCGTTCCAGGCGCTTTACTAACACTCTCCCCACTTGGAGAGTCAGTGCCTTTAACTTCCTGTTTGCCACAGTTTGCAATTTCTGCGCAAGATGAACAGGAATAGGGAGAACCAATGAGAGACTAGCTGTAGGTGTCTGCACGGGCAAATGGAACGCTCATTTCCCACCAGGAAGAGGAATTAACCAAAGGCTCAGTATGCCCTGCTGGAAACAGATTAGGGCCTAAAGCAATCCAGCAGGTTTGCGGCCAGCTCACAAGAATGCGAGTTTAAGAATGGAGCTCAGGGGCACTGTAATTCACAAACCTGCAGAGTTATGAATGACAGCTATCGTCCAAAAATGTATTGAAGTAAGTCTTCGAAGTGGACTTGAAAGCGGGGCAGAATTTCAGGAAAACGATTTCAGGGGGTAGACTGGAATTGCACTTAAAGCATAGGAAAAGACTCCGAATGTCGACAATGATGCACTTGGCCAAAAAGTGCGTATGCGTTTTTTCCTGAATATATTCAGGAGAAAACGCATACGCACTTTTTGGCCAACCAAGCAAGCGTGTCAAGGAAATCTGCACTACAATGAAGTCTCACTGCCCCCCTGTCAAAAAGGCCATCTGAAACAAGTGTAAAATCCAGAAAGGCAGGACAGGTCATGGAGAACAGGGAGCCTTGTTATGCTGATGGGCGGGATGTAAGTTGTCAACAGCCACTGTGGAAAAGTGTATGGTGTTTCCTGAAACACGTAGGAAACAAAGCAACACAGCCTATGGCACTTCCACTTAGGGTCCTATAGTTTAGGGAAATTAAAATCAAAAACACACAGCCACCCCAAAGTTTGGGACGGCTCTGTTTACAAGAACCTCGTCTACGGTACAAGTTAAATATCCGAGAAAGCAAAAAATGGATAAAGAAGTTGTGGTACGTACGTACAATGGAATATCACTCAGCCATGAGAACTACGTCATCTGGCCCGTAGCGGCATAATGAGTGCATTAAGGTACGACGATTCTACGAAAAATAAGTCACACAGAAAAAGAAACATCATAAGATATCACTAATACACGGAATGTAAACTTGGCTACACATGAACTGAATTACAAAACAGAACAGGGTCTCAAATTTAGAAAACCAACTTATGCTTGCTTATGGGGAAAGGTGAGTTTTTGGTGCTGCATCAAACCAGAGATTGAAATTAGCACAGATACCGTTCCATAAGCCAAATATATAATAGACAAGACCTACTCCTTGCTCAACGAAATGGACTCAACACCCCATATTCAACGCCTGGGAATATACCTGACAAGTAAGAATCTTAAGACCCATGGATTTATATGTCGCCATAAGGAAATCCAGCGTGTGTACAGCGGCCTAAACGCAGCAGTGAAAATCCGATAAATCCCATTATCAAAATAAATTTCACAAACAAAACAAAATGACAGTGAAATAGAGAGCAATTCTTAAATAATTCATTCAGGGCTTGTGATGCAACCTGGATTTACCACATCTACACCCGGAGCTGGGTGAGACATAAGGCTGGACACTTCGGGCTGATAGCATTGGTGAGGTTCGGTGAGCAAACGCAGACCCTTTGAAGTCATACTGCATGGTAGCCATTCCATGGGTCCCAACTCTCCAGGTTTAAGGGATTCTTCCTTCAGCTAAAACATGCATGGGAAACCCAGAGTATGGTCCACCGTGTGATTGGGAAACGTTTTCAAATGCATCTCAGGTTTCGTCCCTGGTTCACCGTTCCAGACGCTTTACTAACACTCTCCCCACTTGGAGAGTCAGTGCCTTTAAACTCCTATTTGGCACAGTTTGCAATTTCTGCGCAGGATGAACAGGAATAGGGAGAACCAATGAGAGACTAGCTGTAGGTGTCTGCACGGGCAAATGGAACGCTCATTTCCCACCAGGAAGAGGGATTAACCAAAGGCTCAGCATGCCCTGCTGGAACCAGATTAGGGCCTGAAGCAATCCTGTGGTTTTGCGGCCAGCTCACAAGAAAGCGAGTTGAAGAAAGGAGCTCAGGGGCACTGTAATTCACAAACCTGCAGAGTTATGAATGACAGCTATCGTCCAAAAATGTATTGAAGTAAGTCTTTGAAGAGGACTTGAAAGCGGTGCAGAATTTCAGGAAAACGATTTCAGGGGGTAGACTGGAATTGCACTTAAAGCATAGGAAAAGAGGCAGAATGTCGACAATGATGCACTTGGCCAAAAAGGGCGTATGCGTTTTTTCCTGAATATATTCAGGAAAAAACGCATACGCCCTTTTTGGCCAACCAAGCAGGCGTGTCAAGGAAATCTGCACTACAATGAAGTCTCACAGCCCCCCGGTCCAAACGGCCATCTGAAACAAGTGTAAAATCCAGAAAGGCAGGACAGCTCATGGAAAGAGGGAGCCTTGTTATGCTGATGGGCGGGATGTAAATTGCCAACAGCCACTCTGGAGAAGTGTATGGTGTTTCCTGAAACACGTAGGAAACAAAGCAACACAGCCTATGGCACTTCCACTTATGGTCCTATAGCTTAGGGAAATTAAATTCAAAAACACACAGCCACCCCAAAGTTTGGGACCGGGAGGTAAATTGCCAACAGCCACTCTGGAGAAGTGTATGGTGTTTCCTGAAACACATAGGAAACAATGCAACACAGCCTATGGCACTTCCACTTATGGTCCTATAGCTTAGGGAATTTAAAATCAAAAACACACAGCCACCCCAAAGTTTGGGATGGCTCTGTTTACAAGAACCTCGCCTATGGTACAAGTTAAATATCCGAGAAAGCAAAAAATGGATAAAGAAGTTGTGGTACGTACGTACAATGGAATATCACTCAGCAATGAGGTCTACGTCATCAGGCCCGTAGCGGCATAATGAGTGCATTCACGTACGACGATTCTACGAGAAATAAGTCACACAGAAATAGAAACATCATAAGATATCACTAATACACGGAACGTAAACTTGGCTACACATGAACTGAATTACAAAACAGAACAGGGTCTCAAATTTAGAAAACCAACTTATGCATGCTTAAGGGGAAAGGTGAGTTGGGGTGCTGCATAAAACCAGAGATTGTAATTACCACAGATACCCTTCCATAAGCCAAATATATTAGAGTCAAGGCCTACTCCTTGCTCAACGAAATGGACTCCACACCACATATTCCACGCCTAGGAATATACCTGTCTAGTAAGAATCTTAAAACCCATGGATTTATATGTCTATGTAAGAGAATCAAGTGTGTGTACAGCGGCATAAACACAGCAGTGAAAATCCGATAAATCCAGTTATCAAAATAAATTACAAAAACAAAACACAATGACAGTGAAATAGAGAGCAATTCTTAAATAATTCATTCAGGGCTTGTGATGTAACCTGGATTTACCACATCTACACCAAGAGCTTGGTGAGACATAAGGCCGGACCCTTCGGGCTGATAGCATTGGTGAGGTTCGGTGAACAAATGCAGACCTTTTGAAGTCATACTGCATGGTACCCATTCCATGGATCCCAACTCTCCAGGTTTAAGGGATTCTTCCTTCAGGTAAAACATCCATGGGAAACACAGAGTATGGTCCACTGTGTGACCGGTAAACATTTTTAAATGCATCTCAGTTTTCGTCCCCTGCTACTCGGGTTCACCATTCCAGAAAATTTACTAACACTCTCCCAGCTTGGAGAGTCAGTGCCTTTAACCTCCTGTTTGGCACAGTCTGCAATTTCTGTGCAAGATGAACAGGACTAGGGAGAACCAATGAGAGACTAGCTGTAGGTATCTGCATGGGCAAATTTAACGCTCATTTCCCACTAGGAAGAAGAAATAACCAAAGGCTCAGCATGCCGTGCCGGAACCAGATTAGGGCCTGAAGCAATCCTGCGGTTTTGCGGCCAGCTCACAAGAGAGCGAGTTGAAGAAAGGAGCTCAGGGCCACTGCCATTCACAAATCTGCAGAGTTATAAATGACAGCTATCGTCCATGAATATCTGAAGGAAGGCTGCGAAGAGGACTTGAAAGCGGGGCAGAATTCCAGGAATACGATTTCAGGAGGTAAACGGGAAGTCCTTTGAAAGCATATTAAAAGAGGCAGAACCTCGACAATGATGCCCTTGGTCAAAATGGCATATGTGATTTTTCCAGGGCCCTTATTCAAGAGGGTAGGAGGCTCCCAGCATGCTTCAGTGGCCAACAGAGGCTCCACGTCACCAAGGCGACGTGAGCCAACCAGGCAGGAGTGACCTCACATCAGAGGGCCCACCTCACAGAAGGGTAAGGTACCCAGCCAGGATCAGACTCTCACCAGAGTGCCCACATCAGCAAGGGCTGGGAACCAGGCAGGACTGTCCTCACACCCGTGGGGCCACATCATCGAAAGTTGAGGTACCCAACACATGTTGTCTCAAACCAGAGGACCCACATCACCATGGGTCTCGGATCGAGTCAGGCAGGAGTAGCCTCACAACACAGGGCCAATAGAATAAAAAAGCTGAGGAATCCTGCAGTGGGAACCTCCCAGCAGGTGGCCCAGAGCACCGAGTCTATGCGATCCAGGCCGCAGTGAACTCACAGCAGAGGGCCCACATCATGAAACTGTGAGCAACCCAGCCGTTGGGACCTCAGAGCAGAAGGCCCACATTCCCATGGGGTTGGGAACATGGCACGAGTGTCCTCACACCACTTAGCATGTATCAGAAAATGTGGGTACCCTGCAGTTAGGGCCTGACGCCAGAGGGCCCTCATCACCGTTTGGAGGAGGCTCCCAGCAGGCTCCAACTGACACAAGAGGGCCGACGTTGCCAAGGCGGGGTGTGCCAGCCAGGCAGGAGTGACCTCACAGCAGAGGGCCCACCTCACAGAAGGGTGAGGAACCCAGCCAGGATCACACTCTCACCAGAGGACACACATCACCATGGGGCCTGGAGTGAAGCAGGCAGGAGGAGTCTCAAAACAGAGGGCCCATGGAAGAAAAAAGGTGAGGAATCCCGCAGTTGGAACCTCCCTGCAGTCGGCCAGCAGCAGCGAGGCTATGGGATCCAGGCCGGAGTGAACTCACACCAGAGGGCCCTCATCATGAAACTGAGCAACCCACCTTTGGGACTTCAGAGCAGAAGGCCCACATTCCCATGGTGTTGGGAACCTGGCAGGAGTGTACTCGCACCACAGGGTGCACATCAGAAAATTTGGGGAGCTCAGGAGTTAGGGCCTGACACCAGAGGTCCCTCATTACCGAGGGGAGGAGACTCCCAGCAGGCACCAACTCCCAACTGAGGGCCCATGTCGCCAAGGTGACGTGTGCCAGTCAGGCAGGAGTGACCTCACAGCAGAGGGCCTACCTCACAGAAGGGTGAGGAACCCAGCCAGGATAAGACTCTCACCAGAGAACCCACATCACCAAGGGGATCGGAACAAGGCAGGAGTGTCCTCACACCAGTGGGGCCCATTATAGAAAGGTCAGGAACCCAGCACATGTGGCCTAAACCAGAGGACCCACATTTCCAAGGTGCTCCGAGTGAGGCAGGCAGGAGTAGCCTAACAACACAGGGCCCACAGAATAAAAAATGTGAGGAATCCAGCAGTTTGAACCTCCCAGCAGGTGGCCCAGAGCACGGAGTCTATGGGATCCAGGCCACAGTGAACTCACAGCAGAGGGCCCACATCATGAAACTGAGCAACCCAGCCGGTGGGACCTCAAAGCAGAAGGCCCACATCCCCATGTGGATGGGAACCTTGCAGGAGTGTCCTCACACAACTTAGAACATATCAGAAAATGTGGGAACCCAGCAGTTAGAGCCTGGCGCCAGAGGGCCCTCATCACCGAGGAGAGGAGGCTACCAGCAGGCTCCAAATACCACCAGAGGGCCGACGTCACCAAGGCAATGGGAGCAAGCCAGGCAGGAGTTACCTCACAGCAGAGGGTCCACCTCACAGAAGTGTGAGGAACCCAACCAGGATCAGACTCTAACCAGAGAGCCCACACCACCAAGGGGATGGAAACCAGGCAGGAGTGTCCTCACACCAGTGGGGCCACATCAGCCAAAGGTGAGGAACACAGCACATGTGGCCTCAAACAACGGGACACACATCACGAAAGGGCTGGGAGTGAGGCATGCAGGAGGAGACTCACAACAGAGGGCCCATAGAATAAAAAAGGTGAGGAACCCCGCAGTTGGAAGCTCCAAGCAGGTGGCCTAGAGCACCGAGGCTATGGGATCCATGCCGGAGTGAACTCACAGTAGATGGCCCACATTCTGACACTGTGAGCAACCCAGCCATTGGGACCTCAGAGCAGAAAGCCCACATCCCCATGGGGATGGGACCCTGGCAGGAGTGTACTCGCATGACAGGCCGCACATCAGAAAATTTTGGGAGCCCATGATTTAGGGCCTGACGCCAGAGGGTCCTCATTACCGAGGGGAGGAGACTCCCAGCAGGCACCAACTCCCAACTGAGGGCGCACATCGCCAAGGTGACGTGTGACAGCCAGGCAGGAGTGACCTCACAGCAGAGGGCCCACCTCCCAGAAGTGTGAGGAATCCAGCCAGGATCAGACTCTCACCAGAGGGCCCCCATCACCAAGGGGGTGGGAACCAGGCAGGAGTGTCCTCACACCAGTGGGGCCACATCAATAAAGGTGAGGATACCGGCACAGGTGGCCTCAAACCAGAGGACCTACATCACAAAGGGGCTCGGAGTGAGTTAGGAAGGAGGAGCATGAAAACACAGGACCCAAAGAATAGAAAAGGTAAGGAATTCAGCAGTAGGAACCTCCCAGCAGGCGGCTCAGAGCACAGAGTCTATGGGATCTAGGCCTGAGTGAACTAACACCAGAGAGCCAACATCATGAAACGGTGAACAACACAGGTGTTGGGACCTTAGAGCAAAAGGCCCACATGCCCATGGGGATGGGAACCTGGCAGGAGTGCCCTCGCACCACTTAGCACGTATCAGAAAATGTGGGAACCCAGCAGTTAGGGCCTGATGCCAGAGGGCCTCATCACTGAGGGGAGGAGGCTCCCAGCAGGCTCCAACTGCCACCAGAGGGCCGATGTCGCCAAGGCGGGGTGTGCCAGCCAGGCAAAAATGACCTCAGAGAAGAGGGCCCACCTCACAGAAGTGTGAGGAACCCAACCAGGATCAGACTCTCGCCGGAGGGACCACATCACCAAGGGGATGGGAAGCAGGCAGGAGTGTCCTCACACCAGTGGGGCCACATCATCAAAAGATGAGGAACCCATCACATGTGGCCTCAAACCAGAGGACACACATCACCAAGGGGCTGGGAGTGAGGCAGGTGTCTGGAGGGGCACATTTAACTCTAATTTCCCACCAGGAAGAGGAATTAACCAAAGGCTCAGAGTGCCGTGCCACACCCTGATTACGGCCTGAAGCAAACCTGCGGTTTTGTGGCCAGCTTTCAAGAAAGCGAGTTAAGAAAGGAAATCACGGGCGCTGTAATTCACAAACCTGCAGAGTTATAAATGACAGCTATTGGCAAAAATATATTGAAGTAAGTCTACAAAGAGGTCTTGAAAACGAGGCAGAATTGCAGGAATCATATATCAGGAGGTAGATTGGAATTGCGTTTAAAGCATGTGAAAAGCGGCAGATCTTTGACAGTGATGCACTTGGACAAAAAGTGCGTATACATTTTTTCCTGAATATATTCAGAAAAAACGCATATGCCCTTCTTGTCCAACCAAGCACTCGAGCAATGGAAATCCGCACTACAATGAAGTCTCATTTCCCATTCGTTAAAAGGGCCATCTGAGAAAAGTGTAAAAACCAGAAACACAGGACAGGCCATGGAGAACAGGGAGCCTTGTTATGCTGATTGGCGGGATGTAAACTGCCAACAGACACTCTGGAGATGTTTATGGTGTATCCTGAAACATCTGAAAAACAAAGCTACAGAGCCTAGGGCACTTCCACTTTTGGCCCTATAGCTTAGGAAATTTAAAATCAACGAGACACAGCCAACACAAAATTTAGGGCTGCTGTGTTTACAAGAACCTCGAGTGCAGTACAAATTAAATATCCCAGAAAGAAAAAAATGGATAAAGAAGTTGTGCTACCTACGTACAACGGAATATCACTCAGCAATGAAATCAATGTCATCAGGCCTGTAGCAGCAAATTGAGTGGATTTAGGTATGATGATTCTAAGAGAAATATGTCACACACAGAAAGATAATTATCATAAGATATCACTAATAGAGGGAGTGTAAACTTGGCTACACATAAACTAAATTACAAAACCGAACAGAGTCTCACATTTAGATAAAAAACGCATGCTTCCTTAAGGGGAAAGTTGAGTTAGGGTGCTGTATAAAACCAGAGATTGAAATTAGCACACATACCGTTCCATAAGCCAAATATGTAATAGACAAGACCTACTCTTTGCTCAACGAAATAGACTCCTCCATGGTGTATCACCTCACACCTGTTAGAACGGGCATCATCAGAAAATCTACAAACAACAAATGTTGGAATGGGTGTGGAGATAAGGAACCCTCTTCCACTATTGTTGGGAATGTAAATTGATACAGTCACTGTGGAGAACATTATGGAGTTTCTTATAAAACTAAGAATAGAATTACCATATGATACAGCAATCCCAGTACTAGGCATATACCCAGACAAAACCATAAATCAAAAAGAGACATTCACCGCAATGTTCATTGCATCACTATTTACAATATCCAGGTAATGGAAGCAACCTAAATGCCCACAGACAGACGAATGCATAAAGATGTGGTACAAGTATAAAATGGAATATTACCAAGCCATAAAAAGGAATGAAATTGGGTCATTTTTAGAGACGTTGATGGATCTAGAGACTGTCATACAGAGTGAAGTAAGTCAGAAAGAGAAAAACAAATCTTGTATATTAATGCATATATGTGGAACCTAGAAAAATTGTACAGATGAACCGTTTTGCAAGGCAAAAATACAGCAACAGATGTAGACAACAAACGTATGGACACCAAGGGGGGAAAGCTGTTGGGGGTAGTGGTGGGAGGAGTTGAGATATTGGGATTGGCATGTATACATTTATATGTATAAAAGAGATAACCAAAAAGAACCTGCTTTATAAAAAAATAAAATAAAATTCAAAGTTAAAAAAATAAAATTAAAAAAATTAAAACAGAAAAAATATTCTTCCCTTCACATACATGTATTTATATGAATAAATTATTTCCATGCTTATATCTGTAAATACAAAAAAGAGGAATAAAATCTACCTTGAACCAAAAATGAAAAAAAGAAAAAAAAACAGAACCCACAAGTTACACAGAGGAAACCGTATCAGGGCACTTGCTCCAGTTGTAAACAATTCTGAAGTTGGTCAGTGGTGGGGAATCATCTCCCATTCAGCCAGCAGGCCCCACGCAACAAGCGTCCTCATTGCAAAGCTGGGGGACCGTGCCAAGGCATCTGTGAGTAAATGTGGGCCGAGCCCCAGGCCAGTTGCTGCTGAAATGTTCCCACCCTTCCCAGGTAAAACACCTGAATATGTACAAGGACTTGAAAGCCTAGAGGAAGGGCCATGGAGCCACATGAGTGACAGCATGCCAGCCGACTTGGTGCCTGCAGGCCAGCCAGGATGGTCCTGGCCCTGGGTACTCTTCTGGAAGCTTTCCATTTCCCTGCCTGAGATACCCCTGCTGTCCCGGTCCCCACTGCTTTCTTCCTTCCTCACCTCTGCCCAGGGAGAAATTCCAGAGGCAGGTATGGGTGACACATCCTCTTCTTTAGCAGGTGGCATCTTGGCAACTGCTGCAGGAAGTCCAGCAGAGCCCCACTCACACTGGGCCACCCACAAAGCCGTGGCCTCTCACTCCCTCCCACCAGCCCAGCCCCGAGACTGCTGACTGGGCAGAGAAAATGGCGTCAGGCACAGCTGCAGGGGCTCTTGCTGCCTGGAGTGGTGTTTATATTGATCTCAACCCAGGCACACCTGGGGAGGACTGGCCGGCATGGTCAGGCTTCCCAGGCCAGCCAATAATCACACCTCAGGGGCTCACAGTTGCAGAAAATGGAACTTTCTGAATCGGCCAGGTCCAAGGAACAGGTGTGGGCTCCTGAGAGTCAGGATAGACAAGGGGCTGCAGCTCTGGCTTGTTTTCTAATTATATTATCTGGCCCATGAGTGGGAGACAACTTCAAGAAAACCCTCTCCTAATGAGAGGAACCCGGGAGTCAGGGAGAGGAGGGGTGGGTGGTGGGTGGAAACAGAGGCCTGGTGCCCCGGGTGCAGTGGAAGTCTCTGGAAGACCAGGTGGAGGGAGGCCACACAGAGTGATGCCCAGGGTCACAGACCTGTCGGAGCTGCTTTTTGTTAGTTCAAGTCCTGCTCTGAGGTGCTCTGTGTCAGATCTGAGTGACAGGTGAGCTGGGAGTGCTCTGCAATGAGGGTGATGTGCACGGTTCCTGTGTGCCCAGCCCTGCCAGGGTAACTGCAAGGGTAGCTCTGTATCCTGGGAGGGGCCTGACCACGAGAGCCCCGTGGCCTGGGGTAGGGGTAGGGTACCTGCGCAGGTGATCTCCATATCCTGGGACTGGCCTGATCTCGAGAGCCCCATGGGCTGCTGGAGTCCTGGTAAAGGATGTCAGGACAGTCAGTGAAGCCACCGAGGATATACCTCCAGTACTTCCTAAATCCTACACCCTGCTGGTCATTCTACCAACCACCAGGACATGGTATTCTGTATTAGTCTTCAATGATGCCTTCTTTTGTATTCCATTAGTGTCAGAGTCACAAGAAATTTTGGCTTGTGAGTGGCAGGACTCAACATACAACTAAAACAATACTTCTGGGCCGTGTTGCCCCAAGGGTTCAAAAATTCCCACACCATCTTTGGGGAAAGCTCAGCTAAAGACCTAAAAGTTCTACCACTGGAAAAGGAAACACTCCTTCAATATGCAGACGACATTCTGATCGCCAGCCCTACTAAGGAGACCTCTGAACTACCAAGCCAATAAAGGATACAAGTTGTCCAAGAAAAAGCTCAAATATCACAGACTACGGCGACCTGCCTGGGCTTCATTCTCACAGAAGGTCGGAGAAGCCCATCCCAGGAAAGGGAAGAAACAATTTACAGCCTTACCCATATCTAAAACTAGAAGACAGCTTAGGGGTTCCTGGGGAGGCCAGGGTTTGCTGCTTCTGGATCCCTAACTACAGTCTACTAGCTGGGCCTCTATATGAAACACTGAAAGGAAAAGATGATGATCCTTTTGAATAGAATCCAGAAGTGGTCTTTCAAGAATGGAAAGAGCAGTCAATTCAGACCCTTGCCCTGGAACTCCCTAATTTAGCTAAACCCTTTGATCTTTACATTCCTGGTGAAAAGTGAATCGCCATTGGAGTATTAGTGCAAAAACTGGGACCACTTGAAATGGAACAATGCAAGAATGCCATCCAGGTAGGATAAACTACAGTCACCAAGGGGCTTGGTCCACTGCCACATCTGGCCAAGATACTGGCGGTATCTAAAAACCTGGAAATCAGCAGCCCAAAAGGCCACCTCCCTCCTAAGGGAAAAGGACCCCGCGTGGTGATCCTAACCCCCAACCATGCCCTGAAGTTGCAGGGTTTGCTCCGTGGGCACACTGACCTCGAGTGAGGAGGCCCTCCAACTCCAACCTCCAGAGAGATAACCGGGGTAAAGGGGCACCATGACGACTCATGTGACCATCACTTGACCTGGAGTTTCTCTCATAAAACAACAAGAGTGTGTCCCAAAAGAGTAGACTACTGCTTGCAGGACTTACTGCACCCAGAGCGGACCTAATAATCTTGGCGGGGGAACCGTATATCACGCTGTCACCATAGAAAGGACTACAGACACTGTGATAATGGTGGCCAATAAGACCGGCTGGACTCCTGTTTACTTCAAAAGGCTGTTGACTCAGTGGCCATCATGGTCCTTCATCACCAGTGACCCTGGATTGTCTGGGAGTTGAGCGGACAGGGTCCTGACACCTGGTGCTGTTTTTACGTTAATTCAGGGGCCTAATTGAAGAGAGCGCAGACTACTGGTCAGAGCATCTAGGCTGGCAGAAACGGTCAGCCTAAGGTGGCCGAACAAATGCGGGGCGGGGTGAAACTGGACCTCACAGCGTCACTGCACATCTACTTCCTGGACCCTTAAAGGTCATTAGAATCTATAACACTTCCAATACTGGTGCTCAGGCGGACGAGCAGGGAGGCAGGAGGCCTGGGGACAATCAACGTCACCTGGAGGCTGCTGGGGAGAAGTTCTGACCCTCGCCCACGGGTATGAGGGCTCCTAACTCAGCACTCAGCAGTTACAGAAGAAGGGTCTGCACCCTCAGCACTCCAAGAATGAGGAAGGGGACAAAAGGCAGAAGAGGGGTTTGTCCCAGGCAAAGCCCCTTAAAAATCCCTGGGAGATAAAAATAGAATCTGGGCAATAAAACAAAGTCTAACCTTTTTTATCCTTTGTGCTTTGTCTAATTTCACGTGCTCCTAGGTCCCGCATACAGAGGTTCCACACCCGGCACTTCAGACCAGATTTCCTAGTGCAGAATGGCTGGGTCGACACCTCAGCTCCTGGGGCACAGTGCACACTCCATGATATAGAGCCTGAGCTGCAGCGAACCGGGCCCTCAAGAGCTCCGCCCCCTCCCTCCCACTGACTCTGACAGGATCTCTACACAGCAGCCCAGCCCACAGCCCACGGGGTAGCACATGCTCTCACCTCTCCATTCTCTGATCAAAATATAAAGTTTCCTTTGCTTCTGAACCAAACTCAGTCTCAATCTGTTGGCTCCAATGACACTGGGCAGGGGGACACTTGTTGGGGTCCACTCTGGAGGATCAGTAACAGAAATTGGGAACATTGTAACTTCAATGAACAGATGTGTGAGCCAAACTGTAATTAACATAGAACAGTGTATAAGGCTCGGGTAAAATAAGATGTTTCTAACACTTCCATTTGATATTTCCATCACTTTATTATAAGCAAGTTCAGTGAAAAGGTTTGTCTTATTTGTCAGGTCAATATTAGAGAAACGAAGTGATTTCTTTCCAAGGATGTACATCTAATAATCTTGGTTAAAGCTTCAATCTTGTTTTAAATGCTTTTCCATTGAAAATGATACCTCTCTTTCAGCTCCCCCATTTCTGAGAAGTATAAAGTCTTATAATTTATTATTACCAAAGGGGAAAGGTGAGAGGAGGGATAAATTAACAGTTTGGGATTAACACATACACACTGCTATGTATAAAATCGATCATCAACAAGGAACTACTGTATAGCACAGGGAACTACACTCAATATTTTGCAATAACCTATAAGGGGAAATAATCTGAAAAAGAATAGATATTTTTATTGACATCATCTATCAATGACAGTTAAAAATGGAACCTAAGGGAAGCCGGTGGTGAGTGCTTCTGACCCTGAAGACTTCAATCATCTAAAGTTTGGACTCTGCCTACTTCCCAAGGCCCTTAATGAACATATGTGTAGCCGTAGCTTAAAAAATTCCCCAGTTTGGGTTGCGGAGAGACACTGATTTTGAAAAAGCCCTGGTGTTCTCCTCACATGAATGGGACCCTTCCTACGGCTAAAGCATGCCTGTCACACCCAGAGGATGGTATACCGTCTGATCGGGAAGAGTTTGGAAAAGGCATCTCATCTACTCATCTCCTGGTGCTCAGGTTCACCCCTCCAGCGTCTTTACTAACAGTCTCCCCACTTGGAGATGTCAGCACTGTCAACATCCTGTTGCATGTAGTTTGGAATTTGTCCAGAGGATGAAGCAGAAGGAGGAGGAACAATGAGAGACATGTTCTAGGTGTTCGGACAGGCACATGTCACTCTAATTTCCAATCAGGAAGACGAATTGACCAAAGGCTAGGGTTGCCCATGGAAACAGAATAGGGCTTGAGGAAATCCCGCTGCTTTGTGGCCAGTTCCCATAAACACAAGTTGAGAAATGGAGCTCAGTGGCACTAAATTCACAAAACTGCAGAGTTGAAAATATCTATCACTGAAAAATGTTCTGAGGAAAGTCAGAGAAAAGGACTTGTAAGCAACAGAGAATGGCAGGAAAGGGATTGGAAGAGGTAGAAAGGACTCGCCATTAAGCACAAGAAAAAGGGCTGAACATTGCCAACATTGCAGTTGGCCAAAAAGGGTGTATGCGTCTTTTTCTGTATATATTCAAGAAAAGGGCATACACTTTTTTAGCCAACCAAACAGGTGGGCACTGGAAATCAATACTACAAAACATATCACGTCACATCAGTCAAAAGAGCCGTCCTCATAAAGCATAAACACCAGAAATGCAGGACAGGGCAAGGAGAAAAGGGAGCCCTGTGAGGCTTATACTGGAAATGTATATTGCCAAAGGTCACTCTGGAGAAGTGTATTGTGTTTACTAAAGCATCTAAAAAATGAGCTACAGAGCACAGGGCACTTGCACTCATGGACGTATATCTTGGGAAAGACAAAAATCGAGAGGACACAGGCACCCCAATGTATACCGCCTCACTGTTTAAAATATCCTCGATTAGGATATAACTTAAATGTCTCTGCAGGGAAAAAATGGATACAGATGTGGTGCTTATGTAGAGTGGAATATGACTCAGCCTGGAAATCACTGCAATATGGCCACTTGTAACAACTCCAGAGGAGTTACATATGATCATTGAAAGTCACAGAATTCAAAAAGAAAAAGACATACTATATCACTAATACATGGAATGTAAACTTGGCTACACATGAACTGAATTACAAAACAGAACAGGGTCTCAAATATAGAAAACCAAATTAGTTTTGCTTAAGGTTAAAGGTGACTTGGGGTGCTGCATAAAACCAGAGATTGAAATTAGCACAGATACCTTTCCATAAGCCAAATATGTAATAGTCAAGACCTACTGCTTGCTCAACAAAATGGACTCAACACCCCATATTTAATGCCTAGGATTATACCTGACTAGTAAGAATCTTCAAACCCATGGGTTTATATGTCTCCGTAAGAGAATCAAGCGTGTGTACAGCGGCATGAACACAGCAGTGAAAATACGATAAATCCCATTATCAAAATAAATTACAGAAACAAAAAACACAATGACAGTGAAATAGAGAGCAATTCTTACATAATTCATTCACGGCCTGTGATGCAACCTGGATTTACCACATCTACACCCAGAGCTGAGTGAGACATAAGGCTGGACACCAGGCTGATAGCATTGGTGAGGTTCGGTGAGCAAATGCAGACCCCTTGAAGTACCCATTCCATGGGTCCCAACTCTCCAGGTTTAAGGGATTCTTCCTTCAGCTAAAACATGCATGGGAAACCCACAGTATGGTGCACCATGTGACTGAGAAACGTTTTCCTATGCATCTCAGGTTTCGTCCCCTTTTACATGGGTTCAACATTCCAGGCGCTTTACTAACACTCTCCCCCCTTGGAGAGTCAGTGCCTTTAACCTCCTGTTTGGCACAGTTTGCAATTTCTGCGCAAGATGAACAGGAATAGGGAGAACCAATGAGAGACTAGCTGTAGGTGTCTGCACGGGCAAATGTAATGCTCATTTCCCACCAGGAAGAGGAATTAACGAAAGGCTCAGCATGCCATGCTGGTACCAGATTAGGGCCTGAAGCAATCCTGCGGTTTTGGGGGCAGCTCACAAGAAAGCGAGTTGAAGAAAGGAGCTCAGGGGCACTGTAATTCACAAACCTGCAGAGTTATGAATGACAGCTATCGTCCAAAAATGTATTGAAGTAAGTCTTCGAAGAGGACTTGAAAGCGGGGCAGAATTTCAGGAAAACGATTTCATGGGGTAGACTGGAATTGCACTTAAAGCATAGGAAAAGAGGCAGAATGTCCACAATGATGCACTTGGCCAAAAAGGGCGTATGCTTTTTTTCCTGAATATATTCAGGAAAAAATGCATACGCCCTTTTTGGCCAACCAAGCAAGCGTGTAAAGGAAATCTGCACTACATTGAAGTCTCACTGCCCCCCGGTCAAAAGGGCCATCTGAAACAAGTGTAAAATCCAGAAAGGCAGGACAGGTCATGGAGAACAGGGAGCCTTGTTATGCTGATGGGCGGGATGTAAATTGCCAACTGCCACTGTGGAGAACTGTACCGTGTTCCCTGAAACACTTAGGAAACAACGCAACACAGCCTATGGCACTTCCACTTAGGGTCCTATAGCTTAGGGAAATTAAAATCAAAAACACACAGCCACCCCAAAGTTTGGGACGGCTCTGTTTACAAGAACCTCATGTACGGTACAAGTTAAAATCCGAGAAAGCAAAAAATGGATAAAGAAGTTGTGGTACGTACAATGGAATATCACTCAGCAATGAGATCTACGTCATCAGGCCCGTAGCGGCATAATGAGTGGATTCAGGTACGACGATTCTACGAGAAATAAGTAACACAGAAAAAGAAACATCGTAAGATATCACTAATACATGGAACGAAAACTTGGCTACACATGAACTGAATTACAAAACAGAACAGGGTCTCAAATTTAGAAAACCAACTTATGCTTGCTTATGGGGAAAGGTGAGTTTGGGTGCTGCATCAAACCAGAGATTGAAATTAGCACAGATACCGTTCCATAAGCCAAATATATAATAGACAAGACCTACTCCTTGCTCAACGAAATGGACTCAACACCCCATATTCAACGCTTGGGAATATACCTGACAAGTAAGAATCTTAAGACCCATGGATTTATATGTCTCCATAAGGAAATCAAGCGTGTGTACAGCGGCCTAAACGCAGCAGTGAAAATCCGATAAATCCCATTATCAAAATAAATTTCAAAAACAAAACACAATGACAGTGAAATAGAGAGCAATTCTTAAATTATTCATTCAGGGCTTGTGATGCAACCTGGATTTACCACATCTACACCCAGAGCTGGGTGAGACATAAGGCTGGACACTTCAGGCTGATAGCATTGGTGAGGTTCAGTGAGCAAACGCAGACCCTTTGAAGTCATACTGCATGGTAGCCATTCCATGGGTCCCAACTCTCCAGGTTTAAGGGATTCTTCCTTCAGCTAAAACATGCATGGGAAACCCAGAGTATGGTCCACCGTGTTTTTGGGAAACATTTTCAAATGCATCTCAGGTTTCGTCCCCTGGTACTCGGGTTCACTGTTCCAGACGCTTTACTAACACTCTCCCCACTTGGAGAGTCAGTGCCTTTAACCTCCTCTTTGGCACAGTTTGCAATTTCTGCGCAAGATGAACAGGAATAGGGAGAACCAATGAGAGACTAGCTGTAGGTGTCTGCACAGGTAAATGGAACGCTCATTTCCCACCAGGAAGAGGAATTAACCAAAGGCTCAGCGTGCCCTGCCGGAACCAGATTAGGGCCTGAAGCAATCCTGCTGTTCTGCGGCCAGCTCACAAGAAAGCGAGTTGAAGAAAGGAGCTCAGGGGCACTGTAATTCACAAACCTGCAGAGATATGAATGACAGCTCTCGTCCAAAAATGTATTGAAGTAAGTCTTCGAAGAGGACTTGAAAGCGGGGCAGAATTTCAGGAAAACGATTTCAGGGGGTAGACTGGAATTGCACTTAAAGCATAGGAAAAGAGGCAGAATGTCGACAATGATGCACCTGGCCAAAAAGGGCGTATGCGTTTTTTCCTGAATATATTCTGGAAAAAACGCATACGCACTTTTTGGCCAACCAAGCAAGCGTGTCAAGGAAATCTGCACTACAATGAAGTCTCACTGCCGCCCGGGCCAAAGGGCCATCTGAAAAAACTGTAAAATCCAGAAAGGCTGCAGAGGTCATGGAGAACAGGGAGCCTTGTTATGCTGATGGGCGGGATGTAAATTGCCAACAGCCACTCTGGAGAAGTGTATGGTGTTTCCTGAAACACGTAGGAAACAAAGCAACACAGCCTATGGCACTTCCACTTAGGGTCCTATAGCTTAGGGAAATTAAAATCAAAAACACACAGCCACCCCAAAGTTTGGGACGGCTCTGTTTACAAGAACCTCGTCTATGGTACAAGTTAAATATCTGCGAAAGCAAAATATGAATAAAGAAGTTGTGGTACGTACGTACAATGGAATATCACTCAGCGATGAGATCTACGTCATCAGTCCCGTAGCGCCATAAGGAGTGGATTCAGGTACGACGATTGTACGAGAAATAAGTCACACAGAAAAAGACGCATCATAAGATATCACTAATACACGGAACGTAAACGTGGCTACTCATGAACTGAATTACAAAACAGAACAGGGTCTCAAATTTAGAAAACCAACTTATGCTTGCTTATGGGGAAAGGTGAGTTAGGGTGCTGCATAAAACCAGAGATTGAAATTAGCACACATACTGTTCCATAAGCAAAATATATAATAGACAAGACCTACACCTGGCTCAAAGAAATGGACTCAACACCACATATTCAAAGCCGGGGAATATACCTGACAAGTAAGAATCTTAAGACCCATGGATTTATATGTCTCCATAAGGAAATCAAGCGTGTGTACAGCGGCCTAAACGCAGCAGTGAAAATCCGATAAATCCCATTATCAAAATAAATTTCACAAACAAAACACAATGACAGTGGAATAGAGAGCAATTCTTAAATAATTCATTCAGGGCTTGTGGTGCAACCTGGATTTACCACATCTACACCCAGAGCTGGGTGAGACATAAGGCTGGACACTTCGGGCTGATAGCATTGGTGAGGTTCGGTGAGCAAACGCAGACCCTTTGAAGTCATACTGCATGGTACTCATTCCATGGGTCCCAACTCTCCAGGTTTAAGGGATTCTTCCTTCAGCTAAAACATGCATGGGAAACCCAGAGTATGGTCCACCGTGTGATTGGGAAACGTTTTCAAATGCATCTCAGGTTTCGTCCCCTGGTACTCGGGTTCAGTGTTCCAGACGCTTTAGTAACACTCTCCCCACTTGGAGAGTCAGTGCCTTTAACCTCCTGTTTGGCACAGTTTGCAATTTCTGCGCAAGATCAACAGGAATAGGGAGAACCAATGAGAGACTAGCTGTAGGTGTCTACACAGGCAAAGGGAACGCTCATTTCCCACCAGGAAGAGGGATTAACCAAAGGCTCAGCGTGCCCTGCCGGAACCAGATTAGGGCCTGAAGCAATCATGCGGTTTTGCGGCCAGCTCACAAGAAAGCGAGTTGAAGAAAGGAGCTCAGGGGCACTGTAATTCAGGAACCTGCAGAGTTATGAATGACAGCTATCGTCCAAAAATGTATTGAAGTAAGTCTTCGAAGAGGACTTGAAAGCGGGGCAGAATTTCAGGAAAACGATTTAAGGGGGTAGACTGGAATTGCACTTAAAGCATAGGAAAAGAGGCAGAATGTCCACAATGATGCACTTGGCCATAAAGTGCGTATGGGTTTTTTCCTGAATATATTCAGGAAAAAACGCATACGCCCTTTCTGGCCAACCAAGCAAGCGTGTAAAGGAAATCTGCACTACAATGAAGTCTCACTGCCCCCCGGTCAAAAGGGCCATCTGAAAAAAGTGTAAAATCCAGAAAGGCAGGACAGGTCATGGAGAACAGGGAGTCTTGTTATGCTGATGGGCGGGATGTAAATTGCCAACAGCCACTCTGGAGAAGTGTATGGTGTTTCCTGAAACACGTAGGAAACAAAGCAACACAGCCTATGGCACTTCCACTTATGGTCCAATAGCTTAGGGAAATTAAAATCAAAAACACACAGCCCCCCCAAAGTTTGGGATGGCTCTGTTTACAAGAACCTCGTCTACAGTACAAGGTAAATATCGGAGAAAGCAAAAAATGGATAAAGAAGTTGTGGTACGCACGTACAATGGAATATCACTCAGCAATGAAATCGACGTCATCAGGCCTGTAGCGGCATAATGAGTGGATTCAGGTACGATGAATCTACGAGAAATAAGTCCCAGAGAAAAAGAAACATCATAAGATATCACTAATACACGGAACGTAAACTTGGCTACACATGAACTGAATTAGAAAACAGAACAGGGTCTCAAAATTAGAAAACCTACTTATGCTTGCTTAAGGGGAAAGGTGAGTTGGGGTGCTGCATAAAACAAGAGATTGAAATTAGCACAGATACCATTCCATAAGCCAAATATATAATAGACAAGACCTACTCCTTGCTCAACGAAATGGACTCAACACCCCATATTCAACGCCTGGGATTACACCTGACAAGTAAGAATCTTAAAACCCATGGATTTATATGTCTCCCGGAGGAAATCAAGCATGTGAACAGAGGCCTAAATGCAGCAGTGAAAATCCGATAAATCCCATTATCAAAATAAATTTCAAAAACAAAACACAATGACAGTAAAATAGAGAGCAATTCTTAAATAATTCATTCAGGGCATGTGATGCAACCTGGATTTACCACATCTACACCCAGAAGTGGGTGAGACATAAGGCTAGACACTTCGGGCTGATAGCATTGGTGAGGTACGGTGAGCAAACGCAGACCCTTTGAAGTCATACTGCATGGTACCCATTCCATGGGTCCCAACTCTCCAGGTTTAAGGGATTCTTCCTTCAGCTGAAACATGCATGGGAAACCCAGAGTATGGTCCACCGTGTGATTGGGAAACGTTTTCAAATGCATCTCAGGTTTCGACCCCTGGTACTCGGGTTCACCGTTCCAGGCGCTTTACTAACACTCTCCCCACTTGGAGAGTCAGTGCCTTTAACTTCCTGTTTGGCACAGTTTGCAATTTCTGCGCAAGATGAACAGGAATTGGGAGAACCAATGAGAGACTAGCTGTAGGTGTCTGCACGGGCAAATGGAACGCTCATTTCCCACCAGGAAGAGGAATTAACCAAAGGCTCAGCGTGCCCTGCTGGAACCAGATTAGGGCCTAAAGCAATCCAGCAGTTTTGCGGCCAGCTCACAAGAAAGCGAGTTGAAGAATGGAGCTCAGGGGCACTGTAATTCACAAACCTGCAGAGTTATGAATGACAGCTATCGTCCAAAAATGTATTGAAGTAAGTCTTCGAAGTGGACTTGAAAGCGGGGCAGAATTTCAGGAAAACGATTTCAGGGGGTAGACTGGAATTGCACTTAAAGCATAGGAAAAGACTCCGAATGTCGACAATGATGCACTTGGCCAAAAAGGGCGTATGCGTTTTTTCCTGAATATATTCAGGAGAAAACTCATACGCCCTTTTTGGCCAACCAAGCAAGCGTGTCAAGGAAATCTGCACTACAATGAAGTCTCACTGCCCCCCTGTCAAAAAGGCCATCTGAAACAAGTGTAAAATCCAGAAAGGCAGGACAGGTCATGGAGAACAGGGAGCCTTGTTATGCTGATGGGCGGGATGTAAATTGTCAACAGCCACTGTGGAAAAGTGTATGGTGTTTCCTGAAACACGTAGGAAACAAAGCAACACAGCCTATGGCACTTCCACTTAGGGTCCTATAGCTTAGGGAAATTAAAATCAAAAACACACAGCCACCCCAAAGTTTGGGACGGCTCTGTTTACAAGAACCTCGTCTACGGTACAAGTCAAATATCCGAGAAAGCAAAAAATGGATAAAGAAGTTGTGGTACGTACGTACAATGGAATATCACTCAGCCATGAGAACTACGTCATCTGGCCCGTAGCGGCATAATGAGTGCATTAAGGTACGACGATTCTACGAGAAATAAGTCACACAGAAAAAGAAACATCATAAGATATCACTAATACACGGAATGTAAACTTGGCTACACATGAACTGAATTACAAAACAGAACAGGGTCTCAAATTTAGAAAACCAACTTATGCTTGCTTATGGGGAAAGGTGAGTTTTTGGTGCTGCATCAAACCAGAGATTGAATTTAGCACAGATACCATTCCATAAGCCAAATATATAATAGACAAGACCTACTCCTTGCTCAACGAAATGGACTCAACACCCCATATTCAACGCCTGGGAATATACCTGACAAGTAAGAATCTTAAGACCCATGGATTTATATGTCTCCATAAGGAAATCAAGCGTGTGTACAGCGGCCTAAACGCAGCAGTGAAAATCCGATAAATCCCATTATCTAAATAAATTTCACAAACAAAACACAATGACAGTGAAATAGAGAGCAATTCTTAAATAATTCATTCAGGGCTTGTGATGCAACCTGGATTTACCACATCTACACCCAGAGCTCGGTGAGACATAAGGCTGGACACTTCGGGCTGATAGCATTGGTGAGGTTCGGTGAGCAAACGCAGACCCTTTGAAGTCATACTGCATGGTAGCCATTCCATGGGTCCCAACTCTCCAGGTTTAAGGGATTCTTCCTTCAGCTAAAACATGCATGGGAAACCCAGAGTATGGTCCACCGTGTGATTGGGAAACGTTTTCAAATGCATCTCAGGTTTCGTCCCTGGTTCACCGTTCCAGACGCTTTACTAACACTCTCCCCACTTGGAGAGTCAGTGCCTTTAACCTCCTGTTTGGCACAGTTTGCAATTTCTGCGCAAGATGAACAGGAATAGGGAGAACCAATGAGAGACTAGCTGTAGGTGTCTGCACAGGTAAATGGAACGCTCATTTCCCACCAGGAAGAGGAATTAACCAAAGGCTCAGCGTGCCCTGCCGGAACCAGATTAGGGCCTGAAGCAATCCTGCTGTTCTGCGGCCAGCTCACAAGAAAGCGAGTTGAAGAAAGGAGCTCAGGGGCACTGTAATTCACAAACCTGCAGAGTTATGAATGACAGCTCTTGTCCAAAAATGTATTGAAGTAAGTCTTCGAAGAGGACTTGAAAGCGGGGCAGAATTTCAGGAAAACGATTTCAGGGGGTAGACTGGAATTGCACTTAAAGCATAGGAAAAGAGGCAGAATGTCGACAATGATGCACCTGGCCAAAAAGGGCGTATGCGTTTTTTCCTGAATATATTCTGGAAAAAACGCATACGCACTTTTTGGCCAACCAAGCAAGCGTGTCAAGGAAATCTGCACTACAATGAAGTCTCACTGCCGCCCGGGCCAAAGGGCCATCTGAAAAAACTGTAAAATCCAGAAAGGCTGGAGAGGTCATGGAGAACAGGGAGCCTTGTTATGCTGATGGGCGGGATGTAAATTGCCAACAGCCACTCTGGAGAAGTGTATGGTGTTTCCTGAAACACGTAGGAAACAAAGCAACACAGCCTATGGCACTTCCACTTAGGGTCCTATAGCTTAGGGAAATTAAAATCAAAAACACACAGCCACCCCAAAGTTTGGGACGGCTCTGTTTACAAGAACCTCGTCTATGGTACAAGTTAAATATCTGCGAAAGCAAAATATGAATAAAGAAGTTGTGGTACGTACGTACAATGGAATATCACTCAGCGATGAGATCTACGTCATCAGTCCCGTAGCGCCATAAGGAGTGGATTCAGGTACGACGATTGTACGAGAAATAAGTCACACAGAAAAAGACGCATCATAAGATATCACTAATACACGGAACGTAAACGTGGCTACTCATGAACTGAATTACAAAACAGAACAGGGTCTCAAATTTAGAAAACCAACTTATGCTTGCTTATGCGGAAAGGTGAGTTAGGGTGCTGCATAAAACCAGAGATTGAAATTAGCACACATACTGTTCCATAAGCAAAATATATAATAGACAAGACCTACACCTGGCTCAAAGAAATGGACTCAACACCACATATTCAAAGCCGGGGAATATACCTGACAAGTAAGAATCTTAAGACCCATGGATTTATATGTCTCCATAAGGAAATCAAGCGTGTGTACAGCGGCCTAAACGCAGCAGTGAAAATCCGATAAATCCCATTATCAAAATAAATTTCACAAACAAAACACAATGACAGTGGAATAGAGAGCAATTCTTAAATAATTCATTCAGGGCTTGTGGTGCAACCTGGATTTACCACATCTACACCCAGAGCTGGGTGAGACATAAGGCTGGACACTTCGGGCTGATAGCATTGGTGAGGTTCGGTGAGCAAACGCAGACCCTTTGAAGTCATACTGCATGGTACTCATTCCATGGGTCCCAACTCTCCAGGTTTAAGGGATTCTTCCTTCAGCTAAAACATGCATGGGAAACCCAGAGTATGGTCCACCGTGTGATTGGGAAACGTTTTCAAATGCATCTCAGGTTTCGTCCCCTGGTACTCGGGTTCAGTGTTCCAGACGCTTTAGTAACACTCTCCCCACTTGGAGAGTCAGTGCCTTTAACCTCCTGTTTGGCACAGTTTGCAATTTCTGCGCAAGATCAACAGGAATAGGGAGAACCAATGAGAGACTAGCTGTAGGTGTCTACACAGGCAAAGGGAACGCTCATTTCCCACCAGGAAGAGGGATTAACCAAAGGCTCAGCGTGCCCTGCCGGAACCAGATTAGGGCCTGAAGCAATCATGCGGTTTTGCGGCCAGCTCACAAGAAAGCGAGTTGAAGAAAGGAGCTCAGGGGCACTGTAATTCAGGAACCTGCAGAGTTATGAATGACAGCTATCGTCCAAAAATGTATTGAAGTAAGTCTTCGAAGAGGACTTGAAAGCGGGGCAGAATTTCAGGAAAACGATTTAAGGGGGTAGACTGGAATTGCACTTAAAGCATAGGAAAAGAGGCAGAATGTCCACAATGATGCACTTGGCCATAAAGTGCGTATGGGTTTTTTCCTGAATATATTCAGGAAAAAACGCATACGCCCTTTCTGGCCAACCAAGCAAGCGTGTAAAGGAAATCTGCACTACAATGAAGTCTCACTGCCCCCCGGTCAAAAGGGCCATCTGAAAAAAGTGTAAAATCCAGAAAGGCAGGACAGGTCATGGAGAACAGGGAGTCTTGTTATGCTGATGGGCGGGATGTAAATTGCCAACAGCCACTCTGGAGAAGTGTATGGTGTTTCCTGAAACACGTAGGAAACAAAGCAACACAGCCTATGGCACTTCCACTTATGGTCCAATAGCTTAGGGAAATTAAAATCAAAAACACACAGCCCCCCCAAAGTTTGGGATGGCTCTGTTTACAAGAACCTCGTCTACAGTACAAGGTAAATATCGGAGAAAGCAAAAAATGGATAAAGAAGTTGTGGTACGCACGTACAATGGAATATCACTCAGCAATGAAATCGACGTCATCAGGCCTGTAGCGGCATAATGAGTGGATTCAGGTACGATGAATCTACGAGAAATAAGTCCCAGAGAAAAAGAAACATCATAAGATATCACTAATACACGGAACGTAAACTTGGCTACACATGAACTGAATTAGAAAACAGAACAGGGTCTCAAAATTAGAAAACCTACTTATGCTTGCTTAAGGGGAAAGGTGAGTTGGGGTGCTGCATAAAACAAGAGATTGAAATTAGCACAGATACCATTCCATAAGCCAAATATATAATAGACAAGACCTACTCCTTGCTCAACGAAATGGACTCAACACCCCATATTCAACGCCTGGGATTACACCTGACAAGTAAGAATCTTAAAACCCATGGATATATATCTCTCCATAAGGAAATCAAGCGTGTGTACAGCGGACTAAACGCAGCAGTGAAAATCTGATAAATCCCATTATCAAAATAAATTTCAAAAACAAAACACAATGACAGTAAAATAGAGAGCAATTCTTAAATAATTCATTCAGGGCATGTGATGCAACCTGGATTTACCACATCTACACCCAGAGCTGGGTGAGACATAAGGCTAGACACTTCGGGCTGATAGCATTGGTGAGGTACGGTGAGCAAACGCAGACCCTTTGAAGTCATACTGCATGGTACCCATTCCATGGGTCCCAACTCTCCAGGTTTAAGGGATTCTTCCTTCAGCTGAAACATGCATGGGAAACCCAGAGTATGGTCCACCGTGTGATTGGGAAACGTTTTCAAATGCATCTCAGGTTTCGACCCCTGGTACTCGGGTTCACCGTTCCAGGCGCTTTACTAACACTCTCCCCACTTGGAGAGTCAGTGCCTTTAACTTCCTGTTTGCCACAGTTTGCAATTTCTGCGCAAGATGAACAGGAATAGGGAGAACCAATGAGAGACTAGCTGTAGGTGTCTGCACGGGCAAATGGAACGCTCATTTCCCACCAGGAAGAGGAATTAACCAAAGGCTCAGCGTGCCCTGCTGGAACCAGATTAGGGCCTAAAGCAATCCAGCAGTTTTGCGGCCAGCTCACAAGAAAGCGAGTTGAAGAATGGAGCTCAGGGGCACTGTAATTCACAAACCTGCAGAGTTATGAATGACAGCTATCGTCCAAAAATGTATTGAAGTAAGTCTTCGAAGTGGACTTGAAAGCGGGGCACAATTTCTGGAAAACGATTTCAGGGGGTAGACTGGAATTGCACTTAAAGCATAGGAAAAGACTCCGAATGTCGACAATGATGCACTTGGCCAAAAAGGGCGTATGCGTTTTTCCTGAATATATTCAGGAGAAAACGCATATGCACTTTTTGGCCAACCAAGCAAGCGTGTCAAGGAAATCTGCACTACAATGAAGTCTCACTGCCCCCCTGTCAAAAAGGCCATCTGAAACAAGTGTAAAATCCAGAAAGGCAGGACAGGTCATGGAGAACAGGGAGCCTTGTTATGCTGATGGGCGGGATGTAAATTGCCAACAGCCACTGTGGAAAAGTGTATGGTGTTTCCTGAAACACGTAGGAAACAAAGCAACACAGCCTATGGCACTTCCACTTAGGGTCCTATAGTTTAGGGAAATTAAAATCAAAAACACACATCCACCCCAAAGTTTGGGACGGCTCTGTTTACAAGAACCTCGTCTACGGTACAAGTTAAATATCCGAGAAAGCAAAAAATGGATAAAGAAGTTGTGGTACGTACGTACAATGGAATATCACTCAGCCATGAGAACTACGTCATCTGGCCCGTAGCGGCATAATGAGTGCATTAAGGTACGACGATTCTACGAGAAATAAGTCACACAGAAAAAGAAATATCATAAGATATCACTAATACACGGAATGTAAACTTGGCTACACATGAACTGAATTACAAAACAGAAGAGGGTCTCAAATTTAGAAAACCAACTTATGCTTGCTTATGGGGAAAGGTGAGTTTTTGGTGCTGCATCAAACCATTGATTGAATTTAGCACAGATACCATTCCATAAGCCAAATATATAATAGACAAGACCTACTCCTTGCTCAACGAAATGGACTCAACACCCCATATTCAACGCCTGGGAATATACCTGACAAGTAAGAATCTTAAGACCCATGGATTTATATGTCTCCATAAGGAAATCAAGCGTGTGTACAGCGGCCTAAACGCAGCAGTGAAAATCCGATAAATCCCATTATCAAAATAAATTTCACAAACAAAACACAATGACAGTGAAATAGAGAGCAATTCTTAAATAATTCATTCAGGGCTTGTGATGCAACCTGGATTTACCACATCTACACCCAGAGCTCGGTGAGACATAAGGCTGGACACTTCGGGCTGATAGCATTGGTGAGGTTCGGTGAGCAAACGCAGACCCTTTGAAGTCATACTGCATGGTAGCCATTCCATGGGTCCCAACTCTCCAGGTTTAAGGGATTCTTCCTTCAGCTAAAACATGCATGGGAAACCCAGAGTATGGTCCACCGTGTGATTGGGAAACGTTTTCAAATGCATCTCAGGTTTCGTCCCTGGTTCACCGTTCCAGACGCTTTACTAACACTCTCCCCACTTGGAGAGTCAGTGCCTTTAACCTCCTGTTTGGCACAGTTTGCAATTTCTGCGCAAGATGAACAGGAATAGGGAGAACCAATGAGAGACTAGCTGTAGGTGTCTGCACGGGCAAATGGAACGCTCATTTCCCACCAGGAAGAGGGATTAACCAAAGGCTCAGCGTGCCCTGCTGGAACCAGATTAGGGCCTGAAGAAATCCTGCGGTTTTGCGGCCAGCTCACAAGAAAGCGAGTTGAAGAAAGGAGCTCAGGGGCACTGTAATTCACAAACCTGCAGAGTTATGAATGACAGGTATCGTCCAAAAATGTATTGAAGTAAGTCTACGAAGAGGACTTGAAAGCGGGGCAGAATTTCAGGAAAACGATTTCAGGGGGTAGACTGGAATTGCACTTAAAGCATAGGAAAAGAGGCAGAATGTCGACAATGATGCACCTGGCCAAAAAGGGCGTATGCATTTTTTCCTGAATATATTCAGGAAAAAACGCATACGCCCTTTTTGGACAACCAAGCAAGCGTGTCAAGGAAATCTGCACTACAATGAAGTCTCACTGCCCCCCGGTCCAAACGGCCATCTGAAACAAGTGTAAAATCCAGAAAGGCAGGACAGCTCATGGAAAGAGGGAGCCTTGTTATGCTGATGGGCGGGATGTAAATTGCCAACAGCCACTCTGGAGAAGTGTATGGTGTTTCCTGAAACACGTAGGAAACAAAGCAACACAGCCTATGGCACTTCCACTTAGGGTCCTATAGCTTAGGGAAATTAAAATCAAAAACACACAGCCACCCCAAAGTTTGGGACGGCTCTGTTTACAAGAACCTCGTCTACGGTACAAGTTAAATATCCGAGAAAGCAAAAAATGGATAAAGAAGTTGTGGTACGTACGTACAATGGAATATCACTCAGCAATGAGATCTACGTCATCAGGCCCGTAGCGGCATAATGAGTGCATTCAGGTACGACGATTCTACGAGAAATAAGCCACACAGAAAAAGAAACATCATAAGATATCCCTAATACACGGAACGTAAACTTGGCTACACATGAACTGAATTACAAAACAGAACAGGGTCTCAAATTTAGAAAACCAACTTATGCTTGCTTATGGGGAAAGGTGAGTTGGGGTGCTGCATCAAACCAGAGATTGAAATTAGCACAGATACCGTTCCATAAGCCAAATATATAATAGACAAGACCTACTCCTTGCTCAACGAAATGGACTCAACACCCCATATTCAACGCCTGGGAATATACCTGACAAGTAAGAATCTTAAGACCCATGGATATATATCTCTCCATAAGGAAATCAAGCGTGTGTACAGCGGACTAAACGCAGCAGTGAAAATCTGATAAATCCCATTATCAAAATAAATTTCAAAAACAAAACACAATGACAGTAAAATAGAGAGCAATTCTTAAATAATTCATTCAGGGCATGTGATGCAACCTGGATTTACCACATCTACACCCAGAGCTGGGTGAGACATAAGGCTAGACACTTCGGGCTGATAGCATTGGTGAGGTACGGTGAGCAAACGCAGACCCTTTGAAGTCATACTGCATGGTACCCTTTCCATGGGTCCCAACTCTCCAGGTTTAAGGGATTCTTCCTTCAGCTGAAACATGCATGGGAAACCCAGAGTATGGTCCACCATGTGATTGGGAAACATTTTCAAATGCATCTCAGGTTTCGACCCCTGGTACTCGGGTTCACCGTTCCAGGCGCTTTACTAACACTCTCCCCACTTGGAGAGTCAGTGCCTTTAACTTCCTGTTTGCCACAGTTTGCAATTTCTGCGCAAGATGAACAGGAATAGGGAGAACCAATGAGAGACTAGCTGTAGGTGTCTGCACGGGCAAATGGAACGCTCATTTCCCACCAGGAAGAGGAATTAACCAAAGGCTCAGTATGCCCTGCTGGAAACAGATTAGGGCCTAAAGCAATCCAGCAGGTTTGCGGCCAGCTCACAAGAATGCGAGTTGAAGAATGGAGCTCAGGGGCACTGTAATTCACAAACCTGCAGAGTTATGAATGACAGCTATCGTCCAAAAATGTATTGAAGTAAGTCTTCGAAGTGGACTTGAAAGCGGGGCAGAATTTCAGGAAAACGATTTCAGGGGGTAGACTGGAATTGCACTTAAAGCATAGGAAAAGACTCCGAATGTCGACAATGATGCACTTGGCCAAAAAGTGCGTATGCGTTTTTTCCTGAATATATTCAGGAGAAAACGCATACGCCCTTTTTGGACAACCAAGCAAGCGTGTCAAGGAAATCTGCACTACAATGAAGTCTCACTGCCCCCCTGTCAAAAAGGCCATCTGAAACAAGTGTAAAATCCAGAAAGGCAGGACAGGTCATGGAGAACAGGGAGCCTTGTTATGCTGATGGGCGGGATGTAAATTGTCAACAGCCACTGTGGAAAAGTGTATGGTGTTTCCTGAAACACGTAGGAAACAAAGCAACACAGCCTATGGCACTTCCACTTAGGGTCCTATAGTTTAGGGAAATTAAAATCAAAAACACACAGCCACCCCAAAGTTTGGGACGGCTCTGTTTACAAGAACCTCGTCTACGGTACAAGTTAAATATCCGAGAAAGCAAAAAATGGATAAAGAAGTTGTGGTACGTACGTACAATGGAATATCACTCAGCCATGAGAACTACGTCATCTGGCCCGTAGCGGCATAATGAGTGCATTAAGGTACGGCGATTCTACGAGAAATAAGTCACACAGAAAAAGAAACATCATAAGATATCACTAATACACGGAATGTAAACTTGGCTACACATGAACTGAATTACAAAACAGAACAGGGTCTCAAATTTAGAAAACCAACTTATGCTTGCTTATGGGGAAAGGTGAGTTTTTGGTGCTGCATCAAACCATTGATTGAATTTAGCACAGATACCATTCCATAAGCCAAATATATAATAGACAAGACCTACTCCTTGCTCAACGAAATGGACTCAACACCCCATATTCAACGCCTGGGAATATACCTGACAAGTAAGAATCTTAAGACCCATGGATTTATATGTCTCCATAAGGAAATCAAGCGTGTGTACAGCGGCCTAAACGCAGCAGTGAAAATCCGATAAATCCCATTATCAAAATAAATTTCACAAACAAAACACAATGACAGTGAAATAGAGAGCAATTCTTAAATAATTCATTCAGGGCTTGTGATGCAACCTGGATTTACCACATCTACACCCAGAGCTGGGTGAGACATAAGGCTGGACACTTCGGGCTGATAGCATTGGTGAGGTTCGGTGAGCAAACGCAGACCCTTTGAAGTCATACTGCATGGTAGCCATTCCATGGGTCCCAACTCTCCAGGTTTAAGGGATTCTTCCTTCAGCTAAAACATGCATGGGAAACCCAGAGTATGGTCCACCGTGTGATTGGGAAACGTTTTCAAATGCATCTCAGGTTTCGTCCCTGGTTCACCGTTCCAGACGCTTTACTAACACTCTCCCCACTTGGAGAGTCAGTGCCTTTAACCTCCTGTTTGGCACAGTTTCCAATTTCTGCGCAAGATGAACAGGAATAGGGAGAACCAATGAGAGACTAGCTGTAGGTGTCTGCACGGGCAAATGGAACGCTCATTTCCCACCAGGAAGAGGGATTAACCAAAGGCTCAGCGTGCCCTGCTGGAACCAGATTAGGGCCTGAAGAAATCCTGCGGTTTTGCGGCCAGCTCACAAGAAAGCGAGTTGAAGAAAGGAGCTCAGGGGCACTGTAATTCACAAACCTGCAGAGTTATGAATGACAGCTATCGTCCAAAAATATATTGAAGTAAGTCTACGAAGAGGACTTGAAAGCGGGGCAGAATTTCAGGAAAACGATTTCAGGGGGTAGACTGGAATTGCACTTAAAGCATAGGAAAAGAGGCAGAATGTCGACAATGATGCACCTGGCCAAAAAGGGCGTATGCGTTTTTTCCTGAATATATTCAGGAAAAAACGCATACGCCCTTTTTGGACAACCAAGCAAGCGTGTCAAGGAAATCTACACTACAATGAAGTCTCACTGCCCCCCGGTCCAAACGGCCATCTGAAACAAGTGTAAAATCCAGAAAGGCAGGACAGGTCATGGAAAGAGGGAGCCTTGTTATGCTGATGGGCGGGATGTAAATTGCCAACAGCCACTCTGGATAAGTGTATGGTGTTTCCTGAAACACGTAGGAAACAAAGCAACACAGCCTATGGCACTTCCACTTAGGGTCCTATAGTTTAGGGAAATTAAAATCAAAAACACACAGCTACCCCAAAGTTTGGGACGGCTCTGTTTACAAGAACCTCGTCTACGGTACAAGTTAAATATCCGAGAAAGCAAAAAATGGATAAAGAAGTTGTGGTACGTACGTACAATGGAATATCACTCAGCAATGAGATCTACGTCATTAGGCCCGTAGCGGCATAATGAGTGCATTCAGGTACGACGATTCTACGAGAAATAAGCCACACAGAAAAAGAAACATCATAAGATATCCCTAATACACGGAACGTAAACTTGGCTACACATGAACTGAATTACAAAACAGAACAGGGTCTCAAATTTAGAAAACCAACTTATGCTTGCTTATGGGGAAAGGTGAGTTGGGGTGCTGCATCAAACCAGAGATTGAAATTAGCACAGATACCGTTCCATAAGCCAAATATATAATAGACAAGACCTACTCCTTGCTCAACGAAATGGACTCAACACCCCATATTCAACGCCTGGGAATATACCTGACAAGTAAGAATCTTAAGACCCATGGATATATATCTCTCCATAAGGAAATCAAGCGTGTGTACAGCGGACTAAACGCAGCAGTGAAAATCTGATAAATCCCATTATCAAAATAAATTTCAAAAACAAAACACAATGACAGTAAAATAGAGAGCAATTCTTAAATAATTCATTCAGGGCATGTGATGCAACCTGGATTTACCACATCTACACCCAGAGCTGGGTGAGACATAAGGCTAGACACTTCGGGCTGATAGCATTGGTGAGGTACGGTGAGCAAACGCAGACCCTTTGAAGTCATACTGCATGGTACCCTTTCCATGGGTCCCAACTCTCCAGGTTTAAGGGATTCTTCCTTCAGCTGAAACATGCATGGGAAACCCAGAGTATGGTCCACCGTGTGATTGGGAAACGTTTTCAAATGCATCTCAGGTTTCGACCCCTGGTACTCGGGTTCACCGTTCCAGGCGCTTTACTAACACTCTCCCCACTTGGAGAGTCAGTGCCTTTAACTTCCTGTTTGCCACAGTTTGCAATTTCTGCGCAAGATGAACAGGAATAGGGAGAACCAATGAGAGACTAGCTGTAGGTGTCTGCACGGGCAAATGGAACGCTCATTTCCCACCAGGAAGAGGAATTAACCAAAGGCTCAGTATGCCCTGCTGGAAACAGATTAGGGCCTAAAGCAATCCAGCAGGTTTGCGGCCAGCTCACAAGAATGCGAGTTGAAGAATGGAGCTCAGGGGCACTGTAATTCACAAACCTGCAGAGTTATGAATGACAGCTATCGTCCAAAAATGTATTGAAGTAAGTCTTCGAAGTGGACTTGAAAGCGGGGCAGAATTTCAGGAAAACGATTTCAGGGGGTAGACTGGAATTGCACTTAAAGCATAGGAAAAGACTCCGAATGTCGACAATGATGCACTTGGCCAAAAAGGGCGTATGCGTTTTTTCCTGAATATATTCAGGAGAAAACGCATACGCACTTTTTGGCCAACCAAGCAAGCGTGTCAAGGAAATCTGCACTACAATGAAGTCTCACTGCCCCCCTGTCAAAAAGGCCATCTGAAACAAGTGTAAAATCCAGAAAGGCAGGACAGGTCATGGAGAACAGGGAGCCTTGTTATGCTGATGGGCGGGATGTAAATTGTCAACAGCCACTGTGGAAAAGTGTATGGTGTTTCCTGAAACACGTAGGAAACAAATCAACACAGCCTATGGCACTTCCACTTAGGGTCCTATAGCTTAGGGAAATTAAAATCAAAAACACACAGCCATCCCAAAATTTGGGACGGCTCTGTTTACAAGAACCTCGTCTACGGTACAAGTTAATATCCGAGAAAGCAAAAAATGGATAAAGCAGTTGTGGTACGTACGTACAATGGAATATCACTCAGCCATGAGAACTACGTCATCTGGCCCGTAGCGGCATAATGAGTGCATTAAGGTACGACGATTCTACGAAAAATAAGTCACACAGAAAAAGAAACATAATAAGATATCACTAATACACGGAATGTAAACTTGGCTACACATGAACTGAATTACAAAACAGAACAGGGTCTCAAATTTAGAAAACCAACTTATGCTTGCTTATGGGGAAAGGTGAGTTTTTGGTGCTGCATCAAACCAGAGATTGAAATTAGCACAGATACCGTTCCATAAGCCAAATATATAATAGACAAGACCTACTCCTTGCTCAACGAAATGGACTCAACACCCCATATTCAACGCCTGGGAATATACCTGACAAGTAAGAATCTTAAGACACATGGATTTATATGTCTCCATAAGGAAATCAAGCGTGTGTACAGGGGCCTAAACGCAGCAGTGAAAATCCGATAAATCCCATTATCAAAATAAATTTCACAAACAAAACACAATGACAGTGAAATAGAGAGCAATTCTTAAATAATTCATTCAGGGCTTGTGATGCAACCTGGATTTACCACATCTACACCCGGAGCTAGGTGAGACATAAGGCTGGACACTTCGGGCTGATAGCATTGGTGAGGTTCGGTGAGCAAACGCAGACCCTTTGAAGTCATACTGCATGGTAGCCATTCCATGGGTCCCAACTCTCCAGGTTTAAGGGATTCTTCCTTCAGCTAAAACATGCATGGGAAACCCAGAGTATGGTCCACCGTGTGATTGGGAAACGTTTTCAAATGCATCTCAGGTTTCGTCCCTGGTTCACCGTTCCAGACGCTTTACTAACACTCTCCCCACTAGGAGAGTCAGTGCCTTAAACCTCCTATTTGGCACAGTTTGCAATTTCTGCGCAGGATGAACAGGAATAGGGAGAACCAATGAGAGACTAGCTGTAGGTGTCTGCACGGGCAAATGGAACACTCATTTCCCACCAGGAAGAGGGATTAACCAAAGGCTCAGCGTGCCCTGCCGGAACCAGATTAGGGCCTGAAGCAATCATGCGGTTTTGCGGCCAGCTCACAAGAAAGCGAGTTGAAGAAAGGAGCTCAGGGGCACTGTAATTCACAAACCTGCAGAGTTATGAATGACAGCTATCGTCCAAAAATGTATTGAAGTAAGTCTTCGAAGAGGAATTGAAAGCGGGGCAGAATTTCAGGAAAACGATTTCAGGGGGTAGACTGGAATTGCACTTAAAGCATAGGAAAAGAGGCAGAATGTCGACAATGATGCACTTGGCCAAAAAGGGCGTATGGGTTTTTTCCTGAATATATTCAGGAAAAAACGCATACGCACTTTTTGGCCAACCAAGCTAGCGTGTAAAGGAAATCTGCACTACAATGAAGTCTCACTGCCCCCCGGTCCAAACGGCCATCTGAAACAAGTGTAAAATCCAGAAAGGCAGGACAGCTCATGGAAAGAGGGAGCCTTGTTATGCTGATGGGCGGGATGTAAATTGCCAACAGCCACTCTGGAGAAGTGTATGGTGTTTCCTGAAACACGTAGGAAACAAAGCAACACAGCCTATGGCACTTCCACATAGAGTCCTATAGCTTAGGGAAATTAAAATCAAAAACACACAGCCACCCCAAAGTTTGGGACGGCTCTGTTTACAAGAACCTCGTCTACGGTACAAGTTAAATATCCGAGAAAGCAAAAAATGGATAAAGAAGTTGTGGTACGTACGTACAATGGAATATCACTCAGCAATGAGATCTACGTCATCAGGCCCGTAGCGGGATAATGAGTGCATTCAGGTACGACGATTCTACGAGAAATAAGCCACACAGAAAAAGAAACATCATAAGATATCCCTAATACACGGAACGTAAACTTGGCTACACATGAACTGAATTACAAAACAGAACAGGGTCTCAAATTTAGAAAACCAACTTATGCTTGCTTATGGGGAAAGGTGAGTTGGGGTGCTGCATCAAACCAGAGATTGAAATTAGCACAGATACCGTTCCATAAGCCAAATATATAATAGACAAGACCTACTCCTTGCTCAACGAAATGGACTCAACACCCCATATTCAACGCCTGGGAATATACCTGACAAGTAAGAATCTTAAGACCCATGGATATATATCTCTCCATAAGGAAATCAAGCGTGTGTACAGCGGACTAAACGCAGCAGTGAAAATCTGATAAATCCCATTATCAAAATAAATTTCAAAAACAAAACACAATGACAGTAAAATAGAGAGCAATTCTTAAATAATTCATTCAGGGCATGTGATGCAACCTGGATTTACCACATCTACACCCAGAGCTGGGTGAGACATAAGGCTAGACACTTCGGGCTGATAGCATTGGTGAGGTACGGTGAGCAAACGCAGACCCTTTGAAGTCATACTGCATGGTACCCATTCCATGGGTCCCAACTCTCCAGGTTTAAGGGATTCTTCCTTCAGCTGAAACATGCATGGGAAACCCAGAGTATGGTCCACCGTGTGATTGGGAAACGTTTTCAAATGCATCTCAGGTTTCGACCCCTGGTACTCGGGTTCACCGTTCCAGGCGCTTTACTAACACTCTCCCCACTTGGAGAGTCAGTGCCTTTAACTTCCTGTTTGCCACAGTTTGCAATTTCTGCGCAAGATGAACAGGAATAGGGAGAACCAATGAGAGACTAGCTGTAGGTGTCTGCACGGGCAAATGGAACGCTCATTTCCCACCAGGAAGAGGAATTAACCAAAGGCTCAGCGTGCCCTGCTGGAACCAGATTAGGGCCTAAAGCAATCCAGCAGTTTTGCGGCCAGCTCACAAGAAAACGAGTTGAAGAATGGAGCTCAGGGGCACTGTAATTCACAAACCTGCAGAGTTATGAATGACAGCTATCGTCCAAAAATGTATTGAAGTAAGTCTTTGAAGTGGACTTGAAAGCGGGGCAGAATTTCAGGAAAACGATTTCAGGGGGTAGATTGGAATTGCACTTAAAGCATAGGAAAAGACTCCGAATGTCGACAATGATGCACTTGGCCAAAAAGGGCGTATGCGTTTTTTCCTGAATATATTCAGGAGAAAACGCATACGCACTTTTTGGCCAACCAAGCAAGCGTGTCAAGGAAATCTGCACTACAATGAAGTCTCACTGCCCCCCTGTCAAAAAGGCCATCTGAAACAAGTGTAAAATCCAGAAAGGCAGGACAGGTCATGGAGAACTGGGAGCCTTGTTATGCTGATGGGCGGGATGTAAATTGTCAACAGCCACTGTGGAAAAGTGTATGGTGTTTCCTGAAACACGTAGGAAACAAAGCAACACAGCCTATGGCACTTCCACTTAGGGTCCTATACCTTAGGGAAATTAAAATCAAAAACACACAGCCACCCCAAAGTTTGGGACGGCTCTGTTTACAAGAACCTCGTCTACGGTACAAGTTAATATCCGAGAAAGCAAAAAATGGATGAAGCAGTTGTGGTACGTACGTACAATGGAATATCACTCAGCCATGAGAACTACGTCATCTGGCCCGTAGGGGCATAATGAGTGCATTAAGGTACGACGATTCTACGAGAAATAAGTCACACAGAAAAAGAAACATCATAAGATATCACTAATACACGGAATGTAAACTTGGCTACACATGAACTGAATTACAAAACAGAACAGGGTCTCAAATTTAGAAAACCAACTTATGCTTGCTTATGGGGAAAGGTGAGTTTTTGGTGCTGCATCAAACCAGAGATTGAAATTAGCACAGATACCGTTCCATAAGCCAAATATATAATAGACAAGACCTACTCCTTGCTCAACGAAATGGACTCAACACCCCATATTCAACGCCTGGGAATATACCTGACAAGTAAGAATCTTAAGACCCATGGATTTATATGTCGCCATAAGGAAATCCAGCGTGTGTACAGCGGCCTAAACGCAGCAGTGAAAATCCGATAAATCCCATTATCAAAATAAATTTCACAAACAAAACAAAATGACAGTGAAATAGAGAGCAATTCTTAAATAATTCATTCAGGGCTTGTGATGCAACCTGGATTTACCACATCTACACCCGGAGCTGGGTGAGACATAAGGCTGGACACTTCGGGCTGATAGCATTGGTGAGGTTCGGTGAGCAAACGCAGACCCTTTGAAGTCATACTGCATGGTAGCCATTCCATGGGTCCCAACTCTCCAGGTTTAAGGGATTCTTCCTTCAGCTAAAACATGCATGGGAAACCCAGAGTATGGTCCACCGTGTGATTGGGAAACGTTTTCAAATGCATCTCAGGTTTCGTCCCTGGTTCACCGTTCCAGACGCTTTACTAACACTCTCCCCACTTGGAGAGTCAGTGCCTTTAAACTCCTATTTGGCACAGTTTGCAATTTCTGCGCAGGATGAACAGGAATAGGGAGAACCAATGAGAGACTAGCTGTAGGTGTCTGCACGGGCAAATGGAACGCTCATTTCCCACCAGGAAGAGGGATTAACCAAAGGCTCAGCATGCCCTGCTGGAACCAGATTAGGGCCTGAAGCAATCCTGTGGTTTTGCGGCCAGCTCACAAGAAAGCGAGTTGAAGAAAGGAGCTCAGGGGCACTGTAATTCACAAACCTGCAGAGTTATGAATGACAGCTATCGTCCAAAAATGTATTGAAGTAAGTCTTTGAAGAGGACTTGAAAGCGGGGCAGAATTTCAGGAAAACGATTTCAGGGGGTAGACTGGAATTGCACTTAAAGCATAGGAAAAGAGGCAGAATGTCGACAATGATGCACTTGGCCAAAAAGGGCGTATGCGTTTTTTCCTGAATATATTCAGGAAAAAACGCATACGCCCTTTTTGGCCAACCAAGCAGGCGTGTCAAGGAAATCTGCACTACAATGAAGTCTCACAGCCCCCCGGTCCAAACGGCCATCTGAAACAAGTGTAAAATCCAGAAAGGCAGGACAGCTCATGGAAAGAGGGAGCCTTGTTATGCTGATGGGCGGGATGTAAATTGCCAACAGCCACTCTGGAGAAGTGTATGGTGTTTCCTGAAACACGTAGGAAACAAAGCAACACAGCCTATGGCACTTCCACTTATGGTCCTATAGCTTAGGGAAATTAAATTCAAAAACACACAGCCACCCCAAAGTTTGGGACCGGGAGGTAAATTGCCAACAGCCACTCTGGAGAAGTGTATGGTGTTTCCTGAAACACATAGGAAACAATGCAACACAGCCTATGGCACTTCCACTTATGGTCCTATAGCTTAGGGAATTTAAAATCAAAAACACACAGCCACCCCAAAGTTTGGGATGGCTCTGTTTACAAGAACCTCGCCTATGGTACAAGTTAAATATCTGAGAAAGCAAAAAATGGATAAAGAAGTTGTGGTACGTACGTACAATGGAATATCACTCAGCAATGAGGTCTACGTCATCAGGCCCGTAGCGGCATAATGAGTGCATTCACGTACGACGATTCTACGAGAAATAAGTCACACAGAAATAGAAACATCATAAGATATCACTAATACACGGAACGTAAACTTGGCTACACATGAACTGAATTACAAAACAGAACAGGGTCTCAAATTTAGAAAACCAACTTATGCATGCTTAAGGGGAAAGGTGAGTTGGGGTGCTGCATAAAACCAGAGATTGTAATTACCACAGATACCCTTCCATAAGCCAAATATATTAGAGTCAAGGCCTACTCCTTGCTCAACGAAATGGACTCCACACCACATATTCCACGCCTAGGAATATACCTGTCTAGTAAGAATCTTAAAACCCATGGATTTATATGTCTATGTAAGAGAATCAAGTGTGTGTACAGCGGCATAAACACAGCAGTGAAAATCCGATAAATCCAGTTATCAAAATAAATTACAAAAACAAAACACAATGACAGTGAAATAGAGAGCAATTCTTAAATAATTCATTCAGGGCTTGTGATGTAACCTGGATTTACCACATCTACACCAAGAGCTTGGTGAGACATAAGGCCGGACCCTTCGGGCTGATAGCATTGGTGAGGTTCGGTGAACAAATGCAGACCTTTTGAAGTCATACTGCATGGTACCCATTCCATGGATCCCAACTCTCCAGGTTTAAGGGATTCTTCCTTCAGGTAAAACATCCATGGGAAACACAGAGTATGGTCCACTGTGTGACCGGTAAACATTTTTAAATGCATCTCAGTTTTCGTCCCCTGCTACTCGGGTTCACCATTCCAGAAAATTTACTAACACTCTCCCAGCTTGGAGAGTCAGTGCCTTTAACCTCCTGTTTGGCACAGTCTGCAATTTCTGTGCAAGATGAACAGGACTAGGGAGAACCAATGAGAGACTAGCTGTAGGTATCTGCATGGGCAAATTTAACGCTCATTTCCCACTAGGAAGAAGAAATAACCAAAGGCTCAGCATGCCGTGCCGGAACCAGATTAGGGCCTGAAGCAATCCTGCGGTTTTGCGGCCAGCTCACAAGAGAGCGAGTTGAAGAAAGGAGCTCAGGGCCACTGCCATTCACAAATCTGCAGAGTTATAAATGACAGCTATCGTCCATGAATATCTGAAGGAAGGCTGCGAAGAGGACTTGAAAGCGGGGCAGAATTCCAGGAATACGATTTCAGGAGGTAAACGGGAAGTCCTTTGAAAGCATATTAAAAGAGGCAGAACCTCGACAATGATGCCCTTGGTCAAAATGGCATATGTGATTTTTCCAGGGCCCTTATTCAAGAGGGTAGGAGGCTCCCAGCATGCTTCAGTGGCCAACAGAGGCTCCACGTCACCAAGGCGACGTGAGCCAACCAGGCAGGAGTGACCTCACATCAGAGGGCCCACCTCACAGAAGGGTAAGGTACCCAGCCAGGATCAGACTCTCACCAGAGTGCCCACATCAGCAAGGGCTGGGAACCAGGCAGGACTGTCCTCACACCCGTGGGGCCACATCATCGAAAGTTGAGGTACCCAACACATGTTGTCTCAAACCAGAGGACCCACATCACCATGGGTCTCGGATCGAGTCAGGCAGGAGTAGCCTCACAACACAGGGCCAATAGAATAAAAAAGCTGAGGAATCCTGCAGTGGGAACCTCCCAGCAGGTGGCCCAGAGCACCGAGTCTATGCGATCCAGGCCGCAGTGAACTCACAGCAGAGGGCCCACATCATGAAACTGTGAGCAACCCAGCCGTTGGGACCTCAGAGCAGAAGGCCCACATTCCCATGGGGTTGGGAACATGGCACGAGTGTCCTCACACCACTTAGCATGTATCAGAAAATGTGGGTACCCTGCAGTTAGGGCCTGACGCCAGAGGGCCCTCATCACCGTTTGGAGGAGGCTCCCAGCAGGCTCCAACTGACACAAGAGGGCCGACGTTGCCAAGGCGGGGTGTGCCAGCCAGGCAGGAGTGACCTCACAGCAGAGGGCCCACCTCACAGAAGGGTGAGGAACCCAGCCAGGATCACACTCTCACCAGAGGACACACATCACCATGGGGCCTGGAGTGAAGCAGGCAGGAGGAGTCTCAAAACAGAGGGCCCATGGAAGAAAAAAGGTGAGGAATCCCGCAGTTGGAACCTCCCTGCAGTCGGCCAGCAGCAGCGAGGCTATGGGATCCAGGCCGGAGTGAACTCACACCAGAGGGCCCTCATCATGAAACTGAGCAACCCACCTTTGGGACTTCAGAGCAGAAGGCCCACATTCCCATGGTGTTGGGAACCTGGCAGGAGTGTACTCGCACCACAGGGTGCACATCAGAAAATTTGGGGAGCTCAGGAGTTAGGGCCTGACACCAGAGGTCCCTCATTACCGAGGGGAGGAGACTCCCAGCAGGCACCAACTCCCAACTGAGGGCCCATGTCGCCAAGGTGACGTGTGCCAGTCAGGCAGGAGTGACCTCACAGCAGAGGGCCTACCTCACAGAAGGGTGAGGAACCCAGCCAGGATAAGACTCTCACCAGAGAACCCACATCACCAAGGGGATCGGAACAAGGCAGGAGTGTCCTCACACCAGTGGGGCCCATTATAGAAAGGTCAGGAACCCAGCACATGTGGCCTAAACCAGAGGACCCACATTTCCAAGGTGCTCCGAGTGAGGCAGGCAGGAGTAGCCTAACAACACAGGGCCCACAGAATAAAAAATGTGAGGAATCCAGCAGTTTGAACCTCCCAGCAGGTGGCCCAGAGCACGGAGTCTATGGGATCCAGGCCACAGTGAACTCACAGCAGAGGGCCCACATCATGAAACTGAGCAACCCAGCCGGTGGGACCTCAAAGCAGAAGGCCCACATCCCCATGTGGATGGGAACCTTGCAGGAGTGTCCTCACACAACTTAGAACATATCAGAAAATGTGGGAACCCAGCAGTTAGAGCCTGGCGCCAGAGGGCCCTCATCACCGAGGAGAGGAGGCTACCAGCAGGCTCCAAATGCCACCAGAGGGCCGACGTCACCAAGGCAATGGGAGCAAGCCAGGCAGGAGTTACCTCACAGCAGAGGGTCCACCTCACAGAAGTGTGAGGAACCCAACCAGGATCAGACTCTAACCAGAGAGCCCACACCACCAAGGGGATGGAAACCAGGCAGGAGTGTCCTCACACCAGTGGGGCCACATCAGCCAAAGGTGAGGAACACAGCACATGTGGCCTCAAACAACGGGACACACATCACGAAAGGGCTGGGAGTGAGGCATGCAGGAGGAGACTCACAACAGAGGGCCCATAGAATAAAAAAGGTGAGGAACCCCGCAGTTGGAAGCTCCAAGCAGGTGGCCTAGAGCACCGAGGCTATGGGATCCATGCCGGAGTGAACTCACAGTAGATGGCCCACATTCTGACACTGTGAGCAACCCAGCCATTGGGACCTCAGAGCAGAAAGCCCACATCCCCATGGGGATGGGACCCTGGCAGGAGTGTACTCGCATGACAGGCCGCACATCAGAAAATTTTGGGAGCCCATGATTTAGGGCCTGACGCCAGAGGGTCCTCATTACCGAGGGGAGGAGACTCCCAGCAGGCACCAACTCCCAACTGAGGGCGCACATCGCCAAGGTGACGTGTGACAGCCAGGCAGGAGTGACCTCACAGCAGAGGGCCCACCTCCCAGAAGTGTGAGGAATCCAGCCAGGATCAGACTCTCACCAGAGGGCCCCCATCACCAAGGGGGTGGGTACCAGGCAGGAGTGTCCTCACACCAGTGGGGCCACATCAATAAAGGTGAGGATACCGGCACAGGTGGCCTCAAACCAGAGGACCTACATCACAAAGGGGCTCGGAGTGAGTTAGGAAGGAGGAGCATGAAAACACAGGACCCAAAGAATAGAAAAGGTAAGGAATCCAGCAGTAGGAACCTCCCAGCAGGCGGCTCAGAGCACAGAGTCTATGGGATCTAGGCCTGAGTGAACTAACACCAGAGAGCCAACATCATGAAACGGTGAACAACACAGGTGTTGGGACCTTAGAGCAAAAGGCCCACATGCCCATGGGGATGGGAACCTGGCAGGAGTGCCCTCGCACCACTTAGCACGTATCAGAAAATGTGGGAACCCAGCAGTTAGGGCCTGATGCCAGAGGGCCTCATCACTGAGGGGAGGAGGCTCCCAGCAGGCTCCAACTGCCACCAGAGGGCCGATGTCGCCAAGGCGGGGTGTGCCAGCCAGGCAAAAATGACCTCAGAGAAGAGGGCCCACCTCACAGAAGTGTGAGGAACCCAACCAGGATCAGACTCTCGCCGGAGGGACCACATCACCAAGGGGATGGGAAGCAGGCAGGAGTGTCCTCACACCAGTGGGGCCACATCATCAAAAGATGAGGAACCCATCACATGTGGCCTCAAACCAGAGGACACACATCACCAAGGGGCTGGGAGTGAGGCAGGTGTCTGGAGGGGCACATTTAACTCTAATTTCCCACCAGGAAGAGGAATTAACCAAAGGCTCAGAGTGCCGTGCCACACCCTGATTACGGCCTGAAGCAAACCTGCGGTTTTGTGGCCAGCTTTCAAGAAAGCGAGTTAAGAAAGGAAATCACGGGCACTGTAATTCACAAACCTGCAGAGTTATAAATGACAGCTATTGGCAAAAATATATTGAAGTAAGTCTACAAAGAGGTCTTGAAAACGAGGCAGAATTGCAGGAATCATATATCAGGAGGTAGATTGGAATTGCGTTTAAAGCATGTGAAAAGCGGCAGATCTTTGACAGTGATGCACTTGGACAAAAAGTGCGTATACATTTTTTCCTGAATATATTCAGAAAAAACGCATATGCCCTTCTTGTCCAACCAAGCACTCGAGCAATGGAAATCCGCACTACAATGAAGTCTCATTTCCCATTCGTTAAAAGGGCCATCTGAGAAAAGTGTAAAAACCAGAAACACAGGACAGGCCATGGAGAACAGGGAGCCTTGTTATGCTGATTGGCGGGATGTAAACTGCCAACAGACACTCTGGAGATGTTTATGGTGTATCCTGAAACATCTGAAAAACAAAGCTACAGAGCCTAGGGCACTTCCACTTTTGGCCCTATAGCTTAGGAAATTTAAAATCAACGAGACACAGCCAACACAAAATTTAGGGCTGCTGTGTTTACAAGAACCTCGAGTGCAGTACAAATTAAATATCCCAGAAAGAAAAAAATGGATAAAGAAGTTGTGCTACCTACGTACAACGGAATATCACTCAGCAATGAAATCAATGTCATCAGGCCTGTAGCAGCAAATTGAGTGGATTTAGGTATGATGATTCTAAGAGAAATATGTCACACACAGAAAGATAATTATCATAAGATATCACTAATAGAGGGAGTGTAAACTTGGCTACACATAAACTAAATTACAAAACCGAACAGAGTCTCACATTTAGATAAAAAACGCATGCTTCCTTAAGGGGAAAGTTGAGTTAGGGTGCTGTATAAAACCAGAGATTGAAATTAGCACACATACCGTTCCATAAGCCAAATATGTAATAGACAAGACCTACTCTTTGCTCAACGAAATAGACTCCTCCATGGTGTATCACCTCACACCTGTTAGAACGGGCATCATCAGAAAATCTACAAACAACAAATGTTGGAATGGGTGTGGAGATAAGGAACCCTCTTCCACTATTGTTGGGAATGTAAATTGATACAGTCACTGTGGAGAACATTATGGAGTTTCTTATAAAACTAAGAATAGAATTACCATATGATACAGCAATCCCAGTACTAGGCATATACCCAGACAAAACCATAAATCAAAAAGAGACATTCACCGCAATGTTCATTGCATCACTATTTACAATATCCAGGTAATGGAAGCAACCTAAATGCCCACAGACAGACGAATGCATAAAGATGTGGTACAAGTATAAAATGGAATATTACCAAGCCATAAAAAGGAATGAAATTGGGTCATTTTTAGAGACGTTGATGGATCTAGAGACTGTCATACAGAGTGAAGTAAGTCAGAAAGAGAAAAACAAATCTTGTATATTAATGCATATATGTGGAACCTAGAAAAATTGTACAGATGAACCGTTTTGCAAGGCAAAAATACAGCAACAGATGTAGACAACAAACGTATGGACACCAAGGGGGGAAAGCTGTTGGGGGTAGTGGTGGGAGGAGTTGAGATATTGGGATTGGCATGTATACATTTATATGTATAAAAGAGATAACCAAAAAGAACCTGCTTTATAAAAAAATAAAATAAAATTCAAAGTTAAAAAAATAAAATTAAAAAAATTAAAACAGAAAAAATATTCTTCCCTTCACATACATGTATTTATATGAATAAATTATTTCCATGCTTATATCTGTAAATACAAAAAAGAGGAATAAAATCTACCTTGAACCAAAAATGAAAAAAAGAAAAAAAAACAGAACCCACAAGTTACACAGAGGAAACCGTATCAGGGCACTTGCTCCAGTTGTAAACAATTCTGAAGTTGGTCAGTGGTGGGGAATCATCTCCCATTCAGCCAGCAGGCCCCACGCAACAAGCGTCCTCATTGCAAAGCTGGGGGACCGTGCCAAGGCATCTGTGAGTAAATGTGGGCCGAGCCCCAGGCCAGTTGCTGCTGAAATGTTCCCACCCTTCCCAGGTAAAACACCTGAATATGTACAAGGACTTGAAAGCCTAGAGGAAGGGCCATGGAGCCACATGAGTGACAGCATGCCAGCCGACTTGGTGCCTGCAGGCCAGCCAGGATGGTCCTGGCCCTGGGTACTCTTCTGGAAGCTTTCCATTTCCCTGCCTGAGATACCCCTGCTGTCCCGGCCCCCACTGCTTTCTTCCTTCCTCACCTCTGCCCAGGGAGAAATTCCAGAGGCAGGTATGGGTGACACATCCTCTTCTTTAGCAGGTGGCATCTTGGCAACTGCTGCAGGAAGTCCAGCAGAGCCCCACTCACACTGGGCCACCCACAAAGCCGTGGCCTCTCACTCCCTCCCACCAGCCCAGCCCCGAGACTGCTGACTGGGCAGAGAAAATGGCGTCAGGCACAGCTGCAGGGGCTCTTGCTGCCTGGAGTGGTGTTTATATTGATCTCAACCCAGGCACACCTGGGGAGGACTGGCCGGCATGGTCAGGCTTCCCAGGCCAGCCAATAATCACACCTCAGGGGCTCACAGTTGCAGAAAATGGAACTTTCTGAATCGGCCAGGTCCAAGGAACAGGTGTGGGCTCCTGAGAGTCAGGATAGACAAGGGGCTGCAGCTCTGGCTTGTTTTCTAATTATATTATCTGGCCCATGAGTGGGAGACAACTTCAAGAAAACCCTCTCCTAATGAGAGGAACCCGGGAGTCAGGGAGAGGAGGGGTGGGTGGTGGGTGGAAACAGAGGCCTGGTGCCCCGGGTGCAGTGGAAGTCTCTGGAAGACCAGGTGGAGGGAGGCCACACAGAGTGATGCCCAGGGTCACAGACCTGTCGGAGCTGCTTTTTGTTAGTTCAAGTCCTGCTCTGAGGTGCTCTGTGTCAGATCTGAGTGACAGGTGAGCTAGGAGTGCTCTGCAATGAGGGTGATGTGCACGGTTCCTGTGTGCCCAGCCCTGCCAGGGTAACTGCAAGGGTAGCTCTGTATCCTGGGAGGGGCCTGACCACGAGAGCCCCGTGGCCTGGGGTAGGGGTAGGGTACCTGCGCAGGTGATCTCCATATCCTGGGACTGGCCTGATCTCGAGAGCCCCATGGGCTGCTGGAGTCCTGGTAAAGGATGTCAGGACAGTCAGTGAAGCCACCGAGGATATACCTCCAGTACTTCCTAAATCCTACACCCTGCTGGTCATTCTACCAACCACCAGGACATGGTATTCTGTATTAGTCTTCAATGATGCCTTCTTTTGTATTCCATTAGTGTCAGAGTCACAAGAAATTTTGGCTTGTGAGTGGCAGGACTCAACATACAACTAAAACAATACTTCTGGGCCGTGTTGCCCCAAGGGTTCAAAAATTCCCACACCATCTTTGGGGAAAGCTCAGCTAAAGACCTAAAAGTTCTACCACTGGAAAAGGAAACACTCCTTCAATATGCAGACGACATTCTGATCGCCAGCCCTACTAAGGAGACCTCTGAACTACCAAGCCAATAAAGGATACAAGTTGTCCAAGAAAAAGCTCAAATATCACAGACTACGGCGACCTGCCTGGGCTTCATTCTCACAGAAGGTCGGAGAAGCCCATCCCAGGAAAGGGAAGAAACAATTTACAGCCTTACCCATATCTAAAACTAGAAGACAGCTTAGGGGTTCCTGGGGAGGCCAGGGTTGGTGCTTCTGGATCCCTAACTACAGTCTACTAGCTGGGCCTCTATATGAAACACTGAAAGGAAAAGATGATGATCCTTTTGAATAGAATCCAGAAGTGGTCTTTCAAGAATGGAAAGAGCAGTCAATTCAGACCCTTGCCCTGGAACTCCCTAATTTAGCTAAACCCTTTGATCTTTACATTCCTGGTGAAAAGTGAATCGCCATTGGAGTATTAGTGCAAAAACTGGGACCACTTGAAATGGAACAATGCAAGAATGCCATCCAGGTAGGATAAACTACAGTCACCAAGGGGCTTGGTCCACTGCCACATCTGGCCAAGATACTGGCGGTATCTAAAAACCTGGAAATCAGCAGCCCAAAAGGCCACCTCCCTCCTAAGGGAAAAGGACCCCGCGTGGTGATCCTAACCCCCAACCATGCCCTGAAGTTGCAGGGTTTGCTCCGTGGGCACACTGACCTCGAGTGAGGAGGCCCTCCAACTCCAACCTCCAGAGAGATAACCGGGGTAAAGGGGCACCATGACGACTCATGTGACCATCACTTGACCTGGAGTTTCTCTCATAAAACAACAAGAGTGTGTCCCAAAAGAGTAGACTACTGCTTGCAGGACTTACTGCACCCAGAGCGGACCTAATAATCTTGGCGGGGGAACCGTATATCACGCTGTCACCATAGAAAGGACTACAGACACTGTGATAATGGTGGCCAATAAGACCGGCTGGACTCCTGTTTACTTCAAAAGGCTGTTGACTCAGTGGCCATCATGGTCCTTCATCACCAGTGACCCTGGATTGTCTGGGAGTTGAGCGGACAGGGTCCTGACACCTGGTGCTGTTTTTACGTTAATTCAGGGGCCTAATTGAAGAGAGCGCAGACTACTGGTCAGAGCATCTAGGCTGGCAGAAACGGTCAGCCTAAGGTGGCCGAACAAATGCGGGGCGGGGTGAAACTGGACCTCACAGCGTCACTGCACATCTACTTCCTGGACCCTTAAAGGTCATTAGAATCTATAACACTTCCAATACTGGTGCTCAGGCGGACGAGCAGGGAGGCAGGAGGCCTGGGGACAATCAACGTCACCTGGAGGCTGCTGGGGAGAAGTTCTGACCCTCGCCCACGGGTATGAGGGCTCCTAACTCAGCACTCAGCAGTTACAGAAGAAGGGTCTGCACCCTCAGCACTCCAAGAATGAGGAAGGGGACAAAAGGCAGAAGAGGGGTTTGTCCCAGGCAAAGCCCCTTAAAAATCCCTGGGAGATAAAAATAGAATCTGGGCAATAAAACAAAGTCTAACCTTTTTTATCCTTTGTGCTTTGTCTAATTTCACGTGCTCCTAGGTCCCGCATACAGAGGTTCCACACCCGGCACTTCAGACCAGATTTCCTAGTGCAGAATGGCTGGGTCGACACCTCAGCTCCTGGGGCACAGTGCACACTCCATGATATAGAGCCTGAGCTGCAGCCAACCGGGCCCTCAAGAGCTCCGCCCCCTCCCTCCCACTGACTCTGACAGGATCTCTACACAGCAGCCCAGCCCACAGCCCACGGGGTAGCACATGCTCTCACCTCTCCATTCTCTGATCAAAATATAAAGTTTCCTTTGCTTCTGAACCAAACTCAGTCTCGATCTGTTGGCTCCAATGACACTGGGCAGGGGGACACTTGTTGGGGTCCACTCTGGAGGATCAGTAACAGAAATTGGGAACATTGTAACTTCAATGAACAGATGTGTGAGCCAAACTGTAATTAACATAGAACAGTGTATAAGGCTCGGGTAAAATAAGATGTTTCTAACACTTCCATTTGATATTTCCATCACTTTATTATAAGCAAGTTCAGTGAAAAGGTTTGTCTTATTTGTCAGGTCAATATTAGAGAAACGAAGTGATTTCTTTCCAAGGATGTACATCTAATAATCTTGGTTAAAGCTTCAATCTTGTTTTAAATGCTTTTCCATTGAAAATGATACCTCTCTTTCAGCTCCCCCATTTCTGAGAAGTATAAAGTCTTATAATTTATTATTACCAAAGGGGAAAGGTGAGAGGAGGGATAAATTAACAGTTTGGGATTAACACATACACACTGCTATGTATAAAATCGATCATCAACAAGGAACTACTGTATAGCACAGGGAACTACACTCAATATTTTGCAATAACCTATAAGGGGAAATAATCTGAAAAAGAATAGATATTTTTATTGACATCATCTATCAATGACAGTTAAAAATGGAACCTAAGGGAAGCCGGTGGTGAGTGCTTCTGACCCTGAAGACTTCAATCATCTAAAGTTTGGACTCTGCCTACTTCCCAAGGCCCTTAATGAACATATGTGTAGCCGTAGCTTAAAAAATTCCCCAGTTTGGGTTGCGGAGAGACACTGATTTTGAAAAAGCCCTGGTGTTCTCCTCACATGAATGGGACCCTTCCTACGGCTAAAGCATGCCTGTCACACCCAGAGGATGGTATACCGTCTGATCGGGAAGAGTTTGGAAAAGGCATCTCATCTCCTCATCTCCTGGTGCTCAGGTTCACCCCTCCAGCGTCTTTACTAACAGTCTCCCCACTTGGAGATGTCAGCACTGTCAACATCCTGTTGCATGCAGTTTGGAATTTGTCCAGAGGATGAAGCAGAAGGAGGAGGAACAATGAGAGACATGTTCTAGGTGTTCGGACAGGCACATGTCACTCTAATTTCCAATCAGGAAGACGAATTGACCAAAGGCTAGGGTTGCCCATGGAAACAGAATAGGGCTTGAGGAAATCCCGCTGCTTTGTGGCCAGTTCCCATAAACACAAGTTGAGAAATGGAGCTCAGTGGCACTAAATTCACAAAACTGCAGAGTTGAAAATATCTATCACTGAAAAATGTTCTGAGGAAAGTCAGAGAAAAGGACTTGTAAGCAACAGAGAATGGCAGGAAAGGGATTGGAAGAGGTAGAAAGGACTCGCCATTAAGCACAAGAAAAAGGGCTGAACATTGCCAACATTGCAGTTGGCCAAAAAGGGTGTATGCGTCTTTTTCTGTATATATTCAAGAAAAGGGCATACACTTTTTTAGCCAACCAAACAGGTGGGCACTGGAAATCAATACTACAAAACATATCACGTCACATCAGTCAAAAGAGCCGTCCTCATAAAGCATAAACACCAGAAATGCAGGACAGGGCAAGGAGAAAAGGGAGCCCTGTGAGGCTTATACTGGAAATGTATATTGCCAAAGGTCACTCTGGAGAAGTGTATTGTGTTTACTAAAGCATCTAAAAAATGAGCTACAGAGCACAGGGCACTTGCACTCATGGACGTATATCTTGGGAAAGACAAAAATCGAGAGGACACAGGCACCCCAATGTATACCGCCTCACTGTTTAAAATATCCTCGATTAGGATATAACTTAAATGTCTCTGCAGGGAAAAAATGGATACAGATGTGGTGCTTATGTAGAGTGGAATATGACTCAGCCTGGAAATCACTGCAATATGGCCACTTGTAACAACTCCAGAGGAGTTACATATGATCATTGAAAGTCACAGAATTCAAAAAGAAAAAGACATACTATATCACTAATACATGGAATGTAAACTTGGCTACACATGAACTGAATTACAAAACAGAACAGGGTCTCAAATATAGAAAACCAAATTAGTTTTGCTTAAGGTTAAAGGTGACTTGGGGTGCTGCATAAAACCAGAGATTGAAATTAGCACAGATACCTTTCCATAAGCCAAATATGTAATAGTCAAGACCTACTGCTTGCTCAACAAAATGGACTCAACACCCCATATTTAATGCCTAGGATTATACCTGACTAGTAAGAATCTTCAAACCCATGGGTTTATATGTCTCCGTAAGAGAATCAAGCGTGTGTACAGCGGCATGAACACAGCAGTGAAAATACGATAAATCCCATTATCAAAATAAATTACAGAAACAAAAAACACAATGACAGTGAAATAGAGAGCAATTCTTACATAATTCATTCACGGCCTGTGATGCAACCTGGATTTACCACATCTACACCCAGAGCTGAGTGAGACATAAGGCTGGACACCAGGCTGATAGCATTGGTGAGGTTCGGTGAGCAAATGCAGACCCCTTGAAGTACCCATTCCATGGGTCCCAACTCTCCAGGTTTAAGGGATTCTTCCTTCAGCTAAAACATGCATGGGAAACCCACAGTATGGTGCACCATGTGACTGAGAAACGTTTTCCTATGCATCTCAGGTTTCGTCCCCTTTTACATGGGTTCAACATTCCAGGCGCTTTACTAACACTCTCCCCCCTTGGAGAGTCAGTGCCTTTAACCTCCTGTTTGGCACAGTTTGCAATTTCTGCGCAAGATGAACAGGAATAGGGAGAACCAATGAGAGACTAGCTGTAGGTGTCTGCACGGGCAAATGTAATGCTCATTTCCCACCAGGAAGAGGAATTAACGAAAGGCTCAGCATGCCATGCTGGTACCAGATTAGGGCCTGAAGCAATCCTGCGGTTTTGGGGGCAGCTCACAAGAAAGCGAGTTGAAGAAAGGAGCTCAGGGGCACTGTAATTCACAAACCTGCAGAGTTATGAATGACAGCTATCGTCCAAAAATGTATTGAAGTAAGTCTTCGAAGAGGACTTGAAAGCGGGGCAGAATTTCAGGAAAACGATTTCATGGGGTAGACTGGAATTGCACTTAAAGCATAGGAAAAGAGGCAGAATGTCCACAATGATGCACTTGGCCAAAAAGGGCGTATGGGTTTTTTCCTGAATATATTCAGGAAAAAATGCATACGCCCTTTTTGGCCAACCAAGCAAGCGTGTAAAGGAAATCTGCACTACATTGAAGTCTCACTGCCCCCCGGTCAAAAGGGCCATCTGAAACAAGTGTAAAATCCAGAAAGGCAGGACAGGTCATGGAGAACAGGGAGCCTTGTTATGCTGATGGGCGGGATGTAAATTGCCAACTGCCACTGTGGAGAACTGTACCGTGTTCCCTGAAACACTTAGGAAACAACGCAACACAGCCTATGGCACTTCCACTTAGGGTCCTATAGCTTAGGGAAATTAAAATCAAAAACACACAGCCACCCCAAAGTTTGGGACGGCTCTGTTTACAAGAACCTCATGTACGGTACAAGTTAAAATCCGAGAAAGCAAAAAATGGATAAAGAAGTTGTGGTACGTACAATGGAATATCACTCAGCAATGAGATCTACGTCATCAGGCCCGTAGCGGCATAATGAGTGGATTCAGGTACGACGATTCTACGAGAAATAAGTAACACAGAAAAAGAAACATCGTAAGATATCACTAATACATGGAACGAAAACTTGGCTACACATGAACTGAATTACAAAACAGAACAGGGTCTCAAATTTAGAAAACCAACTTATGCTTGCTTATGGGGAAAGGTGAGTTTGGGTGCTGCATCAAACCAGAGATTGAAATTAGCACAGATACCGTTCCATAAGCCAAATATATAATAGACAAGACCTACTCCTTGCTCAACGAAATGGACTCAACACCCCATATTCAACGCTTGGGAATATACCTGACAAGTAAGAATCTTAAGACCCATGGATTTATATGTCTCCATAAGGAAATCAAGCGTGTGTACAGCGGCCTAAACGCAGCAGTGAAAATCCGATAAATCCCATTATCAAAATAAATTTCAAAAACAAAACACAATGACAGTGAAATAGAGAGCAATTCTTAAATTATTCATTCAGGGCTTGTGATGCAACCTGGATTTACCACATCTACACCCAGAGCTGGGTGAGACATAAGGCTGGACACTTCAGGCTGATAGCATTGGTGAGGTTCGGTGAGCAAACGCAGACCCTTTGAAGTCATACTGCATGGTAGCCATTCCATGGGTCCCAACTCTCCAGGTTTAAGGGATTCTTCCTTCAGCTAAAACATGCATGGGAAACCCAGAGTATGGTCCACCGTGTTTTTGGGAAACATTTTCAAATGCATCTCAGGTTTCGTCCCCTGGTACTCGGGTTCACTGTTCCAGACGCTTTACTAACACTCTCCCCACTTGGAGAGTCAGTGCCTTTAACCTCCTCTTTGGCACAGTTTGCAATTTCTGCGCAAGATGAACAGGAATAGGGAGAACCAATGAGAGACTAGCTGTAGGTGTCTGCACAGGTAAATGGAACGCTCATTTCCCACCAGGAAGAGGAATTAACCAAAGGCTCAGCGTGCCCTGCCGGAACCAGATTAGGGCCTGAAGCAATCCTGCTGTTCTGCGGCCAGCTCACAAGAAAGCGAGTTGAAGAAAGGAGCTCAGGGGCACTGTAATTCACAAACCTGCAGAGTTATGAATGACAGCTCTCGTCCAAAAATGTATTGAAGTAAGTCTTCGAAGAGGACTTGAAAGCGGGGCAGAATTTCAGGAAAACGATTTCAGGGGGTAGACTGGAATTGCACTTAAAGCATAGGAAAAGAGGCAGAATGTCGACAATGATGCACCTGGCCAAAAAGGGCGTATGCGTTTTTTCCTGAATATATTCTGGAAAAAACGCATACGCACTTTTTGGCCAACCAAGCAAGCGTGTCAAGGAAATCTGCACTACAATGAAGTCTCACTGCCGCCCGGGCCAAAGGGCCATCTGAAAAAACTGTAAAATCCAGAAAGGCTGCAGAGGTCATGGAGAACAGGGAGCCTTGTTATGCTGATGGGCGGGATGTAAATTGCCAACAGCCACTCTGGAGAAGTGTATGGTGTTTCCTGAAACACGTAGGAAACAAAGCAACACAGCCTATGGCACTTCCACTTAGGGTCCTATAGCTTAGGGAAATTAAAATCAAAAACACACAGCCACCCCAAAGTTTGGGACGGCTCTGTTTACAAGAACCTCGTCTATGGTACAAGTTAAATATCTGCGAAAGCAAAATATGAATAAAGAAGTTGTGGTACGTACGTACAATGGAATATCACTCAGCGATGAGATCTACGTCATCAGTCCCGTAGCGCCATAAGGAGTGGATTCAGGTACGACGATTGTACGAGAAATAAGTCACACAGAAAAAGACGCATCATAAGATATCACTAATACACGGAACGTAAACGTGGCTACTCATGAACTGAATTACAAAACAGAACAGGGTCTCAAATTTAGAAAACCAACTTATGCTTGCTTATGGGGAAAGGTGAGTTAGGGTGCTGCATAAAACCAGAGATTGAAATTAGCACACATACTGTTCCATAAGCAAAATATATAATAGACAAGACCTACACCTGGCTCAAAGAAATGGACTCAACACCACATATTCAAAGCCGGGGAATATACCTGACAAGTAAGAATCTTAAGACCCATGGATTTATATGTCTCCATAAGGAAATCAAGCGTGTGTACAGCGGCCTAAACGCAGCAGTGAAAATCCGATAAATCCCATTATCAAAATAAATTTCACAAACAAAACACAATGACAGTGGAATAGAGAGCAATTCTTAAATAATTCATTCAGGGCTTGTGGTGCAACCTGGATTTACCACATCTACACCCAGAGCTGGGTGAGACATAAGGCTGGACACTTCGGGCTGATAGCATTGGTGAGGTTCGGTGAGCAAACGAAGACCCTTTGAAGTCATACTGCATGGTACTCATTCCATGGGTCCCAACTCTCCAGGTTTAAGGGATTCTTCCTTCAGCTAAAACATGCATGGGAAACCCAGAGTATGGTCCACCGTGTGATTGGGAAACGTTTTCAAATGCATCTCAGGTTTCGTCCCCTGGTACTCGGGTTCAGTGTTCCAGACGCTTTAGTAACACTCTCCCCACTTGGAGAGTCAGTGCCTTTAACCTCCTGTTTGGCACAGTTTGCAATTTCTGCGCAAGATCAACAGGAATAGGGAGAACCAATGAGAGACTAGCTGTAGGTGTCTACACAGGCAAAGGGAACGCTCATTTCCCACCAGGAAGAGGGATTAACCAAAGGCTCAGCGTGCCCTGCCGGAACCAGATTAGGGCCTGAAGCAATCATGCGGTTTTGCGGCCAGCTCACAAGAAAGCGAGTTGAAGAAAGGAGCTCAGGGGCACTGTAATTCAGGAACCTGCAGAGTTATGAATGACAGCTATCGTCCAAAAATGTATTGAAGTAAGTCTTCGAAGAGGACTTGAAAGCGGGGCAGAATTTCAGGAAAACGATTTAAGGGGGTAGACTGGAATTGCACTTAAAGCATAGGAAAAGAGGCAGAATGTCCACAATGATGCACTTGGCCATAAAGTGCGTATGGGTTTTTTCCTGAATATATTCAGGAAAAAACGCATACGCCCTTTCTGGCCAACCAAGCAAGCGTGTAAAGGAAATCTGCACTACAATGAAGTCTCACTGCCCCCCGGTCAAAAGGGCCATCTGAAAAAAGTGTAAAATCCAGAAAGGCAGGACAGGTCATGGAGAACAGGGAGTCTTGTTATGCTGATGGGCGGGATGTAAATTGCCAACAGCCACTCTGGAGAAGTGTATGGTGTTTCCTGAAACACGTAGGAAACAAAGCAACACAGCCTATGGCACTTCCACTTATGGTCCAATAGCTTAGGGAAATTAAATTCAAAAACACACAGCCCCCCCAAAGTTTGGGATGGCTCTGTTTACAAGAACCTCGTCTACAGTACAAGGTAAATATCGGAGAAAGCAAAAAATGGATAAAGAAGTTGTGGTACGCACGTACAATGGAATATCACTCAGCAATGAAATCGACGTCATCAGGCCTGTAGCGGCATAATGAGTGGATTCAGGTACGATGAATCTACGAGAAATAAGTCCCAGAGAAAAAGAAACATCATAAGATATCACTAATACACGGAACGTAAACTTGGCTACACATGAACTGAATTAGAAAACAGAACAGGGTCTCAAAATTAGAAAACCTACTTATGCTTGCTTAAGGGGAAAGGTGAGTTGGGGTGCTGCATAAAACAAGAGATTGAAATTAGCACAGATACCATTCCATAAGCCAAATATATAATAGACAAGACCTACTCCTTGCTCAACGAAATGGACTCAACACCCCATATTCAACGCCTGGGATTACACCTGACAAGTAAGAATCTTAAAACCCATGGATTTATATGTCTCCCGGAGGAAATCAAGCATGTGAACAGAGGCCTAAATGCAGCAGTGAAAATCCGATAAATCCCATTATCAAAATAAATTTCAAAAACAAAACACAATGACAGTAAAATAGAGAGCAATTCTTAAATAATTCATTCAGGGCATGTGATGCAACCTGGATTTACCACATCTACACCCAGAAGTGGGTGAGACATAAGGCTAGACACTTCGGGCTGATAGCATTGGTGAGGTACGGTGAGCAAACGCAGACCCTTTGAAGTCATACTGCATGGTACCCATTCCATGGGTCCCAACTCTCCAGGTTTAAGGGATTCTTCCTTCAGCTGAAACATGCATGGGAAACCCAGAGTATGGTCCACCGTGTGATTGGGAAACGTTTTCAAATGCATCTCAGGTTTCGACCCCTGGTACTCAGGTTCACCGTTCCAGGCGCTTTACTAACACTCTCCCCACTTGGAGAGTCAGTGCCTTTAACTTCCTGTTTGGCACAGTTTGCAACTTCTGCGCAAGATGAACAGGAATTGGGAGAACCAATGAGAGACTAGCTGTAGGTGTCTGCACGGGCAAATGGAACGCTCATTTCCCACCAGGAAGAGGAATTAACCAAAGGCTCAGCGTGCCCTGCTGGAACCAGATTAGGGCCTAAAGCAATCCAGCAGTTTTGCGGCCAGCTCACAAGAAAGCGAGTTGAAGAATGGAGCTCAGGGGCACTGTAATTCACAAACCTGCAGAGTTATGAATGACAGCTATCGTCCAAAAATGTATTGAAGTAAGTCTTCGAAGTGGACTTGAAAGCGGGGCAGAATTTCAGGAAAACGATTTCAGGGGGTAGACTGGAATTGCACTTAAAGCATAGGAAAAGACTCCGAATGTCGACAATGATGCACTTGGCCAAAAAGGGCGTATGCGTTTTTTCCTGAATATATTCAGGAGAAAACTCATACGCCCTTTTTGGCCAACCAAGCAAGCGTGTCAAGGAAATCTGCACTACAATGAAGTCTCACTGCCCCCCTGTCAAAAAGGCCATCTGAAACAAGTGTAAAATCCAGAAAGGCAGGACAGGTCATGGAGAACAGGGAGCCTTGTTATGCTGATGGGCGGGATGTAAATTGTCAACAGCCACTGTGGAAAAGTGTATGGTGTTTCCTGAAACACGTAGGAAACAAAGCAACACAGCCTATGGCACTTCCACTTAGGGTCCTATAGCTTAGGGAAATTAAAATCAAAAACACACAGCCACCCCAAAGTTTGGGACGGCTCTGTTTACAAGAACCTCGTCTACGGTACAAGTCAAATATCCGAGAAAGCAAAAAATGGATAAAGAAGTTGTGGTACGTACGTACAATGGAATATCACTCAGCCATGAGAACTACGTCATCTGGCCCGTAGCGGCATAATGAGTGCATTAAGGTACGACGATTCTACGAGAAATAAGTCACACAGAAAAAGAAACATCATAAGATATCACTAATACACGGAATGTAAACTTGGCTACACATGAACTGAATTACAAAACAGAACAGGGTCTCAAATTTAGAAAACCAACTTATGCTTGCTTATGGGGAAAGGTGAGTTTTTGGTGCTGCATCAAACCAGAGATTGAATTTAGCACAGATACCATTCCATAAGCCAAATATATAATAGACAAGACCTACTCCTTGCTCAACGAAATGGACTCAACACCCCATATTCAACGCCTGGGAATATACCTGACAAGTAAGAATCTTAAGACCCATGGATTTATATGTCTCCATAAGGAAATCAAGCGTGTGTACAGCGGCCTAAACGCAGCAGTGAAAATCCGATAAATCCCATTATCTAAATAAATTTCACAAACAAAACACAATGACAGTGAAATAGAGAGCAATTCTTAAATAATTCATTCAGGGCTTGTGATGCAACCTGGATTTACCACATCTACACCCAGAGCTCGGTGAGACATAAGGCTGGACACTTCGGGCTGATAGCATTGGTGAGGTTCGGTGAGCAAACGCAGACCCTTTGAAGTCATACTGCATGGTAGCCATTCCATGGGTCCCAACTCTCCAGGTTTAAGGGATTCTTCCTTCAGCTAAAACATGCATGGGAAACCCAGAGTATGGTCCACCGTGTGATTGGGAAACGTTTTCAAATGCATCTCAGGTTTCGTCCCTGGTTCACCGTTCCAGACGCTTTACTAACACTCTCCCCACTTGGAGAGTCAGTGCCTTTAACCTCCTGTTTGGCACAGTTTGCAATTTCTGCGCAAGATGAACAGGAATAGGGAGAACCAATGAGAGACTAGCTGTAGGTGTCTGCACGGGCAAATGGAACGCTCATTTCCCACCAGGAAGAGGGATTAACCAAAGGCTCAGCGTGCCCTGCTGGAACCAGATTAGGGCCTGAAGCAATCCTGCGGTTTTGCGGCCAGCTCACAAGAAAGCGAGTTGAAGAATGGAGCTCAGGGGCACTGTAATTCACAAACCTGCAGAGTTATGAATGACAGCTATCGTCCAAAAATGTATTGAAGTAAGTCTACGAAGAGGACTTGAAAGCGGGGCAGAATTTCTGGAAAACGATTTCAGGGGGTAGACTGGAATTGCACTTAAAGCATAGGAAAAGAGGCAGAATGTCGACAATGATGCACCTGGCCAAAAAGGGCGTATGCGTTTTTTCCTGAATATATTCAGGAAAAAACGCATACGCCCTTTTTGGCCAACCAAGCAAGCGTGTCAAGGAAATCTACACTACAATGAAGTCTCACTGCCCCCCGGTCCAAACGGCCATCTGAAACAAGTGTAAAATCCAGAAAGGCAGGACAGCTCATGGAAAGAGGGAGCCTTCTTATGCTGATGGGCGGGATATAAATTGCCAACAGCCACTCTGGAGAAGTGTATGGTGTTTCCTGAAACACGTAGGAAACAAAGCAACACAGCCTATGGCACTTCCACTTAGGGTCCTATAGCTTAGGGAAATTAAAATCAAAAACACACAGCCACCCCAAAGTTTGGGACGGCTCTGTTTACAAGAACCTCGTCTACGGTACAAGTTAAATATCCGAGAAAGCAAAAAATGGATAAAGAAGTTGTGGTACGTACGTACAATGGAATATCACTCAGCAATGAGATCTACGTCATCAGGCCCGTAGCGGCATAATGAGTGCATTCAGGTACGACGATTCTACGAGAAATAAGCCACACAGAAAAAGAAACATCATAAGATATCCCTAATACACGGAACGTAAACTTGGCTACACATGAACTGAATTACAAAACAGAACAGGGTCTCAAATTTAGAAAACCAACTTATGCTTGCTTATGGGGAAAGGTGAGTTGGGGTGCTGCATCAAACCAGAGATTGAAATTAGCACAGATACCGTTCCATAAGCCAAATATATAATAGACAAGACCTACTCCTTGCTCAACGAAATGGACTCAACACCCCATATTCAACGCCTGGGAATATACCTGACAAATAAGAATCTTAAGACCCATGGATTTATATCTCTCCATAAGGAAATCAAGCGTGTGTACAGCGGACTAAATGCAGCAGTGAAAATCTGATAAATCCCATTATCAAAATAAATTTCAAAAACAAAACACAATGACAGTAAAATAGAGAGCAATTCTTAAATAATTCATTCAGGGCATGTGATGCAACCTGGATTTACCACATCTACACCCAGAGCTGGGTGAGACATAAGGCTAGACACTTCGGGCTGATAGCATTGGTGAGGTACGGTGAGCAAACGCAGACCCTTTGAAGTCATACTGCATGGTACCCATTCCATGGGTCCCAACTCTCCAGGTTTAAGGGATTCTTCCTTCAGCTGAAACATGCATGGGAAACCCAGAGTATGGTCCACCGTGTGATTGGGAAACGTTTTCAAATGCATCTCAGGTTTCGACCCCTGGTACTCGGGTTCACCGTTCCAGGCGCTTTACTAACACTCTCCCCACTTGGAGAGTCAGTGCCTTTAACTTCCTGTTTGCCACAGTTTGCAATTTCTGCGCAAGATGAACAGGAATAGGGAGAACCAATGAGAGACTAGCTGTAGGTGTCTGCACGGGCAAATGGAACGCTCATTTCCCACCAGGAAGAGGAATTAACCAAAGGCTCAGCGTGCCCTGCTGGAACCAGATTAGGGCCTAAAGCAATCCAGCAGTTTTGCGGCCAGCTCACAAGAAAGCGAGTTGAAGAATGGAGCTCAGGGGCACTGTAATTCACAAACCTGCAGAGTTATGAATGACAGCTATCGTCCAAAAATGTATTGAAGTAAGTCTTCGAAGTGGACTTGAAAGCGGGGCACAATTTCTGGAAAACGATTTCAGGGGGTAGACTGGAATTGCACTTAAAGCATAGGAAAAGACTCCGAATGTCGACAATGATGCACTTGGCCAAAAAGGGCGTATGCGTTTTTCCTGAATATATTCAGGAGAAAACGCATATGCACTTTTTGGCCAACCAAGCAAGCGTGTCAAGGAAATCTGCACTACAATGAAGTCTCACTGCCCCCCTGTCAAAAAGGCCATCTGAAACAAGTGTAAAATCCAGAAAGGCAGGACAGGTCATGGAGAACAGGGAGCCTTGTTATGCTGATGGGCGGGATGTAAATTGCCAACAGCCACTGTGGAAAAGTGTATGGTGTTTCCTGAAACACGTAGGAAACAAAGCAACACAGCCTATGGCACTTCCACTTAGGGTCCTATAGTTTAGGGAAATTAAAATCAAAAACACACATCCACCCCAAAGTTTGGGACGGCTCTGTTTACAAGAACCTCGTCTACGGTACAAGTTAAATATCCGAGAAAGCAAAAAATGGATAAAGAAGTTGTGGTACGTACGTACAATGGAATATCACACAGCCATGAGAACTACGTCATCTGGCCCGTAGCGGCATAATGAGTGCATTAAGGTACGACGATTCTACGAGAAATAAGTCACACAGAAAAAGAAATATCATAAGATATCACTAATACACGGAATGTAAACTTGGCTACACATGAACTGAATTACAAAACAGAACAGGGTCTCAAATTTAGAAAACCAACTTATGCTTGCTTATGGGGAAAGGTGAGTTTTTGGTGCTGCATCAAACCATTGATTGAATTTAGCACAGATACCATTCCATAAGCCAAATATATAATAGACAAGACCTACTCCTTGCTCAACGAAATGGACTCAACACCCCATATTCAACGCCTGGGAATATACCTGACAAGTAATAATCTTAAGACCCATGGATTTATATGTCTCCATAAGGAAATCAAGCGTGTGTACAGCGGCCTAAACGCAGCAGTGAAAATCCGATAAATCCCATTATCAAAATAAATTTCACAAACAAAACACAATGACAGTGAAATAGAGAGCAATTCTTAAATAATTCATTCAGGGCTTGTGATGCAACCTGGATTTACCACATCTACACCCAGAGCTCGGTGAGACATAAGGCTGGACACTTCGGGCTGATAGCATTGGTGAGGTTCGGTGAGCAAACGCAGACCCTTTGAAGTCATACTGCATGGTAGCCATTCCATGGGTCCCAACTCTCCAGGTTTAAGGGATTCTTCCTTCAGCTAAAACATGCATGGGAAACCCAGAGTATGGTCCACCGTGTGATTGGGAAACGTTTTCAAATGCATCTCAGGTTTCGTCCCTGGTTCACCGTTCCAGACGCTTTACTAACACTCTCCCCACTTGGAGAGTCAGTGCCTTTAACCTCCTGTTTGGCACAGTTTGCAATTTCTGCGCAAGATGAACAGGAATAGGGAGAACCAATGAGAGACTAGCTGTAGGTGTCTGCACGGGCAAATGGAACGCTCATTTCCCACCAGGAAGAGGGATTAACCAAAGGCTCAGCGTGCCCTGCTGGAACCAGATTAGGGCCTGAAGCAATCCTGCGGTTTTGCGGCCAGCTCACAAGAAAGCGAGTTGAAGAATGGAGCTCAGGGGCACTGTAATTCACAAACCTGCAGAGTTATGAATGACAGCTATCGTCCAAAAATGTATTGAAGTAAGTCTACGAAGAGGACTTGAAAGCGGGGCAGAATTTCTGGAAAACGATTTCAGGGGGTAGACTGGAATTGCACTTAAAGCATAGGAAAAGAGGCAGAATGTCGACAATGATGCACCTGGCCAAAAAGGGCGTATGCGTTTTTTCCTGAATATATTCAGGAAAAAACGCATACGCCCTTTTTGGCCAACCAAGCAAGCGTGTCAAGGAAATCTACACTACAATGAAGTCTCACTGCCCCCCGGTCCAAACGGCCATCTGAAACAAGTGTAAAATCCAGAAAGGCAGGACAGCTCATGGAAAGAGGGAGCCTTCTTATGCTGATGGGCGGGATGTAAATTGCCAACAGCCACTCTGGAGAAGTGTATGGTGTTTCCTGAAACACGTAGGAAACAAAGCAACACAGCCTATGGCACTTCCACTTAGGGTCCTATAGCTTAGGGAAATTAAAATCAAAAACACACAGCCACCCCAAAGTTTGGGACGGCTCTGTTTACAAGAACCTCGTCTACGGTACAAGTTAAATATCCGAGAAAGCAAAAAATGGATAAAGAAGTTGTGGTACGTACGTACAATGGAATATCACTCAGCAATGAGATCTACGTCATCAGGCCCGTAGCGGCATAATGAGTGCATTCAGGTACGACGATTCTACGAGAAATAAGCCACACAGAAAAAGAAACATCATAAGATATCCCTAATACACGGAACGTAAACTTGGCTACACATGAACTGAATTACAAAACAGAACAGGGTCTCAAATTTAGAAAACCAACTTATGCTTGCTTATGGGGAAAGGTGAGTTGGGGTGCTGCATCAAACCAGAGATTGAAATTAGCACAGATACCGTTCCATAAGCCAAATATATAATAGACAAGACCTACTCCTTGCTCAACGAAATGGACTCAACACCCCATATTGAACGCCTGGGAATATACCTGACAAATAAGAATCTTAAGACCCATGGATTTATATCTCTCCATAAGGAAATCAAGCGTGTGTACAGCGGACTAAACGCAGCAGTGAAAATCTGATAAATCCCATTATCAAAATAAATTTCAAAAACAAAACACAATGACAGTAAAATAGAGAGCAATTCTTAAATAATTCATTCAGGGCATGTGATGCAACCTGGATTTACCACATCTACACCCAGAGCTGGGTGAGACATAAGGCTAGACATTTCGGGCTGATAGCATTGGTGAGGTACGGTGAGCAAACGCAGACCCTTTGAAGTCATACTGCATGGTACCCATTCCATGGGTCCCAACTCTCCAGGTTTAAGGGATTCTTCCTTCAGCTGAAACATGCATGGGAAACCCAGAGTATGGTCCACCGTGTGATTGGGAAACGTTTTCAAATGCATCTCAGGTTTCGACCCCTGGTACTTGGGTTCACCGTTCCAGGCGCTTTACTAACACTCTCCCCACTTGGAGAGTCAGTGCCTTTAACTTCCTGTTTGCCACAGTTTGCAATTTCTGCGCAAGATGAACAGGAATAGGGAGAACCAATGAGAGACTAGCTGTAGGTGTCTGCACGGGCAAATGGAACGCTCATTTCCCACCAGGAAGAGGAATTAACCAAAGGCTCAGCGTGCCCTGCTGGAACCAGATTAGGGCCTAAAGCAATCCAGCAGTTTTGCGGCCAGCTCACAAGAAAGCGAGTTGAAGAATGGAGCTCAGGGGCACTGTAATTCACAAACCTGCAGAGTTATGAATGACAGCTATCGTCCAAAAATGTATTGAAGTAAGTCTTCGAAGTGGACTTGAAAGCGGGGCACAATTTCTGGAAAACGATTTCAGGGGGTAGACTGGAATTGCACTTAAAGCATAGGAAAAGACTCCGAATGTCGACAATGATGCACTTGGCCAAAAAGGGCGTATGCGTTTTTCCTGAATATATTCAGGAGAAAACGCATATGCACTTTTTGGCCAACCAAGCAAGCGTGTCAAGGAAATCTGCACTACAATGAAGTCTCACTGCCCCCCTGTCAAAAAGGCCATCTGAAACAAGTGTAAAATCCAGAAAGGCAGGACAGGTCATGGAGAACAGGGAGCCTTGTTATGCTGATGGGCGGGATGTAAATTGCCAACAGCCACTGTGGAAAAGTGTATGGTGTTTCCTGAAACACGTAGGAAACAAAGCAACACAGCCTATGGCACTTCCACTTAGGGTCCTATAGTTTAGGGAAATTAAAATCAAAAACACACATCCACCCCAAAGTTTGGGACGGCTCTGTTTACAAGAACCTCGTCTACGGTACAAGTCAAATATCCGAGAAAGCAAAAAATGGATAAAGAAGTTGTGGTACGTACGTACAATGGAATATCACTCAGCCATGAGAACTACGTCATCTGGCCCGTAGCGGCATAATGAGTGCATTAAGGTACGACGATTCTACGAGAAATAAGTCACACAGAAAAAGAAATATCATAAGATATCACTAATACACGGAATGTAAACTTGGCTACACATGAACTGAATTACAAAACAGAAGAGGGTCTCAAATTTAGAAAACCAACTTATGCTTGCTTATGGGGAAAGGTGAGTTTTTGGTGCTGCATCAAACCATTGATTGAATTTAGCACAGATACCATTCCATAAGCCAAATATATAATAGACAAGACCTACTCCTTGCTCAACGAAATGGACTCAACACCCCATATTCAACGCCTGGGAATATACCTGACAAGTAAGAATCTTAAGACCCATGGATTTATATGTCTCCATAAGGAAATCAAGCGTGTGTACAGCGGCCTAAACGCAGCAGTGAAAATCCGATAAATCCCATTATCAAAATAAATTTCACAAACAAAACACAATGACAGTGAAATAGAGAGCAATTCTTAAATAATTCATTCAGGGCTTGTGATGCAACCTGGATTTACCACATCTACACCCAGAGCTCGGTGAGACATAAGGCTGGACACTTCGGGCTGATAGCATTGGTGAGGTTCGGTGAGCAAACGCAGACCCTTTGAAGTCATACTGCATGGTAGCCATTCCATGGGTCCCAACTCTCCAGGTTTAAGGGATTCTTCCTTCAGCTAAAACATGCATGGGAAACCCAGAGTATGGTCCACCGTGTGATTGGGAAACGTTTTCAAATGCATCTCAGGTTTCGTCCCTGGTTCACCGTTCAAGACGCTTTACTAACACTCTCCCCACTTGGAGAGTCAGTGCCTTTAACCTCCTGTTTGGCACAGTTTGCAATTTCTGCGCAAGATGAACAGGAATAGGGAGAACCAATGAGAGACTAGCTGTAGGTGTCTGCACGGGCAAATGGAACGCTCATTTCCCACCAGGAAGAGGGATTAACCAAAGGCTCAGCGTGCCCTGCTGGAACCAGATTAGGGCCTGAAGAAATCCTGCGGTTTTGCGGCCAGCTCACAAGAAAGCGAGTTGAAGAAAGGAGCTCAGGGGCACTGTAATTCACAAACCTGCAGAGTTATGAATGACAGCTATCGTCCAAAAATGTATTGAAGTAAGTCTACGAAGAGGACTTGAAAGCGGGGCAGAATTTCAGGAAAACGATTTCAGGGGGTAGACTGGAATTGCACTTAAAGCATAGGAAAAGAGGCAGAATGTCGACAATGATGCACCTGGCCAAAAAGGGGGTATGCATTTTTTCCTGAATATATTCAGGAAAAAACGCATACGCCCTTTTTGGACAACCAAGCAAGCGTGTCAAGGAAATCTGCACTACAATGAAGTCTCACTGCCCCCCGGTCCAAACGGCCATCTGAAACAAGTGTAAAATCCAGAAAGGCAGGACAGCTCATGGAAAGAGGGAGCCTTGTTATGCTGATGGGCGGGATGTAAATTGCCAACAGCCACTCTGGAGAAGTGTATGGTGTTTCCTGAAACACGTAGGAAACAAAGCAACACAGCCTATGGCACTTCCACTTAGGGTCCTATAGCTTAGGGAAATTAAAATCAAAAACACACAGCCACCCCAAAGTTTGGGACGGCTCTGTTTACAAGAACCTCGTCTACGGTACAAGTTAAATATCCGAGAAAGCAAAAAATGGATAAAGAAGTTGTGGTACGTACGTACAATGGAATATCACTCAGCAATGAGATCTACGTCATCAGGCCCGTAGCGGCATAATGAGTGCATTCAGGTACGACGATTCTACGAGAAATAAGCCACACAGAAAAAGAAACATCATAAGATATCCCTAATACACAGAACGTAAACTTGGCTACACATGAACTGAATTACAAAACAGAACAGGGTCTCAAATTTAGAAAACCAACTTATGCTTGCTTATGGGGAAAGGTGAGTTGGGGTGCTGCATCAAACCAGAGATTGAAATTAGCACAGATACCGTTCCATAAGCCAAATATATAATAGACAAGACCTACTCCTTGCTCAACGAAATGGACTCAACACCCCATATTCAACGCCTGGGAATATACCTGACAAGTAAGAATCTTAAGACCCATGGATATATATCTCTCCATAAGGAAATCAAGCGTGTGTACAGCGGACTAAACGCAGCAGTGAAAATCTGATAAATCCCATTATCAAAATAAATTTCAAAAACAAAACACAATGACAGTAAAATAGAGAGCAATTCTTAAATAATTCATTCAGGGCATGTGATGCAACCTGGATTTACCACATCTACACCCAGAGCTGGGTGAGACATAAGGCTAGACACTTCGGGCTGATAGCATTGGTGAGGTACGGTGAGCAAACGCAGACCCTTTGAAGTCATACTGCATGGTACCCATTCCATGGGTCCCAACTCTCCAGGTTTAAGGGATTCTTCCTTCAGCTGAAACATGCATGGGAAACCCAGAGTATGGTCCACCGTGTGATTGGGAAACGTTTTCAAATGCATCTCAGGTTTCGACCCCTGGTACTCGGGTTCACCGTTCCAGGCGCTTTACTAACACTCTCCCCACTTGGAGAGTCAGTGCCTTTAACTTCCTGTTTGGCACAGTTTGCAATTTCTGCGCAAGATGAACAGGAATAGGGAGAACCAATGAGAGACTAGCTGTAGGTGTCTGCACGGGCAAATGGAACGCTCATTTCCCACCAGGAAGAGGAATTAACCAAAGGCTCAGCGTGCCCTGCTGGAACCAGATTAGGGCCTAAAGCAATCCAGTAGTTTTGCGGCCAGCTCACAAGAAAGCGAGTTGAAGAATGGAGCTCAGGGGCAATGTAATTCACAAACCTGCAGAGTTATGAATGACAGCTATCGTCCAAAAATGTATTGAAGTAAGTCTTCGAAGTGGACTTGAAAGCGGGGCAGAATTTCAGGAAAACGATTTCAGGGGGTAGACTGGAATTGCACTTAAAGCATAGGAAAAGACTCCGAATGTCGACAATGATGCACTTGGCCAAAAAGGGCGTATGCGTTTTTTCCTGAATATATTCAGGAGAAAACGCATACGCACTTTTTGGCCAACCAAGCAAGCGTGTCAAGGAAATCTGCACTACAATGAAGTCTCACTGCCCCCCTGTCAAAAAGGCCATCTGAAACAAGTGTAAAATCCAGAAAGGCAGGACAGGTCATGGAGAACAGGGAGCCTTGTTATGCTGATGGGCGGGATGTAAATTGTCAACAGCCACTGTGGAAAAGTGTATGGTGTTTCCTGAAACACGTAGGAAACAAAGCAACACAGCCTATGGCACTTCCACTTAGGGTCCTATAGTTTAGGGAAATTAAAATCAAAAACACACAGCCACCCCAAAGTTTGGGACGGCTCTGTTTACAAGAACCTCGTCTACGGTACAAGTTAAATATCCGAGAAAGCAAAAAATGGATAAAGAAGTTGTGGTACATACGTACAATGGAATATCACTCAGCCATGAGAACTACGTCATCTGGCCCGTAGCGGCATAATGAGTGCATTAAGGTACGACGATTCTACGAGAAATAAGTCACACAGAAAAAGAAACATCATAAGATATCACTAATACACGGAATGTAAACTTGGCTACACATGAACTGAATTACAAAACAGAATAGGGTCTCAAATTTAGAAAACCAACTTATGCTTGCTTATGGGGAAAGGTGAGTTTTTGGTGCTGCATCAAACCATTGATTGAATTTAGCACAGATACCATTCCATAAGCCAAATATATAATAGACAAGACCTACTCCTTGCTCAACGAAATGGACTCAACACCCCATATTCAACGCCTGGGAATATACCTGACAAGTAAGAATCTTAAGACCCATGGATTTATATGTCTCCATAAGGAAATCAAGCGTGTGTACAGGGGCCTAAACGCAGCAGTGAAAATCCGATAAATCCCATTATCAAAATAAATTTCACAAACAAAACACAATGACAGTGAAATAGAGAGCAATTCTTAAATAATTCATTCAGGGCTTGTGATGCAACCTGGATTTACCACATCTACACCCGGAGCTGGGTGAGACATAAGGCTGGACACTTCGGGCTGATAGCATTGGTGAGGTTCGGTGAGCAAACGCAGACCCTTTGAAGTCATACTGCATGGTAGCCATTCCATGGGGCCCAACTCTCCAGGTTTAAGGGATTCTTCCTTCAGCTAAAACATGCATGGGAAACCCAGAGTATGGTCCACTGTGTGATTGGGAAACGTTTTCAAATGCATCTCAGGTTTCGTCCCTGGTTCACCGTTCCAGACGCTTTACTAACACTCTCCCCACTTGGAGAGTCAGTGCCTTTAACCTCCTGTTTGGCACAGTTTGCAATTTCTGCGCAAGATGAACAGGAATAGGGAGAACCAATGAGAGACTAGCTGTAGGTGTCTGCACGGGCAAATGGAACGCTGATTTCCCACCAGGAAGAGGAATTAACCAAAGGCTCAGCGTGCCCTGCTGGAACCAGATTAGGGCCTAAAGCAATCCAGCAGTTTTGCGGCCAGCTCACAAGAAAGCGAGTTGAAGAATGGAGCTCAGGGGCACTGTAATTCACAAACCTGCAGAGTTATGAATGACAGCTATCGTCCAAAAATGTATTGAAGTAAGTCTTCGAAGTGGACTTGAAAGCGGGGCAGAATTTCAGGAAAACGATTTCAGGGGGTAGACTGGAATTGCACTTAAAGCATAGGAAAAGACTCCGAATGTCGACAATGATGCACTTGGCCAAAAAGGGCGTATGCGTTTTTTCCTGAATATATTCAGGAGAAAACGCATACGCCCTTTTTGGCCAACCAAGCAAGCGTGTCAAGGAAATCTGCACTACAATGAAGTCTCACTGCCCCCCTGTCAAAAAGGCCATCTGAAACAAGTGTAAAATCCAGAAAGGCAGGACAGGTCATGGAGAACAGGGAGCCTTGTTATGCTGATGGGCGGGATGTAAATTGTCAACAGCCACTGTGGAAAAGTGTATGGTGTTTCCTGAAACACGTAGGAAACAAAGCAACACAGCCTATGGCACTTCCACTTAGGGTCCTATAGCTTAGGGAAATTAAAATCAAAAACACACAGCCACCCCAAAGTTTGGGACGGCTCTGTTTACAAGAACCTCGTCTACGGTACAAGTTAATTATCCGAGAAAGCAAAAAATGGATAAAGCAGTTGTGGTACGTACGTACAATGGAATATCACTCAGCCATGAGAACTACGTCATCTGGCCCGTAGGGGCATAATGAGTGCATTAAGGTACGACGATTCTACGAGAAATAAGTCACACAGAAAAAGAAACATCATAAGATATCACTAATACACGGAATGTAAACTTGGCTACACATGAACTGAATTACAAAACAGAACAGGGTCTCAAATTTAGAAAACCAACTTATGCTTGCTTATGGGGAAAGGTGAGTTGGGGTGCTGCATAAAACCAGAGATTGAAATTAGCACACATACTGTTCCATAAGCAAAATATATTATAGACAAGACCTACACCTGGCTCATTGAAATGGACTCAACACCCCATATTAAAGCCGGGGAATATACCTGACAAGTAAGAATCTTAAGACCCATGGATTTATATGTCTCCATAAGGAAATCAAGCGTGTGTACAGCGGCCTAAATGCAGCAGTGAAAATCCGATAAATCCCATTATCAAAATAAGTTTCACAAACAAAACACAATGACAGTGAAATAGAGAGCAATTCTTAAATAATTCATTCAGGGCTTGTGATGCAACCTGGATTTACCACATCTACACCCAGAGCTGGGTGAGACATAAGGCTGGACACTTCGGGCTGATAGCATTGGTGAGTTTCGGTGAGCAAACGCAGACCATTTGAAGTCATACTGCATGGTAGCCATTCCATGGGTCCCAACTCTCCAGGTTTAAGGGATTCTTCCTTCAGATAAAACATGCATGGGAATCCCAGAGTATGGTCCACTGTGTGATTGGGAAACATTTTCAAATGTATCTCAGGTTTCGTCCCCTGGTACTCGGGGTCACCGTTCCAGACGCTTTACTAACACTCTCCACACTTGGAGAGTCAGTGCCTTTAACCTCCTGTTTGTCACAGTTTCTAATTTCTGCACAAGATGAACAGGAATAGGGAGAACCAATGAGAGACTAGCTGTAGGTGTCTGCACGGGCAAATGGATCGCTCATTTCCCACCAGGAAGAGGGATTAACCAAAGGCTCAGCGTGCCCTGCCGGAACCAGATTAGGGCCTGAAGCAATCATGCGGTTTTGCGGCCAGCTCACAAGAAAGCGAGTTGAAGAAAGGAGCTCAGGGGCACTGTAATTCACAAACTTGCAGAGTTATGAATGACAGCTATCGTCCAAAAATGTATTGAAGTAAGTCTTCGAAGAGGAATTGAAAGTGGGGCAGAATTTCAGGAAAACGATTTCAGGGGGTAGACTGGAATTGCACTTAAAGCATAGGAAAAGAGGCAGAATGTCGACAATGATGCACTTGGCCAAAAAGGGCTTATGCGTTTTTTCCTGAATATATTCAGGAAAAAACGCATACGCCCTTTTTGGCCAACCAAGCAAGCGTGTAAAGGAAATCTGCACTACAATGAAGTCTCACTGCCCCCCGGTCCAAACGGCCATCTGAAACAAGTGTAAAATCCAGAAAGGCAGGACAGCTCATGGAAAGAGGGAGCCTTGTTATGCTGATGGGCGGGATGTAAATTGCCAACAGCCACACTGGAGAAGTGTATGGTGTTTCCTGAAACACGTAGGAAACAAAGCAACACAGCCTATGGCACTTCCACTTAGGGTCCTATAGCTTAGGGAAATTAAAATCAAAAACACACAGCCACCCCAAAGTTTGGGACGGCTCTGTTTACAAGAACCTCGTCTACGGTACAAGTTAAATATCCGAGAAAGCAAAAAATGGATAAAGAAGTTGTGGTACGTACGTACAATGGAATATCACTCAGCAATGAGATCTACGTCATCAGGCCCGTAGCGGCATAATGAGTGCATTCAGGTACGACGATTCTACGAGAAATAAGCCACACAGAAAAAGAAACATCATAAGATATCCCTAATACACGGAACGTAAACTTGGCTACACATGAACTGAATTACAAAACAGAACAGGGTCTCAAATTTAGAAAACCAACTTATGCTTGCTTATGGGGAAAGGTGAGTTGGGGTGCTGCATCAAACCAGAGATTGAAATTAGCACAGATACCGTTCCATAAGCCAAATATATAATAGACAAGACCTACTCCTTGCTCAACGAAATGGACTCAACACCCCATATTCAACGCCTGGGAATATACCTGACAAGTAAGAATCTTAAGACCCATGGATATATATCTCTCCATAAGGAAATCAAGCGTGTGTACAGCGGACTAAACGCAGCAGTGAAAATCTGATAAATCCCATTATCAAAATAAATTTCAAAAACAAAACACAATGACAGTAAAATAGAGAGCAATTCTTAAATAATTCATTCAGGGCATGTGATGCAACCTGGATTTACCACATCTACACCCAGAGCTGGGTGAGACATAAGGCTAGACACTTCGGGCTGATAGCATTGGTGAGGTACGGTGAGCAAACGCAGACCCTTTGAAGTCATACTGCATGGTACCCATTCCATGGGTCCCAACTCTCCAGGTTTAAGGGATTCTTCCTTCAGCTGAAACATGCATGGGAAACCCAGAGTATGGTCCACCGTGTGATTGGGAAACGTTTTCAAATGCATCTCAGGTTTCGACCCCTGGTACTCGGGTTCACCGTTCCAGGCGCTTTACTAACACTCTCCCCACTTGGAGAGTCAGTGCCTTTAACTTCCTGTTTGGCACAGTTTGCAATTTCTGCGCAAGATGAACAGGAATAGGGAGAACCAATGAGAGACTAGCTGTAGGTGTCTGCACGGGCAAATGGAACGCTCATTTCCCACCAGGAAGAGGAATTAACCAAAGGCTCAGCGTGCCCTGCTGGAACCAGATTAGGGCCTAAAGCAATCCAGTAGTTTTGCGGCCAGCTCACAAGAAAGCGAGTTGAAGAATGGAGCTCAGGGGCAATGTAATTCACAAACCTGCAGAGTTATGAATGACAGCTATCGTCCAAAAATGTATTGAAGTAAGTCTTCGAAGTGGACTTGAAAGCGGGGCAGAATTTCAGGAAAACGATTTCAGGGGGTAGACTGGAATTGCACTTAAAGCATAGGAAAAGACTCCGAATGTCGACAATGATGCACTTGGCCAAAAAGGGCGTATGCGTTTTTTCCTGAATATATTCAGGAGAAAACGCATACGCACTTTTTGGCCAACCAAGCAAGCGTGTCAAGGAAATCTGCACTACAATGAAGTCTCACTGCCCCCCTGTCAAAAAGGCCATCTGAAACAAGTGTAAAATCCAGAAAGGCAGGACAGGTCATGGAGAACAGGGAGCCTTGTTATGCTGATGGGCGGGATGTAAATTGTCAACAGCCACTGTGGAAAAGTGTATGGTGTTTCCTGAAACACGTAGGAAACAAAGCAACACAGCCTATGGCACTTCCACTTAGGGTCCTATAGTTTAGGGAAATTAAAATCAAAAACACACAGCCACCCCAAAGTTTGGGACGGCTCTGTTTACAAGAACCTCGTCTACGGTACAAGTTAAATATCCGAGAAAGCAAAAAATGGATAAAGAAGTTGTGGTACATACGTACAATGGAATATCACTCAGCCATGAGAACTACGTCATCTGGCCCGTAGCGGCATAATGAGTGCATTAAGGTACGACGATTCTACGAGAAATAAGTCACACAGAAAAAGAAACATCATAAGATATCACTAATACACGGAATGTAAACTTGGCTACACATGAACTGAATTACAAAACAGAATAGGGTCTCAAATTTAGAAAACCAACTTATGCTTGCTTATGGGGAAAGGTGAGTTTTTGGTGCTGCATCAAACCATTGATTGAATTTAGCACAGATACCATTCCATAAGCCAAATATATAATAGACAAGACCTACTCCTTGCTCAACGAAATGGACTCAACACCCCATATTCAACGCCTGGGAATATACCTGACAAGTAAGAATCTTAAGACCCATGGATTTATATGTCTCCATAAGGAAATCAAGCGTGTGTACAGGGGCCTAAACGCAGCAGTGAAAATCCGATAAATCCCATTATCAAAATAAATTTCACAAACAAAACACAATGACAGTGAAATAGAGAGCAATTCTTAAATAATTCATTCAGGGCTTGTGATGCAACCTGGATTTACCACATCTACACCCGGAGCTGGGTGAGACATAAGGCTGGACACTTCGGGCTGATAGCATTGGTGAGGTTCGGTGAGCAAACGCAGACCCTTTGAAGTCATACTGCATGGTAGCCATTCCATGGGGCCCAACTCTCCAGGTTTAAGGGATTCTTCCTTCAGCTAAAACATGCATGGGAAACCCAGAGTATGGTCCACTGTGTGATTGGGAAACGTTTTCAAATGCATCTCAGGTTTCGTCCCTGGTTCACCGTTCCAGACGCTTTACTAACACTCTCCCCACTTGGAGAGTCAGTGCCTTTAACCTCCTGTTTGGCACAGTTTGCAATTTCTGCGCAAGATGAACAGGAATAGGGAGAACCAATGAGAGACTAGCTGTAGGTGTCTGCACGGGCAAATGGAACGCTGATTTCCCACCAGGAAGAGGAATTAACCAAAGGCTCAGCGTGCCCTGCTGGAACCAGATTAGGGCCTAAAGCAATCCAGCAGTTTTGCGGCCAGCTCACAAGAAAGCGAGTTGAAGAATGGAGCTCAGGGGCACTGTAATTCACAAACCTGCAGAGTTATGAATGACAGCTATCGTCCAAAAATGTATTGAAGTAAGTCTTCGAAGTGGACTTGAAAGCGGGGCAGAATTTCAGGAAAACGATTTCAGGGGGTAGACTGGAATTGCACTTAAAGCATAGGAAAAGACTCCGAATGTCGACAATGATGCACTTGGCCAAAAAGGGCGTATGCGTTTTTTCCTGAATATATTCAGGAGAAAACGCATACGCCCTTTTTGGCCAACCAAGCAAGCGTGTCAAGGAAATCTGCACTACAATGAAGTCTCACTGCCCCCCTGTCAAAAAGGCCATCTGAAACAAGTGTAAAATCCAGAAAGGCAGGACAGGTCATGGAGAACAGGGAGCCTTGTTATGCTGATGGGCGGGATGTAAATTGTCAACAGCCACTGTGGAAAAGTGTATGGTGTTTCCTGAAACACGTAGGAAACAAAGCAACACAGCCTATGGCACTTCCACTTAGGGTCCTATAGCTTAGGGAAATTAAAATCAAAAACACACAGCCACCCCAAAGTTTGGGACGGCTCTGTTTACAAGAACCTCGTCTACGGTACAAGTTAATTATCCGAGAAAGCAAAAAATGGATAAAGCAGTTGTGGTACGTACGTACAATGGAATATCACTCAGCCATGAGAACTACGTCATCTGGCCCGTAGGGGCATAATGAGTGCATTAAGGTACGACGATTCTACGAGAAATAAGTCACACAGAAAAAGAAACATCATAAGATATCACTAATACACGGAATGTAAACTTGGCTACACATGAACTGAATTACAAAACAGAACAGGGTCTCAAATTTAGAAAACCAACTTATGCTTGCTTATGGGGAAAGGTGAGTTGGGGTGCTGCATAAAACCAGAGATTGAAATTAGCACACATACTGTTCCATAAGCAAAATATATTATAGACAAGACCTACACCTGGCTCATTGAAATGGACTCAACACCCCATATTAAAGCCGGGGAATATACCTGACAAGTAAGAATCTTAAGACCCATGGATTTATATGTCTCCATAAGGAAATCAAGCGTGTGTACAGCGGCCTAAATGCAGCAGTGAAAATCCGATAAATCCCATTATCAAAATAAGTTTCACAAACAAAACACAATGACAGTGAAATAGAGAGCAATTCTTAAATAATTCATTCAGGGCTTGTGATGCAACCTGGATTTACCACATCTACACCCAGAGCTGGGTGAGACATAAGGCTGGACACTTCGGGCTGATAGCATTGGTGAGTTTCGGTGAGCAAACGCAGACCATTTGAAGTCATACTGCATGGTAGCCATTCCATGGGTCCCAACTCTCCAGGTTTAAGGGATTCTTCCTTCAGATAAAACATGCATGGGAATCCCAGAGTATGGTCCACTGTGTGATTGGGAAACATTTTCAAATGTATCTCAGGTTTCGTCCCCTGGTACTCGGGGTCACCGTTCCAGACGCTTTACTAACACTCTCCACACTTGGAGAGTCAGTGCCTTTAACCTCCTGTTTGTCACAGTTTCTAATTTCTGCACAAGATGAACAGGAATAGGGAGAACCAATGAGAGACTAGCTGTAGGTGTCTGCACGGGCAAATGGATCGCTCATTTCCCACCAGGAAGAGGGATTAACCAAAGGCTCAGCGTGCCCTGCCGGAACCAGATTAGGGCCTGAAGCAATCATGCGGTTTTGCGGCCAGCTCACAAGAAAGCGAGTTGAAGAAAGGAGCTCAGGGGCACTGTAATTCACAAACTTGCAGAGTTATGAATGACAGCTATCGTCCAAAAATGTATTGAAGTAAGTCTTCGAAGAGGAATTGAAAGTGGGGCAGAATTTCAGGAAAACGATTTCAGGGGGTAGACTGGAATTGCACTTAAAGCATAGGAAAAGAGGCAGAATGTCGACAATGATGCACTTGGCCAAAAAGGGCTTATGCGTTTTTTCCTGAATATATTCAGGAAAAAACGCATACGCCCTTTTTGGCCAACCAAGCAAGCGTGTAAAGGAAATCTGCACTACAATGAAGTCTCACTGCCCCCCGGTCCAAACGGCCATCTGAAACAAGTGTAAAATCCAGAAAGGCAGGACAGCTCATGGAAAGAGGGAGCCTTGTTATGCTGATGGGCGGGATGTAAATTGCCAACAGCCACACTGGAGAAGTGTATGGTGTTTCCTGAAACACGTAGGAAACAAAGCAACACAGCCTATGGCACTTCCACTTAGGGTCCTATAGCTTAGGGAAATTAAAATCAAAAACACACAGCCACCCCAAAGTTTGGGACGGCTCTGTTTACAAGAACCTCGTCTACGGTACAAGTTAAATATCCGAGAAAGCAAAAAATGGATAAAGAAGTTGTGGTACGTACGTACAATGGAATATCACTCAGCAATGAGATCTACGTCATCAGGCCCGTAGCGGCATAATGAGTGCATTCAGGTACGACGATTCTACGAGAAATAAGCCACACAGAAAAAGAAACATCATAAGATATCCCTAATACACGGAACGTAAACTTGGCTACACATGAACTGAATTACAAAACAGAACAGGGTCTCAAATTTAGAAAACCAACTTATGCTTGCTTATGGGGAAAGGTGAGTTGGGGTGCTGCATCAAACCAGAGATTGAAATTAGCACAGATACCGTTCCATAAGCCAAATATATAATAGACAAGACCTACTCCTTGCTCAACGAAATGGACTCAACACCCCATATTCAACGCCTGGGAATATACCTGACAAGTAAGAATCTTAAGACCCATGGATATATATCTCTCCATAAGGAAATCAAGCGTGTGTACAGCGGACTAAACGCAGCAGTGAAAATCTGATAAATCCCATTATCAAAATAAATTTCAAAAACAAAACACAATGACAGTAAAATAGAGAGCAATTCTTAAATAATTCATTCAGGGCATGTGATGCAACCTGGATTTACCACATCTACACCCAGAGCTGGGTGAGACATAAGGCTAGACACTTCGGGCTGATAGCATTGGTGAGGTACGGTGAGCAAACGCAGACCCTTTGAAGTCATACTGCATGGTACCCATTCCATGGGTCCCAAATCTCCAGGTTTAAGGGATTCTTCCTTCAGCTGAAACATGCATGGGAAACCCAGAGTATGGTCCACCGTGTGATTGGGAAACGTTTTCAAATGCATCTCAGGTTTCGACCCCTGGTACTCGGGTTCACCGTTCCAGGCGCTTTACTAACACTCTCCCCACTTGGAGAGTCAGTGCCTTTAACTTCCTGTTTGCCACAGTTTGCAATTTCTGCGCAAGATGAACAGGAATAGGGAGAACCAATGAGAGACTAGCTGTAGGTGTCTGCACGGGCAAATGGAACGCTCATTTCCCACCAGGAAGAGGAATTAACCAAAGGCTCAGCGTGCCCTGCTGGAACCAGATTAGGGCCTAAAGCAATCCAGCAGTTTTGCGGCCAGCTCACAAGAAAGCGAGTTGAAGAATGGAGCTCAGGGGCACTGTAATTCACAAACCTGCAGAGTTATGAATGACAGCTATCGTCCAAAAATGTATTGAAGTAAGTCTTCGAAGTGGACTTGAAAGCGGGGCAGAATTTCAGGAAAACGATTTCAGGGGGTAGACTGGAATTGCACTTAAAGCATAGGAAAAGACTCCGAATGTCGACAATGATGCACTTGGCCAAAAAGGGCGTATGTGTTTTTTCCTGAATATATTCAGGAGAAAACGCATACGCACTTTTTGGCCAACCAAGCAAGCGTGTCAAGGAAATCTGCACTACAATGAAGTCTCACTGCCCCCCTGTCAAAAAGGCCATCTGAAACAAGTGTAAAATCCAGAAAGGCAGGACAGGTCATGGAGAACAGGGAGCCTTGTTATGCTGATGGGCGGGATGTAAATTGTCAACAGCCACTGTGGAAAAGTGTATGGTGTTTCCTGAAACACGTAGGAAACAAAGCAACACAGCCTATGGCACTTCCACTTAGGGTCCTATAGCTTAGGGAAATTAAAATCAAAAACACACAGCCACCCCAAAGTTTGGGACGGCTCTGTTTACAAGAACCTCGTCTACGGTACAAGTTAATATCCGAGAAAGCAAAAAATGGATAAAGCAGTTGTGGTACGTACGTACAATGGAATATCACTCAGCCATGAGAACTACGTCATCTGGCCCGTAGCGGCATAATGAGTGCATTAAGGTACGACGATTCTACGAGAAATAAGTCACACAGAAAAAGAAACATCATAAGATATCACTAATACACGGAATGTAAACTTGGCTACACATGAACTGAATTACAAAACAGAACAGGGTCTCAAATTTAGAAAACCAACTTATGCTTGCTTATGGGGAAAGGTGAGTTTTTGGTGCTGCATCAAACCAGAGATTGAAATTAGCACAGATACCGTTCCATAAGCCAAATATATAATAGACAAGACCTACTCCTTGCTCAACGAAATGGACTCAACACCCCATATTCAACGCCTGGGAATATACCTGACAAGTAAGAATCTTAAGACACATGGATTTATATGTCTCCATAAGGAAATCAAGCGTGTGTACAGGGGCCTAAACGCAGCAGTGAAAATCCGATAAATCCCATTATCAAAATAAATTTCACAAACAAAACACAATGACAGTGAAATAGAGAGCAATTCTTAAATAATTCATTCAGGGCTTGTGATGCAACCTGGATTTACCACATCTACACCCGGAGCTGGGTGAGACATAAGGCTGGACACTTCGGGCTGATAGCATTGGTGAGGTTCGGTGAGCAAACGCAGACCCTTTGAAGTCATACTGCATGGTAGCCATTCCATGGGTCCCAACTCTCCAGGTTTAAGGGATACTTCCTTCAGCTAAAACATGCATGGGAAACCCAGAGTATGGTCCACCGTGTGATTGGGAAACGTTTTCAAATGCATCTCAGGTTTCGTCCCTGGTTCACCGTTCCAGACGCTTTACTAACACTCTCCCCACTTGGAGAGTCAGTGCCTTTAACCTCCTGTTTGGCACAGTTTGCAATTTCTGCGCAAGATGAACAGGAATAGGGAGAACCAATGAGAGACTAGCTGTAGGTGTCTGCACGGGCAAATGGAACGCTCATTTCCCACCAGGAAGAGGGATTAACCAAAGGCTCAGCGTGCCCTGCTGGAACCAGATTAGGGCCTGAAGCAATCCTGCGGTTTTGCGGCCAGCTCACAAGAAAGCGAGTTGAAGAATGGAGCTCAGGGGCACTGTAATTCACAAACCTGCAGAGTTATGAATGACAGCTATCGTCCAAAAATGTATTGAAGTAAGTCTACGAAGAGGACTTGAAAGCGGGGCAGAATTTCTGGAAAACGATTTCAGGGGGTAGACTGGAATTGCACTTAAAGCATAGGAAAAGAGCCAGAATGTCGACAATGATGCACCTGGCCAAAAAGGGCGTATGCGTTTTTTCCTGAATATATTCAGGAAAAAACGCATACGCCCTTTTTGGCCAACCAAGCAAGCGTGTCAAGGAAATCTACACTACAATGAAGTCTCACTGCCCCCCGGTCCAAACGGCCATCTGAAACAAGTGTAAAATCCAGAAAGGCAGGACAGCTCATGGAAAGAGGGAGCCTTCTTATGCTGATGGGCGGGATGTAAATTGCCAACAGCCACTCTGGAGAAGTGTATGGTGTTTCCTGAAACACGTAGGAAACAAAGCAACACAGCCTATGGCACTTCCACTTAGGGTCCTATAGCTTAGGGAAATTAAAATCAAAAACACACAGCCACCCCAAAGTTTGGGACGGCTCTGTTTACAAGAACCTCGTCTACGGTACAAGTTAAATATCCGAGAAAGCAAAAAATGGATAAAGAAGTTGTGGTACGTACGTACAATGGAATATCACTCAGCAATGAGATCTACGTCATCAGGCCCGTAGCGGCATAATGAGTGCATTCAGGTACGACGATTCTACGAGAAATAAGCCACACAGAAAAAGAAACATCATAAGATATCCCTAATACACGGAACGTAAACTTGGCTACACATGAACTGAATTACAAAACAGAACAGGGTCTCAAATTTAGAAAACCAACTTATGCTTGCTTATGGGGAAAGGTGAGTTGGGGTGCTGCATCAAACCAGAGATTGAAATTAGCACAGATACCGTTCCATAAGCCAAATATATAATAGACAAGACCTACTCCTTGCTCAACGAAATGGACTCAACACCCCATATTCAACGCCTGGGAATATACCTGACAAATAAGAATCTTAAGACCCATGGATTTATATCTCTCCATAAGGAAATCAAGCGTGTGTACAGCGGACTAAACGCAGCAGTGAAAATCTGATAAATCCCATTATCAAAATAAATTTCAAAAACAAAACACAATGACAGTAAAATAGAGAGCAATTCTTAAATAATTCATTCAGGGCATGTGATGCAACCTGGATTTACCACATCTACACCCAGAGCTGGGTGAGACATAAGGCTAGACACTTCGGGCTGATAGCATTGGTGAGGTACGGTGAGCAAATGCAGACCCTTTGAAGTCATACTGCATGGTACCCATTCCATGGGTCCCAACTCTCCAGGTTTAAGGGATTCTTCCTTCAGCTGAAACATGCATGGGAAACCCAGAGTATGGTCCACCGTGTGATTGGGAAACGTTTTCAAATGCATCTCAGGTTTCGACCCCTGGTACTCGGGTTCACCGTTCCAGGCGCTTTACTAACACTCTCCCCACTTGGAGAGTCAGTGCCTTTAACTTCCTGTTTGCCACAGTTTGCAATTTCTGCGCAAGATGAACAGGAATAGGGAGAACCAATGAGAGACTAGCTGTAGGTGTCTGCACGGGCAAATGGAACGCTCATTTCCCACCAGGAAGAGGAATTAACCAAAGGCTCAGCGTGCCCTGCTGGAACCAGATTAGGGCCTAAAGCAATCCAGCAGTTTTGCGGCCAGCTCACAAGAAAGCGAGTTGAAGAATGGAGCTCAGGGGCACTGTAATTCACAAACCTGCAGAGTTATGAATGACAGCTATCGTCCAAAAATGTATTGAAGTAAGTCTTCGAAGTGGACTTGAAAGCGGGGCACAATTTCTGGAAAACGATTTCAGGGGGTAGACTGGAATTGCACTTAAAGCATAGGAAAAGACTCCGAATGTCGACAATGATGCACTTGGCCAAAAAGGGCGTATGCGTTTTTCCTGAATATATTCAGGAGAAAACGCATATGCACTTTTTGGCCAACCAAGCAAGCGTGTCAAGGAAATCTGCACTACAATGAAGTCTCACTGCCCCCCTGTCAAAAAGGCCATCTGAAACAAGTGTAAAATCCAGAAAGGCAGGACAGGTCATGGAGAACAGGGAGCCTTGTTATGCTGATGGGCGGGATGTAAATTGCCAACAGCCACTGTGGAAAAGTGTATGGTGTTTCCTGAAACACGTAGGAAACAAAGCAACACAGCCTATGGCACTTCCACTTAGGGTCCTATAGTTTAGGGAAATTAAAATCAAAAACACACATCCACCCCAAAGTTTGGGACGGCTCTGTTTACAAGAACCTCGTCTACGGTACAAGTTAAATATCCGAGAAAGCAAAAAATGGATAAAGAAGTTGTGGTACGTACGTACAATGGAATATCACTCAGCCATGAGAACTACGTCATCTGGCCCGTAGCGGCATAATGAGTGCATTAAGGTACGACGATTCTACGAGAAATAAGTCACACAGAAAAAGAAATATCATAAGATATCACTAATACACGGAATGTAAACTTGGCTACACATGAACTGAATTACAAAACAGAACAGGGTCTCAAATTTAGAAAACCAACTTATGCTTGCTTATGGGGAAAGGTGAGTTTTTGGTGCTGCATCAAACCATTGATTGAATTTAGCACAGATACCATTCCATAAGCCAAATATATAATAGACAAGACCTACTCCTTGCTCAACGAAATGGACTCAACACCCCATATTCAACGCCTGGGAATATACCTGAAAAGTAAGAATCTTAAGACCCATGGATTTATATGTCTCCATAAGGAAATCAAGCGTGTGTACAGCGGCCTAAACGCAGCAGTGAAAATCCGATAAATCCCATTATCTAAATAAATTTCACAAACAAAACACAATGACAGTGAAATAGAGAGCAATTCTTAAATAATTCATTCAGGGCTTGTGATGCAACCTGGATTTACCACATCTACACCCAGAGCTCGGTGAGACATAAGGCTGGACACTTCGGGCTGATAGCATTGGTGAGGTTCGGTGAGCAAACGCAGACCCTTTGAAGTCATACTGCATGGTAGCCATTCCATGGGTCCCAACTCTCCAGGTTTAAGGGATTCTTCCTTCAGCTAAAACATGCATGGGAAACCCAGAGTATGGTCCACCGTGTGATTGGGAAACGTTTTCAAATGCATCTCAGGTTTCGTCCCTGGTTCACCGTTCCAGACGCTTTACTAACACTCTCCCCACTTGGAGAGTCAGTGCCTTTAACCTCCTGTTTGGCACAGTTTGCAATTTCTGCGCAAGATGAACAGGAATAGGGAGAACCAATGAGAGACTAGCTGTAGGTGTCTGCACGGGCAAATGGAACGCTCATTTCCCACCAGGAAGAGGGATTAACCAAAGGCTCAGCGTGCCCTGCTGGAACCAGATTAGGGCCTGAAGCAATCCTGCGGTTTTGCGGCCAGCTCACAAGAAAGCGAGTTGAAGAATGGAGCTCAGGGGCACTGTAATTCACAAACCTGCAGAGTTATGAATGACAGCTATCGTCCAAAAATGTATTGAAGTAAGTCTACGAAGAGGACTTGAAAGCGGGGCAGAATTTCTGGAAAACGATTTCAGGGGGTAGACTGGAATTGCACTTAAAGCATAGGAAAAGAGGCAGAATGTCGACAATGATGCACCTGGCCAAAAAGGGCGTATGCGTTTTTTCCTGAATATATTCAGGAAAAAACGCATACGCCCTTTTTGGCCAACCAAGCAAGCGTGTCAAGGAAATCTACACTACAATGAAGTCTCACTGCCCCCCGGTCCAAACGGCCATCTGAAACAAGTGTAAAATCCAGAAAGGCAGGACAGCTCATGGAAAGAGGGAGCCTTCTTATGCTGATGGGCGGGATGTAAATTGCCAACAGCCACTCTGGAGAAGTGTATGGTGTTTCCTGAAACACGTAGGAAACAAAGCAACACAGCCTATGGCACTTCCACTTAGGGTCCTATAGCTTAGGGAAATTAAAATCAAAAACACACAGCCACCCCAAAGTTTGGGACGGCTCTGTTTACAAGAACCTCGTCTACGGTACAAGTTAAATATCCGAGAAAGCAAAAAATGGATAAAGAAGTTGTGGTACGTACGTACAATGGAATATCACTCAGCAATGAGATCTACGTCATCAGGCCCGAAGCGGCATAATGAGTGCATTCAGGTACGACGATTCTACGAGAAATAAGCCACACAGAAAAAGAAACATCATAAGATATCCCTAATACACGGAACGTAAACTTGGCTACACATGAACTGAATTACAAAACAGAACAGGGTCTCAAATTTAGAAAACCAACTTATGCTTGCTTATGGGGAAAGGTGAGTTGGGGTGCTGCATCAAACCAGAGATTGAAATTAGCACAGATACCGTTCCATAAGCCAAATATATAATAGACAAGACCTACTCCTTGCTCAACGAAATGGACTCAACACCCCATATTCAACGCCTGGGAATATACCTGACAAATAAGAATCTTAAGACCCATGGATTTATATCTCTCCATAAGGAAATCAAGCGTGTGTACAGCGGACTAAACGCAGCAGTGAAAATCTGATAAATCCCATTATCAAAATAAATTTCAAAAACAAAACACAATGACAGTAAAATAGAGAGCAATTCTTAAATAATTCATTCAGGGCATGTGATGCAACCTGGATTTACCACATCTACACCCAGAGCTGGGTGAGACATAAGGCTAGACACTTCGGGCTGATAGCATTGGTGAGGTACGGTGAGCAAACGCAGACCCTTTGAAGTCATACTGCATGGTACCCATTCCATGGGTCCCAACTCTCCAGGTTTAAGGGATTCTTCCTTCAGCTGAAACATGCATGGGAAACCCAGAGTATGGTCCACCGTGTGATTGGGAAACGTTTTCAAATGCATCTCAGGTTTCGACCCCTGGTACTCGGGTTCACCGTTCCAGGCGCTTTACTAACACTCTCCCCACTTGGAGAGTCAGTGCCTTTAACTTCCTGTTTGCCACAGTTTGCAATTTCTGCGCAAGATGAACAGGAATAGGGAGAACCAATGAGAGACTAGCTGTAGGTGTCTGCACGGGCAAATGGAACGCTCATTTCCCACCAGGAAGAGGAATTAACCAAAGGCTCAGCGTGCCCTGCTGGAACCAGATTAGGGCCTAAAGCAATCCAGCAGTTTTGCGGCCAGCTCACAAGAAAGCGAGTTGAAGAATGGAGCTCAGGGGCACTGTAATTCACAAACCTGCAGAGTTATGAATGACAGCTATCGTCCAAAAATGTATTGAAGTAAGTCTTCGAAGTGGACTTGAAAGCGGGGCACAATTTCTGGAAAACGATTTCAGGGGGTAGACTGGAATTGCACTTAAAGCATAGGAAAAGACTCCGAATGTCGACAATGATGCACTTGGCCAAAAAGGGCGTATGCGTTTTTCCTGAATATATTCAGGAGAAAACGCATATGCACTTTTTGGCCAACCAAGCAAGCGTGTAAAGGAAATCTGCACTACAATGAAGTCTCACTGCCCCCCTGTCAAAAAGGCCATCTGAAACAAGTGTAAAATCCAGAAAGGCAGGACAGGTCATGGAGAACAGGGAGCCTTGTTATGCTGATGGGCGGGATGTAAATTGCCAACAGCCACTGTGGAAAAGTGTATGGTGTTTCCTGAAACACGTAGGAAACAAAGCAACACAGCCTATGGCACTTCCACTTAGGGTCCTATAGTTTAGGGAAATTAAAATCAAAAACACACATCCACCCCAAAGTTTGGGACGGCTCTGTTTACAAGAACCTCGTCTACGGTACAAGTTAAATATCCGAGAAAGCAAAAAATGGATAAAGAAGTTGTGGTACGTACGTACAATGGAATATCACACAGCCATGAGAACTACGTCATCTGGCCCGTAGCGGCATAATGAGTGCATTAAGGTACGACGATTCTACGAGAAATAAGTCACACAGAAAAAGAAATATCATAAGATATCACTAATACACGGAATGTAAACTTGACTACACATGAACTGAATTACAAAACAGAACAGGGTCTCAAATTTAGAAAACCAACTTATGCTTGCTTATGGGGAAAGGTGAGTTTTTGGTGCTGCATCAAACCATTGATTGAATTTAGCACAGATACCATTCCATAAGCCAAATATATAATAGACAAGACCTACTCCTTGCTCAACGAAATGGACTCAACACCCCATATTCAACGCCTGGGAATATACCTGACAAGTAAGAATCTTAAGACCCATGGATTTATATGTCTCCATAAGGAAATCAAGCGTGTGTACAGCGGCCTAAACGCAGCAGTGAAAATCCGATAAATCCCATTATCAAAATAAATTTCACAAACAAAACACAATGACAGTGAAATAGAGAGCAATTCTTAAATAATTCATTCAGGGCTTGTGATGCAACCTGGATTTACCACATCTACACCCAGAGCTGGGTGAGACATAAGGCTGGACACTTCGGGCTGATAGCATTGGTGAGGTTCGGTGAGCAAACGCAGACCCTTTGAAGTCATACTGCATGGTAGCCATTCCATGGGTCCCAACTCTCCAGGTTTAAGGGATTCTTCCTTCAGCTAAAACATGCATGGGAAACCCAGAGTATGGTCCACCGTGTGATTGGGAAACGTTTTCAAATGCATCTCAGGTTTCGTCCCTGGTTCACCGTTCCAGACGCTTTACTAACACTCTCCCCACTTGGAGAGTCAGTGCCTTTAACCTCCTGTTTGGCACAGTTTGCAATTTCTGCGCAAGATGAACAGGAATAGGGAGAACCAATGAGAGACTAGCTGTAGGTGTCTGCACGGGCAAATGGAACGCTCATTTCCCACCAGGAAGAGGGATTAACCAAAGGCTCAGCGTGCCCTGCTGGAACCAGATTAGGGCCTGAAGAAATCCTGCGGTTTTGCGGCCAGCTCACAAGAAAGCGAGTTGAAGAAAGGAGCTCAGGGGCACTGTAATTCACAAACCTGCAGAGTTATGAATGACAGCTATCGTCCAAAAATGTATTGAAGTAAGTCTACGAAGAGGACTTGAAAGCGGGGCAGAATTTCAGGAAAACGATTTCAGGGGGTAGACTGGAATTGCACTTAAAGCATAGGAAAAGAGGCAGAATGTCGACAATGATGCACCTGGCCAAAAAGGGCGTATGCATTTTTTCCTGAATATATTCAGGAAAAAACGCATACGCCCTTTTTGGCCAACCAAGCAAGCGTGTCAAGGAAATCTGCACTACAATGAAGTCTCACTGCCCCCCGGTCCAAACGGCCATCTGAAACAAGTGTAAAATCCAGAAAGGCAGGACAGCTCATGGAAAGAGGGAGCCTTGTTATGCTGATGGGCGGGATGTAAATTGCCAACAGCCACTCTGGAGAAGTGTATGGTGTTTCCTGAAACACGTAGGAAACAAAGCAACACAGCCTATGGCACTTCCACTTAGGGTCCTATAGCTTAGGGAAATTAAAATCAAAAACACACAGCCACCCCAAAGTTTGGGACGGCTCTGTTTACAAGAACCTCGTCTACGGTACAAGTTAAATATCCGAGAAAGCAAAAAATGGATAAAGAAGTTGTGGTACGTACGTACAATGGAATATCACTCAGCAATGAGATCTACGTCATCAGGCCCGTAGCGGCATAATGAGTGCATTCAGGTACGACGATTCTACGAGAAATAAGCCACACAGAAAAAGAAACATCATAAGATATCCCTAATACACGGAACGTAAACTTGGCTACACATGAACTGAATTACAAAACAGAACAGGGTCTCAAATTTAGAAAACCAACTTATGCTTGCTTATGGGGAAAGGTGAGTTGGGGTGCTGCATCAAACCAGAGATTGAAATTAGCACAGATACCGTTCCATAAGCCAAATATATAATAGACAAGACCTACTCCTTGCTCAACGAAATGGACTCAACACCCCATATTCAACGCCTGGGAATATACCTGACAAGTAAGAATCTTAAGACCCATGGATATATATCTCTCCATAAGGAAATCAAGCGTGTGTACAGCGGACTAAACGCAGCAGTGAAAATCTGATAAATCCCATTATCAAAATAAATTTCAAAAACAAAACACAATGACAGTAAAATAGAGAGCAATTCTTAAATAATTCATTCAGGGCATGTGATGCAACCTGGATTTACCACATCTACACCCAGAGCTGGGTGAGACATAAGGCTAGACACTTCGGGCTGATAGCATTGGTGAGGTACGGTGAGCAAACGCAGACCCTTTGAAGTCATACTGCATGGTACCCATTCCATGGGTCCCAACTCTCCAGGTTTAAGGGATTCTTCCTTCAGCTGAAACATGCATGGGAAACCCAGAGTATGGTCCACCGTGTGATTGGGAAACGTTTTCAAATGCATCTCAGGTTTCGACCCCTGGTACTCGGGTTCACCGTTCCAGGCGCTTTACTAACACTCTCCCCACTTGGAGAGTCAGTGCCTTTAACTTCCTGTTTGGCACAGTTTGCAATTTCTGCGCAAGATGAACAGGAATAGGGAGAACCAATGAGAGACTAGCTGTAGGTGTCTGCACGGGCAAATGGAACGCTCATTTCCCACCAGGAAGAGGAATTAACCAAAGGCTCAGCGTGCCCTGCTGGAACCAGATTAGGGCCTAAAGCAATCCAGTAGTTTTGCGGCCAGCTCACAAGAAAGCGAGTTGAAGAATGGAGCTCAGGGGCAATGTAATTCACAAACCTGCAGAGTTATGAATGACAGCTATCGTCCAAAAATGTATTGAAGTAAGTCTTCGAAGTGGACTTGAAAGCGGGGCAGAATTTCAGGAAAACGATTTCAGGGGGTAGACTGGAATTGCACTTAAAGCATAGGAAAAGACTCCGAATGTCGACAATGATGCACTTGGCCAAAAAGGGCGTATGCGTTTTTTCCTGAATATATTCAGGAGAAAACGCATACGCACTTTTTGGCCAACCAAGCAAGCGTGTCAAGGAAATCTGCACTACAATGAAGTCTCACTGCCCCCATGTCAAAAAGGCCATCTGAAACAAGTGTAAAATCCAGAAAGGCAGGACAGGTCATGGAGAACAGGGAGCCTTGTTATGCTGATGGGCGGGATGTAAATTGTCAACAGCCACTGTGGAAAAGTGTATGGTGTTTCCTGAAACACGTAGGAAACAAAGCAACACAGCCTATGGCACTTCCACTTAGGGTCCTATAGTTTAGGGTAATTAAAATCAAAAACACACAGCCACCCCAAAGTTTGGGACGGCTCTGTTTACAAGAACCTCGTCTACGGTACAAGTTAAATATCCGAGAAAGCAAAAAATGGATAAAGAAGTTGTGGTACATACGTACAATGGAATATCACTCAGCCATGAGAACTACGTCATCTGGCCCGTAGCGGCATAATGAGTGCTTTAAGGTACGACGATTCTACGAGAAATAAGTCACACAGAAAAAGAAACATCATAAGATATCACTAATACACGGAATGTAAACTTGGCTACACATGAACTGAATTACAAAACAGAATAGGGTCTCAAATTTAGAAAACCAACTTATGCTTGCTTATGGGGAAAGGTGAGTTTTTGGTGCTGCATCAAACCATTGATTGAATTTAGCACAGATACCATTCCATAAGCCAAATATATAATAGACAAGACCTACTCCTTGCTCAACGAAATGGACTCAACACCCCATATTCAACGCCTGGGAATATACCTGACAAGTAAGAATCTTAAGACCCATGGATTTATATGTCTCCATAAGGAAATCAAGCGTGTGTACAGGGGCCTAAACGCAGCAGTGAAAATCCGATAAATCCCATTATCAAAATAAATTTCACAAACAAAACACAATGACAGTGAAATAGAGAGCAATTCTTAAATAATTCATTCAGGGCTTGTGATGCAACCTGGATTTACCACATCTACACCCGGAGCTGGGTGAGACATAAGGCTGGACACTTCGGGCTGATAGCATTGGTGAGGTTCGGTGAGCAAACGCAGACCCTTTGAAGTCATACTGCATGGTAGCCATTCCATGGGGCCCAACTCTCCAGGTTTAAGGGATTCTTCCTTCAGCTAAAACATGCATGGGAAACCCAGAGTATGGTCCACTGTGTGATTGGGAAACGTTTTCAAATGCATCTCAGGTTTCGTCCCTGGTTCACCGTTCCAGACGCTTTACTAACACTCTCCCCACTTGGAGAGTCAGTGCCTTTAACCTCCTGTTTGGCACAGTTTGCAATTTCTGCGCAAGATGAACAGGAATAGGGAGAACCAATGAGAGACTAGCTGTAGGTGTCTGCACGGGCAAATGGAACGCTGATTTCCCACCAGGAAGAGGAATTAACCAAAGGCTCAGCGTGCCCTGCTGGAACCAGATTAGGGCCTAAAGCAATCCAGCAGTTTTGCGGCCAGCTCACAAGAAAGCGAGTTGAAGAATGGAGCTCAGGGGCACTGTAATTCACAAACCTGCAGAGTTATGAATGACAGCTATCGTCCAAAAATGTATTGAAGTAAGTCTTCGAAGTGGACTTGAAAGCGGGGCAGAATTTCAGGAAAACGATTTCAGGGGGTAGACTGGAATTGCACTTAAAGCATAGGAAAAGACTCCGAATGTCGACAATGATGCACTTGGCCAAAAAGGGCGTATGCGTTTTTTCCTGAATATATTCAGGAGAAAACGCATACGCCCTTTTTGGCCAACCAAGCAAGCGTGTCAAGGAAATCTGCACTACAATGAAGTCTCACTGCCCCCCTGTCAAAAAGGCCATCTGAAACAAGTGTAAAATCCAGAAAGGCAGGACAGGTCATGGAGAACAGGGAGCCTTGTTATGCTGATGGGCGGGATGTAAATTGTCAACAGCCACTGTGGAAAAGTGTATGGTGTTTCCTGAAACACGTAGGAAACAAAGCAACACAGCCTATGGCACTTCCACTTAGGGTCCTATAGCTTAGGGAAATTAAAATCAAAAACACACAGCCACCCCAAAGTTTGGGACGGCTCTGTTTACAAGAACCTCGTCTACGGTACAAGTTAATTATCCGAGAAAGCAAAAAATGGATAAAGCAGTTGTGGTACGTACGTACAATGGAATATCACTCAGCCATGAGAACTACGTCATCTGGCCCGTAGGGGCATAATGAGTGCATTAAGGTACGACGATTCTACGAGAAATAAGTCACACAGAAAAAGAAACATCATAAGATATCACTAATACACGGAATGTAAACTTGGCTACACATGAACTGAATTACAAAACAGAACAGGGTCTCAAATTTAGAAAACCAACTTATGCTTGCTTATGGGGAAAGGTGAGTTGGGGTGCTGCATAAAACCAGAGATTGAAATTAGCACACATACTGTTCCATAAGCAAAATATATTATAGACAAGACCTACACCTGGCTCAATGAAATGGACTCAACACCCCATATTAAAGCCGGGGAATATACCTGACAAGTAAGAATCTTAAGACCCATGGATTTATATGTCTCCATAAGGAAATCAAGCGTGTGTACAGCGGCCTAAATGCAGCAGTGAAAATCCGATAAATCCCATTATCAAAATAAGTTTCACAAACAAAACACAATGACAGTGAAATAGAGAGCAATTCTTAAATAATTCATTCAGGGCTTGTGATGCAACCTGGATTTACCACATCTACACCCAGAGCTGGGTGAGACATAAGGCTGGACACTTCGGGCTGATAACATTGGTGAGTTTCGGTGAGCAAACGCAGACCATTTGAAGTCATACTGCATGGTAGCCATTCCATGGGTCCCAACTCTCCAGGTTTAAGGGATTCTTCCTTCAGCTGAAACATGCATGGGAAACCCAGAGTATGGTCCACTGTGTGATTGGGAAACATTTTCAAATGTATCTCAGGTTTCGTCCCCTGGTACTCGGGGTCACCATTCCAGACGCTTTACTAACACTCTCCACACTTGGAGAGTCAGTGCCTTTAACCTCCTGTTTGTCACAGTTTCTAATTTCTGCACAAGATGAACAGGAATAGGGAGAACCAATGAGAGACTAGCTGTAGGTGTCTGCACGGGCAAATGGATCGCTCATTTCCCACCAGGAAGAGGGATTAACCAAAGGCTCAGCGTGCCCTGCCGGAACCAGATTAGGGCCTGAAGCAATCATGCGGTTTTGCGGCCAGCTCACAAGAAAGCGAGTTGAAGAAAGGAGCTCAGGGGCACTGTAATTCACAAACTTGCAGAGTTATGAATGACAGCTATCGTCCAAAAATGTATTGAAGTAAGTCTTCGAAGAGGAATTGAAAGTGGGGCAGAATTTCAGGAAAACGATTTCAGGGGGTAGACTGGAATTGCACTTAAAGCATAGGAAAAGAGGCAGAATGTCGACAATGATGCACTTGGCCAAAAAGGGCTTATGCGTTTTTTCCTGAATATATTCAGGAAAAAACGCATACGCCCTTTTTGGCCAACCAAGCAAGCGTGTAAAGGAAATCTGCACTACAATGAAGTCTCACTGCCCCCCGGTCCAAACGGCCATCTGAAACAAGTGTAAAATCCAGAAAGGCAGGACAGCTCATGGAAAGAGGGAGCCTTGTTATGCTGATGGGCGGGATGTAAATTGCCAACAGCCACACTGGAGAAGTGTATGGTGTTTCCTGAAACACGTAGGAAACAAAGCAACACAGCCTATGGCACTTCCACTTAGGGTCCTATAGCTTAGGGAAATTAAAATCAAAAACACACAGCCACCCCAAAGTTTGGGACGGCTCTGTTTACAAGAACCTCGTCTACGGTACAAGTTAAATATCCGAGAAAGCAAAAAATGGATAAAGAAGTTGTGGTACGTACGTACAATGGAATATCACTCAGCAATGAGATCTACGTCATCAGGCCCGTAGCGGCATAATGAGTGCATTCAGGTACGACGATTCTACGAGAAATAAGCCACACAGAAATAGAAACATCATAAGATATCCCTAATACACGGAACGTAAACTTGGCTACACATGAACTGAATTACAAAACAGAACAGGGTCTCAAATTTAGAAAACCAACTTATGCTTGCTTATGGGGAAAGGTGAGTTGGGGTGCTGCATCAAACCAGAGATTGAAATTAGCACAGATACCGTTCCATAAGCCAAATATATAATAGACAAGACCTACTCCTTGCTCAACGAAATGGACTCAACACCCCATATTCAACGCCTGGGAATATACCTGACAAGTAAGAATCTTAAGACCCATGGATATATATCTCTCCATAAGGAAATCAAGCGTGTGTACAGCGGACTAAACGCAGCAGTGAAAATCTGATAAATCCCATTATCAAAATAAATTTCAAAAACAAAACACAATGACAGTAAAATAGAGAGCAATTCTTAAATAATTCATTCAGGGCATGTGATGCAACCTGGATTTACCACATCTACACCCAGAGCTGGGTGAGACATAAGGCTAGACACTTCGGGCTGATAGCATTGGTGAGGTACGGTGAGCAAACGCAGACCCTTTGAAGTCATACTGCATGGTACCCATTCCATGGGTCCCAAATCTCCAGGTTTAAGGGATTCTTCCTTCAGCTGAAACATGCATGGGAAACCCAGAGTATGGTCCACCGTGTGATTGGGAAACGTTTTCAAATGCATCTCAGGTTTCGACCCCTGGTACTCGGGTTCACCGTTCCAGGCGCTTTACTAACACTCTCCCCACTTGGAGAGTCAGTGCCTTTAACTTCCTGTTTGCCACAGTTTGCAATTTCTGCGCAAGATGAACAGGAATAGGGAGAACCAATGAGAGACTAGCTGTAGGTGTCTGCACGGGCAAATGGAACGCTCATTTCCCACCAGGAAGAGGAATTAACCAAAGGCTCAGCGTGCCCTGCTGGAACCAGATTAGGGCCTAAAGCAATCCAGCAGTTTTGCGGCCAGCTCACAAGAAAGCGAGTTGAAGAATGGAGCTCAGGGGCACTGTAATTCACAAACCTGCAGAGTTATGAATGACAGCTATCGTCCAAAAATGTATTGAAGTAAGTCTTCGAAGTGGACTTGAAAGCGGGGCAGAATTTCAGGAAAACGATTTCAGGGGGTAGACTGGAATTGCACTTAAAGCATAGGAAAAGACTCCGAATGTCGACAATGATGCACTTGGCCAAAAAGGGCGTATGTGTTTTTTCCTGAATATATTCAGGAGAAAACGCATACGCACTTTTTGGCCAACCAAGCAAGCGTGTCAAGGAAATCTGCACTACAATGAAGTCTCACTGCCCCCCTGTCAAAAAGGCCATCTGAAACAAGTGTAAAATCCAGAAAGGCAGGACAGGTCATGGAGAACAGGGAGCCTTGTTATGCTGATGGGCGGGATGTAAATTGTCAACAGCCACTGTGGAAAAGTGTATGGTGTTTCCTGAAACACGTAGGAAACAAAGCAACACAGCCTATGGCACTTCCACTTAGGGTCCTATAGCTTAGGGAAATTAAAATCAAAAACACACAGCCACCCCAAAGTTTGGGACGGCTCTGTTTACAAGAACCTCGTCTACGGTACAAGTTAATATCCGAGAAAGCAAAAAATGGATAAAGCAGTTGTGGTACGTACGTACAATGGAATATCACTCAGCCATGAGAACTACGTCATCTGGCCCGTAGCGGCATAATGAGTGCATTAAGGTACGACGATTCTACGAGAAATAAGTCACACAGAAAAAGAAACATCATAAGATATCACTAATACACGGAATGTAAACTTGGCTACACATGAACTGAATTACAAAACAGAACAGGGTCTCAAATTTAGAAAACCAACTTATGCTTGCTTATGGGGAAAGGTGAGTTTTTGGTGCTGCATCAAACCAGAGATTGAAATTAGCACAGATACCGTTCCATAAGCCAAATATATAATAGACAAGACCTACTCCTTGCTCAACGAAATGGACTCAACACCCCATATTCAACGCCTGGGAATATACCTGACAAGTAAGAATCTTAAGACACATGGATTTATATGTCTCCATAAGGAAATCAAGCGTGTGTACAGGGGCCTAAACGCAGCAGTGAAAATCCGATAAATCCCATTATCAAAATAAATTTCACAAACAAAACACAATGACAGTGAAATAGAGAGCAATTCTTAAATAATTCATTCAGGGCTTGTGATGCAACCTGGATTTACCACATCTACACCCGGAGCTGGGTGAGACATAAGGCTGGACACTTCAGGCTGATAGCATTGGTGAGGTTCGGTGAGCAAACGCAGACCCTTTGAAGTCATACTGCATGGTAGCCATTCCATGGGTCCCAACTCTCCAGGTTTAAGGGATACTTCCTTCAGCTAAAACATGCATGGGAAACCCAGAGTATGGTCCACCGTGTGATTGGGAAACGTTTTCAAATGCATCTCAGGTTTCGTCCCTGGTTCACCGTTCCAGACGCTTTACTAACACTCTCCCCACTTGGAGAGTCAGTGCCTTTAACCTCCTATTTGGCACAGTTTGCAATTTCTGCGCAGGATGAACAGGAATAGGGAGAACCAATGAGAGACTAGCTGTAGGTGTCTGCACGGGCAAATGGAACGCTCATTTCCCACCAGGAAGAGGGATTAACCAAAGGCTCAGCGTGCCCTGCTGGAACCAGATTAGGGCCTGAAGCAATCCTGCGGTTTTGCGGCCAGCTCACAAGAAAGCGAGTTGAAGAAAGGAGCTCAGGGGCACTGTAATTCACAAACCTGCAGAGTTATGAATGACAGCTATCGTCCAAAAATGTATTGAAGTAAGTCTTCGAAGAGGACTTGAAAGCGGGGCAGAATTTCAGGAAAACGATTTCAGGGGGTAGACTGGAATTGCACTTAAAGCATAGGAAAAGAGGCAGAATGTCGACAATGATGCACTTGGCCAAAAAGGGCGTATGCGTTTTTTCCTGAATATATTCAGGAAAAAACGCATATGCTCTTTTTGGCCAACCAAGCAAGCGTGTCAAGGAAATCTGCACTACAATGAAGTCTCACTGCCCCCCGGTCCAAACGGCCATCTGAAACAAGTGTAAAATCCAGAAAGGCAGGACAGCTCATGGAAAGAGGGAGCCTTGTTATGCTGATGGGCGGGATGTAAATTGCCAACAACCACTCTGGAGAAGTGTATGGTGTTTCCTGAAACACGTAGGAAACAAAGCAACACAGCCTATGGCACTTCCACTTAGGGTCCTATAGGTTAGGGAAATTAAAATCAAAAACACACAGCCGCCCCAAAGTTTGGGACGGCTCTGTTTACAAGAACCTCGTCTACGGTACAAGTTAAATATCTGAGAAAGCAAAATATGGATAAAGAAGTTGTGGTACGTACGTACAATGGAATATCACTCAGCGATGAGATCTACATCATCAGTCCCGTAGCGGCATAAGGAGTGGATTCAGTTGCGACGATTTTACGAGAAATTAGTCACACAGAAAAAGAAACATCATAAGATATCACTAATACACGGAACGTAAACTTGGCTACTCATGAACTGAATTACAAAACAGAACAGGGTCTCAAATTTAGAAAACCAACTTATGCTTGCTTATGGGGAAAGGTGAGTTGGGGTGCTGCATAAAACCAGAGATTGAAATTAGCACACATACTGTTCCATAAGCAAAATATATTATAGACAAGACCTACACCTGGCTCAATGAAATGGACTCAACACCCCATATTCAAAGCCGGGGAATATACCTGACAAGTAAGAATCTTAAGACCCATGGATTTATATGTCTCCATAAGGAAATCAAGCGTGTGTACAGCGGCCTAAATGCAGCAGTGAAAATCCGATAAATCCCATTATCAAAATAAGTTTCACAAACAAAACACAATGACAGTGAAATAGAGAGCAATTCTTAAATAATTCATTCAGGGCTTGTGATGCAACCTGGATTTACCACATCTACACCCAGAGCTGGGTGAGACATAAGGCTGGACACTTCGGGCTGATAGCATTGGTGAGGTTCGGTGAGCAAACGCAGACCCTTTGAAGTCATACTGCATGGTAGCCATTCCATGGGTCCCAACTCTCCATGTTTAAGGGATTCTTCCTTCAGATAAAACATGCATGGGAATCCCAGAGTATGGTCCACTGTGTGATTGGGAAACATTTTCAAATGTATCTCAGGTTTCGTCCCCTGGTACTCGGGGTCACCGTTCCAGGCGCTTTACTAACACTCTCCACACTTGGAGAGTCAGTGCCTTTAACCTCCTGTTTGTCACAGTTTCTAATTTCTGCGCAAGATGAACAGGAATAGGGAGAACCAATGAGAGACTAGCTGTAGGTGTCTGTACGGGCAAATGGGACGCTCATTTCCCACCAGGAAGAGGGATTAACCAAAGGCTCAGCGTGCCCTGCCGGAACCAGATTAGGGCCTGAAGCAATCCTGCGGTTTTGCGGCCAGCTCACAAGAAAGCGAGTTGAAGAAAGGAGCTCAGGGGCACTGTAATTCACAAACTTGCAGAGTTATGAATGACAGCTATCGTCCAAAAATGTATTGAAGTAAGTCTTCGAAGAGGAATTGAAAGCGGGGCAGAATTTCAGGAAAACGATTTCAGGGGGTAGACTGGAATTGCACTTAAAGCATAGGAAAAGAGGCAGAATGTCGACAATGATGCACTTGGCCTAAAAGGGCGTATGGGTTTTTTCCTGAATATATTCAGGAAAAAACGCATACGCCCTTTTTGGCCAACCAAGCAAGCGTGTAAAGGAAATCTGCACTACAATGAAGTCTCACTGCCCCCCGGTCCAAACGGCCATCTGAAACAAGTGTAAAATCCAGAAAGGCAGGACAGCTCATGGAAAGAGGGAGCCTTGTTATGCTGATGGGCGGGATGTAAATTGCCAACAGCCACACTGGAGAAGTGTATGGTGTTTCCTGAAACACGTAGGAAACAAAGCAACACAGCCTATGGCACTTCCACTTAGGGTCCTATAGCTTAGGGAAATTAAAATCAAAAACACACAGCCACCCCAAAGTTTGGGACGGCTCTGTTTACAAGAACCTCGTCTACGGTACAAGTTAAATATCCGAGAAAGCAAAAAATGGATAAAGAAGTTGTGGTACGTACGTACAATGGAATATCACTCAGCAATGAGATCTACGTCATCAGGCCCGTAGCGGCATAATGAGTGCATTCAGGTACGACGATTCTACGAGAAATAAGCCACACAGAAAAAGAAATATCATAAGATATCCCTAATACACGGAACGTAAACTTGGCTACACATGAACTGAATTACAAAACAGAACAGGGTCTCAAATTTAGAAAACCCACTTATGCTTGCTTATGGGGAAAGGTGAGTTGGGGTGCTGCATCAAACCAGAGATTGAAATTAGCACAGATACCGTTCCATAAGCCAAATATATAATAGACAAGACCTACTCCTTGCTCAACGAAATGGACTCAACACCCCATATTCAACGCCTGGGAATATACCTGACAAGTAAGAATCATAAGACCAATGGATATATATCTCTCCATAAGGAAATCAAGCGTGTGTACAGCGGACTAAACGCAGCAGTGAAAATCTGATAAATCCCATTATCAAAATAAATTTCAAAAACAAAACACAATGACAGTAAAATAGAGAGCAATTCTTAAATAATTCATTCAGGGCATGTGATGCAACCTGGATTTACCACATCTACACCCAGAGCTGGGTGAGACATAAGGCTAGACACTTCGGGCTGATAGCACTGGTGAGGTACGGTGAGCAAACGCAGACCCTTTGAAGTCATACTGCATGGTACCCATTCCATGGGTCCCAAATCTCCAGGTTTAAGGGATTCTTCCTTCAGCTGAAACATGCATGGGAAACCCAGAGTATGGTCCACCGTGTGATTGGGAAACGTTTTCAAATGCATCTCAGGTTTCGACCCCTGGTACTCGGGTTCACCGTTCCAGGCGGTTTACTAACACTCTCCCCACTTGGAGAGTCAGTGCCTTTAACTTCCTGTTTGGCACAGTTTGCAATTTCTGCGCAAGAGGAACAGGAATAGGGAGAACCAATGAGAGACTAGCTGTAGGTGTCTGCACGGGCAAATGGAACGCTCATTTCCCACCAGGAAGAGGAATTAACCAAAGGCTCAGCGTGCCCTGCTGGAACCAGATTAGGGCCTAAAGCAATCCAGCAGTTTTGCGGCCAGCTCACAAGAAAGCGAGTTGAAGAATGGAGCTCAGGGGCACTGTAATTCACAAACCTGCAGAGTTATGAATGACAGCTATCGTCCAAAAATGTATTGAAGTAAGTCTTCGAAGTGGACTTGAAAGCGGGGCAGAATTTCAGGAAAACGATTTCAGGGGGTAGACTGGAATTGCACTTAAAGCATAGGAAAAGACTCCGAATGTCGACAATGATGCACTTGGTCAAAAAGTGCGTATGCGTTTTTTCCTGAATATATTCAGGAGAAAACGCATACGCACTTTTTGGCCAACCAAGCAAGCGTGTCAAGGAAATCTGCACTACAATGAAGTCTCACTGCCCCCCTGTCAAAAAGGCCATCTGAAACAAGTGTAAAATCCAGAAAGGCAGGACAGGTCATGGAGAACAGGGAGCCTTGTTATGCTGATGGGCGGGATGTAAATTGTCAACAGCCACTGTGGAAAAGTGTATGGTGTTTCCTGAAACACGTAGGAAACAAAGCAACACAGCCTATGGCACTTCCACTTAGGGTCCTATAGCTTAGGGAAATTAAAATCAAAAACACACAGCCACCCCAAAGTTTGGGACGGCTCTGTTTACAAGAACCTCGTCTACGGTACAAGTTAATATCCGAGAAAGCAAAAAATGGATAAAGCAGTTGTGGTACGTACGTACAATGGAATATCACTCAGCCATGAGAACTACGTCATCTGGCCCGTAGCGGCATAATGAGTGCATTAAGGTACGACGATTCTACGAGAAATAAGTCACACAGAAAAAGAAACATCATAAGATATCACTAATACACGGAATGTAAACTTGGCTACACATGAACTGAATTACAAAACAGAACAGGGTCTCAAATTTAGAAAACCAACTTATGCTTGCTTATGGGGAAAGGTGAGTTTTTGGTGCTGCATCAAACCAGAGATTGAAATTAGCACAGATACCGTTCCATAAGCCAAATATATAATAGACAAGACCTACTCCTTGCTCAACGAAATGGACTCAACACCCCATATTCAACGCCTGGGAATATACCTGACAAGTAAGAATCTTAAGACACATGGATTTATATGTCTCCATAAGGAAATCAAGCGTGTGTACAGCGGCCTAAACGCAGCAGTGAAAATCCGATAAATCCCATTATCAAAATAAATTTCACAAACACAACACAATGACAGTGAAATAGATAGCAATTCTTAAATAATTCATTCAGGGCTTGTGATGCAACCTGGATTTACCACATCTACACCCAGAGCTGGGTGAGACATAAGGCTGGACACTTCGGGCTGATAGCATTGGTGAGGTTCGGTGAGCAAACGCAGACCCTTTGAAGTCATACTGCATGGTAGCCATTCCATGGGTCCCAACTCTCCAGGTTTAAGGGATTCTTCCTTCAGCTAAAACATGCATGGGAAACCCAGAGTATGGTCCACCGTGTGATTGGGAAACGTTTTCAAATGCATCTCAGGTTTCGTCCCTGGTTCACCGTTCCAGACGCTTTACTAACACTCTCCCCACTTGGAGAGTCAGTGCCTTTAACCTCCTATTTGGCACAGTTTGCAAATTCTGCGCAGGATGAACAGGAATAGGGAGAACCAATGAGAGACTAGCTGTAGGTGTCTGCACGGGCAAATGGAACGCTCATTTCCCACCAGGAAGAGGGATTAACCAAAGGCTCAGCGTGCCCTGCTGGAACCAGATTAGGGCCTGAAGCAATCCTGCGGTTTTGCAGCCAGCTCACAAGAAAGCGAGTTGAAGAAAGGAGCTCAGGGGCACTGTAATTCACAAACCTGCAGAGTTATGAATGACAGCTATCGTCCAATAATGTATTGAAGTAAGTCTTCGAAGAGGACTTGAAAGCGGGGCAGAATTTCAGGAAAACGATTTCAGGGGGTAGACTGGAATTGCACTTAAAGCATAGGAAAAGAGGCAGAATGTCGACAATGATGCACTTGGCCAAAAAGGGCGTATGCGTTTTTTCCTGAATATATTCAGGAAAAAACGCATACGCCCTTTTTGGCCAACCAAGCAAGCGTGTCAAGGAAATCTGCACTACAATGAAGTCTCACTGCCCCCCGGTCCAAACGGCCATCTGAAACAAGTGTAAAATCCAGAAAGGCAGGACAGCTCATGGAAAGAGGGAGCCTTGTTATGCTGATGGGCGGGATGTAAATTGCCAACAGCCACTCTGGAGAAGTGTATGGTGTTTCCTGAAACACGTAGGAAACAAAGCAACACAGCCTATGGCACTTCCACTTAGGGTCCTATAGCTTAGGGAAATTAAAATCAAAAACACACAGCCGCCCCAAAGTTTGGGACCGGGAGGTAAATTGCCAACAGCCACTCTGGAGAAGTGTATGGTGTTTCCTGAAACACATAGGAAACAATGCAACACAGCCTATGGCACTTCCACTTATGGTCCTATAGCTTAGGGAATTTAAAATCAAAAACACACAGCCACCCCAAAGTTTGGGATGGCTCTGTTTACAAGAACCTCGCCTATGGTACAAGTTAAATATCCGAGAAAGCAAAAAATGGATAAAGAAGTTGTGGTACGTACGTACAATGGAATATCACTCAGCAATGAGGTCTACGTCATCAGGCCCGTAGCGGCATAATGAGTGCATTCACGTACGACGATTCTACGAGAAATAAGTCACACAGAAATAGAAACATCATAAGATATCACTAATACACGGAACGTAAACTTGGCTACACATGAACTGAATTACAAAACAGAACAGGGTCTCAAATTTAGAAAACCAACTTATGCATGCTTAAGGGGAAAGGTGAGTTGGGGTGCTGCATAAAACCAGAGATTGTAATTACCACAGATACCCTTCCATAAGCCAAATATATTAGAGTCAAGGCCTACTCCTTGCTCAACGAAATGGACTCCACACCACATATTCCACGCCTAGGAATATACCTGTCTAGTAAGAATCTTAAAACCCATGGATTTATATGTCTATGTAAGAGAATCAAGTGTGTGTACAGCGGCATAAACACAGCAGTGAAAATCCGATAAATCCAGTTATCAAAATAAATTACAAAAACAAAACACAATGACAGTGAAATAGAGAGCAATTCTTAAATAATTCATTCAGGGCTTGTGATGTAACCTGGATTTACCACATCTACACCAAGAGCTTGGTGAGACATAAGGCCGGACCCTTCGGGCTGATAGCATTGGTGAGGTTCGGTGAACAAATGCAGACCTTTTGAAGTCATACTGCATGGTACCCATTCCATGGATCCCAACTCTCCAGGTTTAAGGGATTCTTCCTTCAGGTAAAACATCCATGGGAAACACAGAGTATGGTCCACTGTGTGACCGGTAAACATTTTTAAATGCATCTCAGTTTTCGTCCCCTGCTACTCGGGTTCACCATTCCAGAAAATTTACTAACACTCTCCCAGCTTGGAGAGTCAGTGCCTTTAACCTCCTGTTTGGCACAGTCTGCAATTTCTGTGCAAGATGAACAGGACTAGGGAGAACCAATGAGAGACTAGCTGTAGGTATCTGCATGGGCAAATTTAACGCTCATTTCCCACTAGGAAGAAGAAATAACCAAAGGCTCAGCATGCCGTGCCGGAACCAGATTAGGGCCTGAAGCAATCCTGCGGTTTTGCGGCCAGCTCACAAGAGAGCGAGTTGAAGAAAGGAGCTCAGGGCCACTGCCATTCACAAATCTGCAGAGTTATAAATGACAGCTATCGTCCATGAATATCTGAAGGAAGGCTGCGAAGAGGACTTGAAAGCGGGGCAGAATTCCAGGAATACGATTTCAGGAGGTAAACGGGAAGTCCTTTGAAAGCATATTAAAAGAGGCAGAACCTCGACAATGATGCCCTTGGTCAAAATGGCATATGTGATTTTTCCAGGGCCCTCATTCAAGAGGGTAGGAGGCTCCCAGCATGCTTCAGTGGCCAACAGAGGCTCCACGTCACCAAGGCGACGTGAGCCAACCAGGCAGGAGTGACCTCACATCAGAGGGCCCACCTCACAGAAGGGTAAGGTACCCAGCCAGGATCAGACTCTCACCAGAGTGCCCACATCAGCAAGGGCTGGGAACCAGGCAGGACTGTCCTCACACCCGTGGGGCCACATCATCGAAAGTTGAGGTACCCAACACATGTTGTCTCAAACCAGAGGACCCACATCACCATGGGTCTCGGATCGAGTCAGGCAGGAGTAGCCTCACAACACAGGGCCAATAGAATAAAAAAGCTGAGGAATCCTGCAGTGGGAACCTCCCAGCAGGTGGCCCAGAGCACCGAGTCTATGCGATCCAGGCCGCAGTGAACTCACAGCAGAGGGCCCACATCATGAAACTGTGAGCAACCCAGCCGTTGGGACCTCAGAGCAGAAGGCCCACATTCCCATGGGGTTGGGAACATGGCACGAGTGTCCTCACACCACTTAGCATGTATCAGAAAATGTGGGTACCCTGCAGTTAGGGCCTGACGCCAGAGGGCCCTCATCACCGTTTGGAGGAGGCTCCCAGCAGGCTCCAACTGACACAAGAGGGCCGACGTTGCCAAGGCGGGGTGTGCCAGCCAGGCAGGAGTGACCTCACAGCAGAGGGCCCACCTCACAGAAGGGTGAGGAACCCAGCCAGGATCACACTCTCACCAGAGGACACACATCACCATGGGGCCTGGAGTGAAGCAGGCAGGAGGAGTCTCAAAACAGAGGGCCCATGGAAGAAAAAAGGTGAGGAATCCCGCAGTTGGAACCTCCCTGCAGTCGGCCAGCAGCAGCGAGGCTATGGGATCCAGGCCGGAGTGAACTCACACCAGAGGGCCCTCATCATGAAACTGAGCAACCCACCTTTGGGACTTCAGAGCAGAAGGCCCACATTCCCATGGTGTTGGGAACCTGGCAGGAGTGTACTCGCACCACAGGGTGCACATCAGAAAATTTGGGGAGCTCAGGAGTTAGGGCCTGACGCCAGAGGTCCCTCATTACCGAGGGGAGGAGACTCCCAGCAGGCACCAACTCCCAACTGAGGGCCCATGTCGCCAAGGTGACGTGTGCCAGTCAGGCAGGAGTGACCTCACAGCAGAGGGCCTACCTCACAGAAGGGTGAGGAACCCAGCCAGGATAAGACTCTCACCAGAGAACCCACATCACCAAGGGGATCGGAACAAGGCAGGAGTGTCCTCACACCAGTGGGGCCCATTATAGAAAGGTGAGGAACCCAGCACATGTGGCCTAAACCAGAGGACCCACATTCCCAAGGTGCTCTGAGTGAGGCAGGCAGGAGTAGCCTAACAACACAGGGCCCACAGAATAAAAAATGTGAGGAATCCAGCAGTTTGAACCTCCCAGCAGGTGGCCCAGAGCACGGAGTCTATGGGATCCAGGCCACAGTGAACTCACAGCAGAGGGCCCACATCATGAAACTGAGCAACCCAGCCGGTGGGACCTCAAAGCAGAAGGCCCACATCCCCATGTGGATGGGAACCTTGCAGGAGTGTCCTCACACAACTTAGAACATATCAGAAAATGTGGGAACCCAGCAGTTAGAGCCTGGCGCCAGAGGGCCTTCATCACCGAGGAGAGGAGGCTACCAGCAGGCTCCAAATGCCACCAGAGGGCCGACGTCACCAAGGCAATGGGAGCAAGCCAGGCAGGAGTTACCTCACAGCAGAGGGCCCACCTCACAGAAGTGTGAGGAACCCAACCAGGATCAGACTCTAACCAGAGGGCCCACATCACCAAGGGGATGGAAACCAGGCAGGAGTGTCCTCACACCAGTGGGGCCACATCAGCCAAAGGTGAGGAACACAGCACATGTGGCCTCAAACAACGGGACACACATCACGAAAGGGCTGGGAGTGAGGCATGCAGGAGGAGACTCACAACAGAGGGCCCATAGAATAAAAAAGGTGAGGAACCGCGCAGTTGGAAGCTCCAAGCAGGTGGCCTAGAGCACCGAGGCTATGGGATCCATGCCGGAGTGAACTCACAGTAGATGGCCCACATTCTGACACTGTGAGCAACCCAGCCATTGGGACCACAGAGCAGAAAGCCCACATCCCCATGGGGATGGGACCCTGGCAGGAGTGTACTCGCATGACAGGCCGCACATCAGAAAATTTTGGGAGCCCATGATTTAGGGCCTGACGCCAGAGGGTCCTCATTACCGAGGGGAGGAGACTCCCAGCAGGCACCAACTCCCAACTGAGGGCGCACATCGCCAAGGTGACGTGTGACAGCCAGGCAGGAGTGACCTCACAGCAGAGGGCCCACCTCCCAGAAGTGTGAGGAATCCAGCCAGGATCAGACTCTCACCAGAGGGCCCCCATCACCAAGGGGGTGGGAACCAGGCAGGAGTGTCCTCACACCAGTGGGGCCACATCAATAAAGGTGAGGATACCGGCACAGGTGGCCTCAAACCAGAGGACATACATCACAAAGGGGCTCGGAGTGAGTTAGGAAGGAGGAGCATGAAAACACAGGACACAAAGAATAGAAAAGGTAAGGAATCCAGCAGTAGGAACCTCCCAGCAGGCGGCTCAGAGCACAGAGTCTATGGGATCTAGGCCTGAGTGAACTAACACCAGAGAGCCAACATCATGAAACGGTGAACAACACAGGTGTTGGGACCTTAGAGCAAAAGGCCCACATGCCCATGGGGATGGGAACCTGGCAGGAGTGCCCTCGCACCACTTAGCACGTATCAGAAAATGTGGGAACCCAGCAGTTAGGGCCTGATGCCAGAGGGCCTCATCACCGAGGGGAGGAGGCTCCCAGCAGGCTCCAACTGCCACCAGAGGGCCGACGTCGCCAAGGCGGGGTGTGCCAGCCAGGCAAAAATGACCTCAGAGAAGAGGGCCCACCTCACAGAAGTGTGAGGAACCCAACCAGGATCAGACTCTCGCCGGAGGGACCACATCACCAAGGGGATGGGAAGCAGGCAGGAGTGTCCTCACACCAGTGGGGCCACATCATCAAAAGATGAGGAACCCATCACATGTGGCCTCAAACCAGAGGACACACATCACCAAGGGGCTGGGAGTGAGGCAGGTGTCTGGAGGGGCACATTTAACTCTAATTTCCCACCAGGAAGAGGAATTAACCAAAGGCTCAGAGTGCCGTGCCACACCCTGATTACGGCCTGAAGCAAACCTGCGGTTTTGTGGCCAGCTTTCAAGAAAGCGAGTTAAGAAAGGAAATCACGGGCGCTGTAATTCACAAACCTGCAGAGTTATAAATGACAGCTATTGGCAAAAATATATTGAAGTAAGTCTACAAAGAGGTCTTGAAAACGAGGCAGAATTGCAGGAATCATATATCAGGAGGTAGATTGGAATTGCGTTTAAAGCATGTGAAAAGCGGCAGATCTTTGACAGTGATGCACTTGGACAAAAAGTGCGTATACATTTTTTCCTGAATATATTCAGAAAAAACGCATATGCCCTTCTTGTCCAACCAAGCACTCGAGCAATGGAAATCCGCACTACAATGAAGTCTCATTTCCCATTCGTTAAAAGGGCCATCTGAGAAAAGTGTAAAAACCAGAAACACAGGACAGGCCATGGAGAACAGGGAGCCTTGTTATGCTGATTGGCGGGATGTAAACTGCCAACAGACACTCTGGAGATGTTTATGGTGTATCCTGAAACATCTGAAAAACAAAGCTACAGAGCCTAGGGCACTTCCACTTTTGGCCCTATAGCTTAGGAAATTTAAAATCAACGAGACACAGCCAACACAAAATTTAGGGCTGCTGTGTTTACAAGAACCTCGAGTGCAGTACAAATTAAATATCCCAGAAAGAAAAAAATGGATAAAGAAGTTGTGCTACCTACGTACAACGGAATATCACTCAGCAATGAAATCAATGTCATCAGGCCTGTAGCAGCAAATTGAGTGGATTTAGGTATGATGATTCTAAGAGAAATATGTCACACACAGAAAGATAATTATCATAAGATATCACTAATAGAGGGAGTGTAAACTTGGCTACACATAAACTAAATTACAAAACCGAACAGAGTCTCACATTTAGATAAAAAACGCATGCTTCCTTAAGGGGAAAGTTGAGTTAGGGTGCTGTATAAAACCAGAGATTGAAATTAGCACACATACCGTTCCATAAGCCAAATATGTAATAGACAAGACCTACTCTTTGCTCAACGAAATAGACTCCTCCATGGTGTATCACCTCACACCTGTTAGAACGGGCATCATCAGAAAATCTACAAACAACAAATGTTGGAATGGGTGTGGAGATAAGGAACCCTCTTCCACTATTGTTGGGAATGTAAATTGATACAGTCACTGTGGAGAACATTATGGAGTTTCTTATAAAACTAAGAATAGAATTACCATATGATACAGCAATCCCAGTACTAGGCATATACCCAGACAAAACCATAAATCAAAAAGAGACATTCACCGCAATGTTCATTGCATCACTATTTACAATATCCAGGTAATGGAAGCAACCTAAATGCCCACAGACAGACGAATGCATAAAGATGTGGTACAAGTATAAAATGGAATATTACCAAGCCATAAAAAGGAATGAAATTGGGTCATTTTTAGAGACGTTGATGGATCTAGAGACTGTCATACAGAGTGAAGTAAGTCAGAAAGAGAAAAACAAATCTTGTATATTAATGCATATATGTGGAACCTAGAAAAATTGTACAGATGAACCGTTTTGCAAGGCAAAAATACAGCAACAGATGTAGACAACAAACGTATGGACACCAAGGGGGGAAAGCTGTTGGGGGTAGTGGTGGGAGGAGTTGAGATATTGGGATTGGCATGTATACATTTATATGTATAAAAGAGATAACCAAAAAGAACCTGCTTTATAAAAAAATAAAATAAAATTCAAAGTTAAAAAAATAAAATTAAAAAAATTAAAACAGAAAAAATATTCTTCCCTTCACATACATGTATTTATATGAATAAATTATTTCCATGCTTATATCTGTAAATACAAAAAAGAGGAATAAAATCTACCTTGAACCAAAAATGAAAAAAAGAAAAAAAAACAGAACCCACAAGTTACACAGAGGAAAACCGTATCAGGGCACTTGCTCCAGTTGTAAACAATTCTGAAGTTGGTCAGTGGTGGGGAATCATCTCCCATTCAGCCAGCAGGCCCCACACAACAAGCGTCCTCATTGCAAAGCTGGGGGACCGTGCCAAGGCATCTGTGAGTAAATGTGGGCCGAGCCCCAGGCCAGTTGCTGCTGAAATGTTCCCACCCTTCCCAGGTAAAACACCTGAATATGTACAAGGACTTGAAAGCCTAGAGGAAGGGCCATGGAGCCACATGAGTGACAGCATGCCAGCCGACTCGGTGCCTGCAGGCCAGCCAGGATGGTCCTGGCCCTGGGTACTCTTCTGGAAGCTTTCCATTTCCCTGCCTGAGATACCCCTGCTGTCCCGGCCCCCACTGCTTTCTTCCTTCCTCACCTCTGCCCAGGGAGAAATTCCAGAGGCAGGTATGGGTGACACATCCTCTTCTTTAGCAGGTGGCATCTTGGCAACTGCTGCAGGAAGTCCAGCAGAGCCCCACTCACACTGGGCCACCCACAAAGCCGTGGCCTCTCACTCCCTCCCACCAGCCCAGCCCCGAGACTGCTGACTGGGCAGAGAAAATGGCGTCAGGCACAGCTGCAGGGGCTCTTGCTGCCTGGAGTGGTGTTTATATTGATCTCAACCCAGGCACACCTGGGGAGGACTGGCCGGCATGGTCAGGCTTCCCAGGCCAGCCAATAATCACACCTCAGGGGCTCACAGTTGCAGAAAATGGAACTTTCTGAATCGGCCAGGTCCAAGGAACAGGTGTGGGCTCCTGAGAGTCAGGATAGACAAGGGGCTGCAGCTCTGGCTTGTTTTCTAATTATATTATCTGGCCCATGAGTGGGAGACAACTTCAAGAAAACCCTCTCCTAATGAGAGGAACCCGGGAGTCAGGGAGAGGAGGGGTGGGTGGTGGGTGGAAACAGAGGCCTGGTGCCCCGGGTGCAGTGGAAGTCTCTGGAAGACCAGGTGGAGGGAGGCCACACAGAGTGATGCCCAGGGTCACAGACCTGTCGGAGCTGCTTTTTGTTAGTTCAAGTCCTGCTCTGAGGTGCTCTGTGTCAGATCTGAGTGACAGGTGAGCTGGGAGTGCTCTGCAATGAGGGTGATGTGCACGGTTCCTGTGTGCCCAGCCCTGCCAGGGTAACTGCAAGGGTAGCTCTGTATCCTGGGAGGGGCCTGACCACGAGAGCCCCGTGGCCTGGGGTAGGGGTAGGGTACCTGCGCAGGTGATCTCCATATCCTGGGACTGGCCTGATCTCGAGAGCCCCATGGGCTGCTGGAGTCCTGGTAAAGGATGTCAGGACAGTCAGTGAAGCCACCGAGGATATACCTCCAGTACTTCCTAAATCCTACACCCTGCTGGTCATTCTACCAACCACCAGGACATGGTATTCTGTATTAGTCTTCAATGATGCCTTCTTTTGTATTCCATTAGTGTCAGAGTCACAAGAAATTTTGGCTTGTGAGTGGCAGGACTCAACATACAACTAAAACAATACTTCTGGGCCGTGTTGCCCCAAGGGTTCAAAAATTCCCACACCATCTTTGGGGAAAGCTCAGCTAAAGACCTAAAAGTTCTACCACTGGAAAAGGAAACACTCCTTCAATATGCAGACGACATTCTGATCGCCAGCCCTACTAAGGAGACCTCTGAACTACCAAGCCAATAAAGGATACAAGTTGTCCAAGAAAAAGCTCAAATATCACAGACTACGGCGACCTGCCTGGGCTTCATTCTCACAGAAGGTCGGAGAAGCCCATCCCAGGAAAGGGAAGAAACAATTTACAGCCTTACCCATATCTAAAACTAGAAGACAGCTTAGGGGTTCCTGGGGAGGCCAGGGTTTGCTGCTTCTGGATCCCTAACTACAGTCTACTAGCTGGGCCTCTATATGAAACACTGAAAGGAAAAGATGATGATCCTTTTGAATAGAATCCAGAAGTGGTCTTTCAAGAATGGAAAGAGCAGTCAATTCAGACCCTTGCCCTGGAACTCCCTAATTTAGCTAAACCCTTTGATCTTTACATTCCTGGTGAAAAGTGAATCGCCATTGGAGTATTAGTGCAAAAACTGGGACCACTTGAAATGGAACAATGCAAGAATGCCATCCAGGTAGGATAAACTACAGTCACCAAGGGGCTTGGTCCACTGCCACATCTGGCCAAGATACTGGCGGTATCTAAAAACCTGGAAATCAGCAGCCCAAAAGGCCACCTCCCTCCTAAGGGAAAAGGACCCCGCGTGGTGATCCTAGGCCCCAACCATGCCCTGAAGTTGCAGGGTTTGCTCCGTGGGCACACTGACCTCGAGTGAGGAGGCCCTCCAACTCCAACCTCCAGAGAGATAACCGGGGTAAAGGGGCACCATGACGACTCATGTGACCATCACTTGACCTGGAGTTTCTCTCATAAAACAACAAGAGTGTGTCCCAAAAGAGTAGACTACTGCTTGCAGGACTTACTGCACCCAGAGCGGACCTAATAATCTTGGCGGGGGAACCGTATATCACGCTGTCACCATAGAAAGGACTACAGACACTGTGATAATGGTGGCCAATAAGACCGGCTGGACTCCTGTTTACTTCAAAAGACTGTTGACTCAGTGGCCATCATGGTCCTTCATCACCAGTGACCCTGGATTGTCTGGGAGTTGAGCGGACAGGGTCCTGACACCTGGTGCTGTTTTTACGTTAATTCAGGGGCCTAATTGAAGAGAGCGCAGACTACTGGTCAGAGCATCTAGGCTGGCAGAAACGGTCAGCCTAAGGTGGCCGAACAAATGCGGGGCGGGGTGAAACTGGACCTCACAGCGTCACTGCACATCTACTTCCTGGACCCTTAAAGGTCATTAGAATCTATAACACTTCCAATACTGGTGCTCAGGCGGACGAGCAGGGAGGCAGGAGGCCTGGGGACAATCAACGTCACCTGGAGGCTGCTGGGGAGAAGTTCTGACCCTCGCCCACGGGTATGAGGGCTCCTAACTCAGCACTCAGCAGTTACAGAAGAAGGGTCTGCACCCTCAGCACTCCAAGAATGAGGAAGGGGACAAAAGGCAGAAGAGGGGTTTGTCCCAGGCAAAGCCCCTTAAAAATCCCTGGGAGATAAAAATAGAATCTGGGCAATAAAACAAAGTCTAACCTTTTTTATCCTTTGTGCTTTGTCTAATTTCACGTGCTCCTAGGTCCCGCATACAGAGGTTCCACACCCGGCACTTCAGACCAGATTTCCTAGTGCAGAATGGCTGGGTCGACACCTCAGTTCCTGGGGCACAGTGCACACTCCATGATATAGAGCCTGAGCTGCAGCCAACCGGGCCCTCAAGAGCTCCGCCCCCTCCCTCCCACTGACTCTGACAGGATCTCTACACAGCAGCCCAGCCCACAGCCCACGGGGTAGCACATGCTCTCACCTCTCCATTCTCTGATCAAAATATAAAGTTTCCTTTGCTTCTGAACCAAACTCAGTCTCGATCTGTTGGCTCCAATGACACTGGGCAGGGGGACACTTGTTGGGGTCCACTCTGGAGGATCAGTAACAGAAATTGGGAACATTGTAACTTCAATGAACAGATGTGTGAGCCAAACTGTAATTAACATAGAACAGTGTATAAGGCTCGGGTAAAATAAGATGTTTCTAACACTTCCATTTGATATTTCCATCACTTTATTATAAGCAAGTTCAGTGAAAAGGTTTGTCTTATTTGTCAGGTCAATATTAGAGAAACGAAGTGATTTCTTTCCAAGGATGTACATCTAATAATCTTGGTTAAAGCTTCAATCTTGTTTTAAATGCTTTTCCATTGAAAATGATACCTCTCTTTCAGCTCCCCCATTTCTGAGAAGTATAAAGTCTTATAATTTATTATTACCAAAGGGGAAAGGTGAGAGGAGGGATAAATTAACAGTTTGGGATTAACACATACACACTGCTATGTATAAAATCGATCATCAACAAGAAACTGCTGTATAGCACAGGGAACTACACTCAATATTTTGCAATAACCTATAAGGGGAAATCATCTGAAAAAGAATAGATATTTTTATTGACATCATCTATCAATGACAGTTAAAAATGGAACCTAAGGGAAGCCGGTGGTGAGTGCTTCTGACCCTGAAGACTTCAATCATCTAAAGTTTGGACTCTGCCTACTTCCCAAGGCCCTTAATGAACATATGTGTAGCCGTAGCTTAAAAAATTCCCCAGTTTGGGTTGCGGAGAGACACTGATTTTGAAAAAGCCCTGGTGTTCTCCTCACATGAATGGGACCCTTCCTACGGCTAAAGCATGCCTGTCACACCCAGAGGATGGTATACCGTCTGATCGGGAAGAGTTTGGAAAAGGCATCTCATCTACTCATCTCCTGGTGCTCAGGTTCACCCCTCCAGCGTCTTTACTAACAGTCTCCCCACTTGGAGATGTCAGCACTGTCAACATCCTGTTGCATGCAGTTTGGAATTTGTCCAGAGGATGAAGCAGAAGGAGGAGGAACAATGAGAGACATGTTCTAGGTGTTCGGACAGGCACATGTCACTCTAATTTCCAATCAGGAAGACGAATTGACCAAAGGCTAGGGTTGCCCATGGAAACAGAATAGGGCTTGAGGAAATCCCGCTGCTTTGTGGCCAGTTCCCATAAACACAAGTTGAGAAATGGAGCTCAGTGGCACTAAATTCACAAAACTGCAGAGTTGAAAATATCTATCACTGAAAAATGTTCTGAGGAAAGTCAGAGAAAAGGACTTGTAAGCAACAGAGAATGGCAGGAAAGGGATTGGAAGAGGTAGAAAGGACTCGCCATTAAGCACAAGAAAAAGGGCTGAACATTGCCAACATTGCAGTTGGCCAAAAAGGGTGTATGCGTCTTTTTCTGTATATATTCAAGAAAAGGGCATACACTTTTTTAGCCAACCAAACAGGTGGGCACTGGAAATCAATACTACAAAACATATCACGTCACATCAGTCAAAAGAGCTGTCCTCATAAAGCATAAACACCAGAAATGCAGGACAGGGCAAGGAGAAAAGGGAGCCCTGTGAGGCTTATACTGGAAATGTATATTGCCAAAGGTCACTCTGGAGAAGTGTATTGTGTTTACTAAAGCATCTAAAAAATGAGCTACAGAGCACAGGGCACTTGCACTCATGGACGTATATCTTGGGAAAGACAAAAATCGAGAGGACACAGGCACCCCAATGTATACCGCCTCACTGTTTAAAATATCCTCGATTAGGATATAACTTAAATGTCTCTGCAGGGAAAAAATGGATACAGATGTGGTGCTTATGTAGAGTGGAATATGACTCAGCCTGGAAATCACTGCAATATGGCCACTTGTAACAACTCCAGAGGAGTTACATATGATCATTGAAAGTCACAGAATTCAAAAAGAAAAAGACATACTATATCACTAATACATGGAATGTAAACTTGGCTACACATGAACTGAATTACAAAACAGAACAGGGTCTCAAATATAGAAAACCAAATTAGTTTTGCTTAAGGTTAAAGGTGACTTGGGGTGCTGCATAAAACCAGAGATTGAAATTAGCACAGATACCTTTCCATAAGCCAAATATGTAATAGTCA